>NC_092715.1:59781602-60086080 GCF_047496885.1 Scyliorhinus torazame | reverse complement strand
CCCCCCCCCCTCCCCCCCACCCCCCACCCCCCCTCCCCCCCCTCCCCCCCCTCCCCCACCCCCCCCCACCCCCCCCCTCCCCCCCCTCCCCCCCCCCCCCAACACCCCCCCCTCCCCCCCTCCCCCAACACCCCCCCCCCCCCCCCTCCCCCAACACCCCCCCCCCCCCCACCCCCCCCCCCCCCCAACACCCCCCCCCCCCACACCCCCCCCCCCCCCCCCACACCCCCCCCCCCCCCCCACCCCCCCCCCCCCCACACCCCCCCCCCTCCCCCAACACCCCCCCCTCCCCCAACACCCCCCCTCCCCAACACCCCCCCCTCCCCCACACCCCCCCCCCCCCAACACCCCCCCCTCCCCCACACCCCCCCCTCCCCCAACACCCCCCCCTCCCCCAACACCCCCCCCTCCCCCAACACCCCCCCCCTCCCCCAACACCCCCCCCTCCCCCAACACCCCCCCCTCCCCCAACACCCCCCCCCCCCCAACACCCCCCCCTCCCCAACACCCCCCCCCCCCCAACACCCCCCCCTCCCCCAACACCCCCCCCCTCCCCCAACACCCCCCCCCTCCCCCAACACCCCCCCCCCCCCCAACACCCCCCCCTCCCCCAACACCCCCCCCTCCCCCAACACCCCCCCCTCCCCCCAACACCCCCCCCTCCCCCAACACCCCCCCCTCCCCCAACACCCCCCCCTCCCCCAACACCCCCCCTCCCCCAACACCCCCCCCTCCCCCAACACCCCCCCCCCCCCACACCCCCCCCTCCCCCAACACCCCCCCCTCCCCCAACACCCCCCCCTCCCCCAACACCCCCCCCCTCCCCCAACACCCCCCCCCCCCCCAACACCCCCCCCCTCCCCCAACACCCCCCCCTCCCCCAACACCCCCCCCTCCCCCAACACCCCCCCCTCCCCCAACACCCCCCCCACCCCCCAACACCCCCCCCACCCCCCAACACCCCCCCACCCCCCAACACCCCCCACCCCCAACACCCCCCCCACCCCCCAACACCCCCCCACCCCCAACACCCCCCCCCCCACCCCCAACACCCCCCCCACCCCCAACACCCCCCCCCACCCCCACACCCCCCCCCACCCCCCAACAACCCCCCCCCACCCCCAACACCCCCCCCCACCCCCACACCCCCCCCACCCCCAACACCCCCCCCCACCCCCAACACCCCCCAACACCCCCCCCACCCCCAACACCCCCCCCCACCCCCAACACCCCCCCCCACCCCCAACACCCCCCCCACCCCCAACACCACCCCCACCCCCCCCACCCCCAACACCCCCCCCACCCCCAACACCCCCCCCACCCCCAACACCCCCCCCACCCCCAACACCCCCCCCACCAACACCCCCCCCACCCCCAACACCCCCCCCACCCCCAACACCCCCCCACCCCCAACACCCACCCCCAACACCCCCCCCCCAACCCCACCCCCAACACCCCCAACACCCCCAACACCCCCCCCCACCCCCAACACCCCCCCCCACCCCCAACACCCCCCCCCACCCCCAACACCCCCCCCACCCCCAACACCCCCCCACCCCCAACACCCCCCCCCACCCCCAACACCCCCCCCACCCCCAACACCCCCCCCACCCCCAACACCCCCCCCACCCCCAACACCCCCCCCACCCCCACACCCCCCCCACCCCCAACACCCCCCCCACCCCCAACACCCCCAACACCCCCCCACCCCCAACACCCCCCCACCCCCAACACCCCCCCACCCCCAACACCCCCCCCACCCCCCCCCCCAACACCCCCCCAACACCCCCCCCAACACCCCCCCCAACACCCCCCCCAACACCCCCCCCAACACCCCCCCCAACACCCCCCCCAACACCCCCCCCAACACCCCCCCCAACACCCCCCCCAACACCCCCCCCAACACCCCCCCCAACACCCCCCCCAACACCCCCCCCCAACACCCCCCCCCAACACCCCCCCCAACACCCCCCCCAACACCCCCCCCAACACCCCCCCCAACACCCCCCCAACACCCCCCCCAACACCCCCCCCAACACCCCCCCCAACACCCCCCCCAACACCCCCCCCAACACCCCCCCCCAACACCCCCCCCACCCCCAACACCCCCCCCACCCCCAACACCCCCCCCACCCCCAACACCCCCCCCACCCCCAACACCCCCCCCACCCCCAACACCCCCCCCACCCCCAACACCCCCCCCACCCCCAACACCCCCCCCACCCCAACACCCCCCCCACCCCCAACACCCCCCCCACCCCCAACAACCCCCCACCCCCAACAACCCCCCACCCCCAACAACCCCCCACCCCCAACACCCCCCCCACCCCCAACACCCCCCCCACCCCCAACACCCCCCCCCCACCCCCCCCACCCCCAACACCCCCCCCACCCCCAACACCCCCCCCACCCCCACCGGCAGCCCCCCGGCAGCCCCCCGGCAGCCCCCCGGCAGCCCCCCGGCAGCCCCCCGGCAGCCCCCCGGCCCCGGCACCGTCCCCCCCTTCCCGCACACCCCATAATGACGAGAGGTTGAGTAGACTGGGACTGTACTCACTGAAGTTTAGAAGGACGCGGGGGGATCTTATTGAGACATATATAAAATTATGAAGGGAATAGATAGGATAGATGCGGGCAGGTTGTTTCCACTGGTCGGGGAAAGCAGAACTAGGGGGCATAGCCTCAAAATAAGGGGAGGTAGATTTAGGACAGAGTGCAGGAGGAACCTCTTCACCCAAAGGGTTCTGAATCTCTGGAATTCCTTGCCCAGTAAAGCAGTTGAGGCTCCTTCTTTAAACGTTTTTTAAGAAAAAGATAAATGCCTTTCTAAAGAATAAAGGGATTCGAGGATATGGTGTACGGGCCGGAGAGTGGAGCTGAGTCCACAAAGATCAGCCATGATCTCATTAAATGGCGGAGCAGGCTCGAGGGGCCAGGTGGCCTACTCCTGTTCCTCGTTCTTATGTTCTTCTTTCCCCCTCCCCCTCCTATTCCCCCCCCCCTTTTCTCCCCCCCCTTTTCTCCCCCCCCTTCTCCCCCCTTCACCCCCCCTTTTCACCCCCCCTTTCTCCCCCCCCCCCCCTTCCTCCCCCCCCTTCTCCCCCCCCTTCTCCCCCCCTTCTCCCCCCCTCCTTCCCCCCCCCTCCTTCCCCCCCCCTCCTTCCCCCCCCCCTCCTTCCCCCCCCCTCCTTCCCCCCCCCTCCTTCCCCCCCCCTCCTTCCCCCCCCCCTCCTTCCCCCCCCCCTCCTTCCCCCCCCCCTCCTTCCCCCCCCCCTCCTTCCCCCCCCCCTCCTTCCCCCCCCCCTCCTTCCCCCCCCCTCCTTCCCCCCCCCTCCTTCCCCCCCCCTCCTTCCCCCCCCCTCCTTCCCCCCCCCTCCTTCCCCCCCCCTCCTTCCCCCCCCCTCCTTCCCCCCCCCTCCTTCCCCCCCCCTCCTTCCCCCCCCCTCCTTCCCCCCCCCTCCTTCCCCCCCCCTCCTTCCCCCCCCCTCCTTCCCCCCCCCCCTCCTTCCCCCCCCTCCCCCCTCCTCCCCCCCCCCCTCCTTCCCCCCCCCCCTCCTCCCCCCCCCCCTCCTTCCCCCCCCCCCTCCTTCCCCCCCCCCTCCTCCCCCCCCCCTCCTTCCCCCCCCTCCTTCCCCCCCCCCTCCTTCCCCCCCCCCTCCTCCCCCCCCCCCTCCTCCCCCCCCCCCTCCCCCCCCCTCCTCCCCCCCCCCTCCTTCCCCCCCCCCTCCTTCCCCCCCCCCTCCTTCCCCCCCCCCTCCTTCCCCCCCCCCTCCTTCCCCCCCCCTCCTTTCCCCCCCCCCTCCTTTCCCCCCCCCCACTCCTTTCCCCCCCCCCCTCCTTTCCCCCCCCCCCTCCTTTCCCCCCCCCACTCCTTTCCACCCCCCCCTCCTTTCCCCCCCCCTCCTTTCCCCCCCCCTCCTTTCCCCCCCCCCCCTCCTTCCCCCCCCCTTTCCCCCCCCCTTTCCCCCCCTCCTTTCCCCCCCCCTCCTTTCCCCCCCCCTCCTTTCCCCCCCCTCCTTTCCCCCCCCCTCCTTTCCCCCCCCCTCCTTTCCCCCCCCCTCCTTTCCCCCCCCCTCCTTTCCCCCCCCTCCTTTCCCCCCCCCCTCCTTTCCCCCCCCCCTCCTTTCCCCCCCCCCTCCTTTCCCCCCCCCTCCTTTCCCCCCCCCTCCTTTCCCCCCCCCTCCTTTCCCCCCCCCCTCCTTTCCCCCCCCCCTCCTTTCCCCCCCCCTCCTTTCCCCCCCCCCTCCTTTTCCCCCCCCCCTCCTTTTCCCCCCCCCTCCTTTTCCCCCCCCCTCCTTTTCCCCCCCCCTCCTTTCCCCCCCCCCTCCTTTCCCCCCCCCCTCCTTTCCCCCCCCCCTCCTTTCCCCCCCCCCCTCCTTTCCCCCCCCTCCTTTCCCCCCCCCTCCTTTCCCCCCCCCTCCTTTCCCCCCCCCTCCTTTCCCCCCCTCCTTTCCCCCCCCTCCTTTCCCCCCCCTCCTTTCCCCCCCCCTCCTTTCCCCCCCCTCCTTTCCCCCCCCCTCCTTTCCCCCCCCCTCCTTTCCCCCCCCCTCCTTTCCCCCCCCCCTCCTTTCCCCCCCCCCTCCTTTCCCCCCCTCCTTCCTCCCCCCTCCTTCCTCCCCCCCCTCCTTCCCCCCCCTCCTTCCCCCCCCTCCTTCCCCCCCCCCTCCTTCCCCCCCCTCCTTCCCCCCCCTCCTTCCCCCCCCTCCTTCCCCCCCCTCCTTCCCCCCCCTCCTTCCCCCCCCTCCTTCCCCCCCCTCCTTCCCCCCCCCCCTCCTTCCCCCCCCCCTCCTTCCCCCCCCCTCCTTCTCCCCCCCCTCCTTTTCCCCCCCCCTCCTTTTCCCCCCCCCTCCTTTTCCCCCCCCCCTCCTTTTCCCCCCCCCTCCTTTTCCCCCCCCCTCCTTTTCCCCCCCCCCTCTCCTTCTCCCCCCCCCTCTCCTTCTCCCCCCCCCTCTCCTTCTCCCCCCCCCTCTCCTTCTCCCCCCCCCCTCTCCTTCTCCCCCCCCCCCTCCTTCTCCCCCCCCTCTCCTTCTCCCCCCCCCTCTCCTTCTCTCCCCCCCCTCCCCCCCCCCCTCTCCTCCCCCCCCCCTCCCCAAACTCTTTCTGCTGGGACTCTAGACAGAAGGTGATTTTGTTGTTTTGGGCTGTGCTTATTGTTGAGGTTTTGGTAACAATTTGCATTTTTCTGTTGTCCCCTGGTAGCTACCAGGTGCAATGTTTCAATAACATTTGCTGTTGCTCTCAAGTGAAGCACCTATCCATTTGCTGTAGCACAACATGTAGCTAATAGTGACCGTTTGCCTGTGAACCCTGGCTTTCAGGTACAGCACAGACTTATTTTTAATTCAACTCCATTGTGATATAAGCATTTAACTTTTCAATTTTATTTTGGCATGTTGTATCATGTTGGGTAAATGCGTCAAAGATTTCTGAAGTTGATCATAGATCATGACCTTGTGATCTAGAGCTGCTTCTGGGAAAGCAGTACCTATGAGCACTGATGTTTCGGTCTCTTGTTTCTAACTGAAATAATTGTGGTGCTTTTTAAAAATGTGTTGCTGATTGCTAAAGCTGAATTTGCGAGTCTAAAGGTTGGGAGCCAGCTCGATTTGATCTCTGGCATCTTAATGAAAACTAAGGCAACATGGAAGGAGTTGAATAAAATAACATCTGTGATTATGGGTGACTTTAATCAGCATATAAATTGGAGAAGTCTAATTAGTCTAAGTACAGTTGAGGAAGAATTTGTGGAGTGCATAATCCGGACCAGTATGTTGAGGAGCCAGCAAGGGAACAGGCCATCTTGGACTGGGTATTGTGCAATGAGAAAGGATCCATTGGCAATCTAGTTGTGACAGAACCCTTGGGAGTGAATGACCATAATATGATGGAATTCTTTTCAAGGTCAGCCGTAAGGTGGTTGATTCTGAGACCAGGGTCTTGAATCTCAATAAAGGTATTGGTGGTACGAGGCATGAGTTCGCTGTGATGGACTGGGAAACGTTACTGAAAGGAAGGACAGTAGACAGGCATTGGCAGGAATTCAAGGAACGAATGAGTGAACTCCAAAAGTTGTTCATCCCTATTTGAAGCAAGAGTACAAAGGTGACTGTGGCCAAACCATGACTTATAAGGGAAATTAGAGATAATATTACATTCAAAGAAGAGACAAACAAATTAGCAAGAAAAATCAATAGACCTGAGGCAAAATTCAACAAAGGCACACTTGATTAAGAAGGGGAAAATTGAGCATGAAAGTAAGATAGCGGGGGGAATAAATCTGACTGTAAAAGTTTCTATAGATACGTAAAGAGAAAAAGATTAACCAAAACGAATGTAAGCCTCTTACAGTCAGAAACGGGGGAATTCATAACTGGAAACAAAGAAATGGCTAAGGAACTAAATTCGTACTTTGTTTCTTTTTTCACAAAGGGAGACATGAGTAATGTGCGGATGTTCAGGGAAGCACAAGTTTTAGTGAGGAGCTGAAAGAAATCAGTAATAGCAGAGAAATGTGTTTGAGTAAATTAATGGGATTGACGGTGGATAAATCTCAAGGGCCTGATAATATTCATCCCAGAGCATTTAAGGAAGTGGCTGTAGAAATAGTCAATCCATGGACTCGAAGAGTTGACCAAGGAGAACGGTGGATATGGTTTATATAGGCTTTCGACATAGCGCATGGGATTGCAGGTAGAGTCTTGAGATGGCTAGAAAGCTGGTTATCAGACAGGAAACGGAGCTGGAATAAATGGCTCTTTTTCCGATTGGCAAGCATTGACTAGTGGGGTAGCAGGGATCTGTGCTAGGACCCCAACTGTTCACATATATATATTAATAATTTGGACGAGGGAACTAAAATTATTAACTCCAAATTTGTAGATGATGCAACATTAGGTGGGAGGGTAAATTGTGAGGCGGATGCAGAGGTGCTTCAGCTTGATTTGAACAGGCTGAGTGAGTGGGCACATGCAGGATAATGTGGAGAAATGTGATGTTATCCATTTCGGTAGCAAGAATAGGAAGGCAAATTATTATTTAAATGGATGTAAATTGAGAGATATAATACTCAGCGAGTCCTGGTGTCTTCATCAGTCGCTGAAAGTTCACGTGCAGGTACAGCAGGCAGTAAAGGCAAATGGTATGTTAGCCTTCATAGTGGGAGGATTTGAGTTTAGGAATATGAATGTTTTACTGCAATTGTATAGGGTGTTGGTGAGGCCACACCTGAAGTGTTGTGTACAGTTTTGGTGTCCTTGTGTGAGGAAAGATGTCCTTGCTATGGAGGAGTGCAACAAAGGTTTACCAGGCTGATTCCTGGGATGGTGGGACTGTCATATGAGGAGAGACTTAAGTTGGTTAGGATTATATTCATTGGAGTTTAGAAAAGTGAGAGGGGATCTCATAGAAACTTACACAAATCTAACTGGATTAGACAGGGTAGAGGGCGGCATGGTAACACAGTGGTTAGCATGTTGCTTCACAGTGCCAGGGACCCAGGTTCGATTCCCGGCTTGGTTCACTGTCTGTGCGGAGTCTGCACATTCTTCCCGTGTCTGCGTGGGTTTCCTTCGAGTGCTCCGGTTTCCTCCCGCGTGTCTCAAAAGACGTGCTCGTTAGTTGAATTGGACATTCTGAATTCTCCCTCCGTGTACCCGAACAGGTGCCATAGTGTGGCGACTGGGGAATTTTCACAGAAACTTCATTGCAGTGTTAATGTAAGCCTACTTGTGACACTAATAAAGATTATTATATGATTATTATTCAGAAAGAATGTTCCTGATGGGGTATTCCTGAACTGGGGTCTTAGTTTGAGGTTAAGGGGTAAACCTTTTCGGACTGAGATGAGAAATTTCTTCACCCAGAGTGGTGAATCTGTGGAATTGACTACCAAATAAAGTTGTTGAGGCCAAAATGTTGTGTGATTTCAAGAAGGAATTAGATTTAGTTCTTGGGGTAAAGGCATCAAGGGATATGCGGGGGGTGGGGGAGGGGGCGGGGGGGTGGGGGGGGAGGCTGGATCAGGGAGGCTGGATCAGGGGTTTGGATTTGCTGATCAACCATGATCATAATGAATAGCGGAGCAGGCTCACTGGGCCAAATAGCTTCCCGCTTCTATTTTTGGATTTGGGTATATTGTCACGTGTACCGAGGTACAGTAAAAAGTATTGTTCTGTGTACTATCCAAACAGATCGTTCTATACATGAAAAAACATAGGACATATGATAGATACAAAATATAAATACATGGACACACATATCGAGCGAAGCATATGGAGTGTAGTACTACTCAGTAGAGAAGATGTGTGGGAGATCAGTAGAGTCCATTAAGAGGGTCATTCAGGAGTTTGGTAATAGCGGGGAAGAAGCTGTTTTTGATCTGTTAATACGCGTTCTCAGAGTTTTGTATCTGCTGCCTGATGGAAGAGGTTGGAAGAGAGAATACCCCGGGTGGGGTCTTTGATTGTGCTTCCCTCTTTCCCAAGGCAGCGGGAGGTGTAGACGGTCAATGGATGGGAGGTGGGTTCGTGTGATAGATTGGGCTGTGTTCATGACTCTGTAGTATGTATGTTTTATATGTATGTTTCTGTGTATAACATCTTTTGATTTTCAGTAATGTCTAATTATAATTTTAGTGACGAATGTGTTAATTGAGCAGCTGGGGAATATTTATTCTGTATTAGTCCCCAAATTATGACATGTTTGTCATTGGTGCTATTTTTAGGATCAGCAACTCACATGGGACATGATTACAAAATAGACCTCGCTGAAGTGACTTTCTTTTTATTCATTCGCAGGAACTGGGTTTAGACTCAGTCATTGCTGCACTGAAAGGAAGCCATTTGCTACATCATGCCGTCTTCCTTTAGAGCAATCCGACCAGTTCAATTCTACAATTCTGTGCCCTTAGCCGAGAGTTTATTTCCCTCATCCCTTTCCAAATTCCTTTTGAAATAATTGATTATCTCCTCTTCCACCACCCTCGAGTCAAGTGAGGTTCTTCCTCGCATCTACCCTATATTTCTTGCCAAATTCCTAAATCTTTGTCTCCTAGTCTAATACCAATTGCTGATGGGAACAGCTTTTCCTTTTCCACCATATATAAACCTGTCATAATCTTGTACACCTCTATTAAATCTCCCCTTAATCTCCTTTGTTCCAAGATGAGGAACTCCAGCTTCTCCAAACGAACCTTGTAGCTAAAATCCCTCATTCCTGGAATTGTTTTGATAAAACACCTCTGCACTGTCTCCAGGATCTTCACATCTTTCCTAAAGTGTGGTGACCAGAACTGTGGCCTAACCAAAGTTTTATTACGATTTGGTGTAACTTCCCTGTTTTTGTACATTCTCGCTGTGTCTGCGTGGATTTTATCCGGGTGCTCCGGTTTCCTCCCACAGTCCAAAGATGTGCTGGTTAGGTTGATTGGCCAGTCCAAAATTGCCTCTTACGATCCAGGGATGTGCAGTTTAGGTGGGGTTGTGGGGATAGGGTGGGGGAGTGGGGTACTCTTTCAGAGGGTTGGTGTAGACTCGATGGGCTGAATGGCCTCCTTCAGCACTGTAGGCATTCTATGATTGTGATGTTATTCATTTTGGTCAGAATGTTCAGAGATTTGGTTGTGCTCATACAAGAGTGCAGAAAGTTGGCATGCAGTTACAGTAAACAATTAGGAAGGCAAATGGCATGTTGGCCTTTATTCCAAGAGAATTGGGGTACAATTGTCCAGTGTTTTGGTGAGACCACATCTGGAATGCTGTGTGCGATTTTGGTCTCCACATTTACGAAAGGATATACTTGCATTGGTGGCGGTATAGTGAAGGTTCACTAGATTGATTCCTGGAATGAGGATGTTGTCCTATGATAGGCTGAGTAAATAGAGCTTATATTCTCGAGTTTAGACAAATGAGAGGCAATCTCATTGAAACCTACAGAATTCTGAAAGGGCTTGATAGAGTGGAGACTGAGGGATTGCTTCTGCTGGATATCTTTCATCTAAAACATGAGGATGCAGTCTCAGGGTAGGAGGCAGATCATTTAGGACTGAGATACAGTGTTATTACTTCACTCATAGGTTGTGAACCTTTCACATGCTCTACCCCCTATAGGGTTGTGAAGGCCAAGGTAGACAGATTTTTGTGTCTCAGGAAATTGCAGGGTTTGGAGTGCAGTTGGGAAAGTAGATCTGTAGTCCTAAGCATGGCTAAGCAGGATTTACTGGAAAGACTAGCTGTGCATCAAGTGGATATGTCGGTTGGTCAGGATGGCTTTCATGCCAGGCCGCTATAGACATTGGAGATGGGAGATCGCAGAAAGTTTGAAACATTCTTTTCCTTGATAAGGAGGAGGTGCCAGAGGATTGAAGGGTGGCAAACTGAGGATAGTGCCAATCAAGTGCAATAGGACCATAACAGAGAAGCACACTAGGCAGTCAAATGACAAATGGAATAAAAGAAGTGTGGTGTGATGCATTTTGTTAGAAGGGACAGAACAGAGGAAATCTGAGCAGGAGAAGATGATAATGTTTGTGAAGCCAGTTCTACCATTCACCACATAATGGCTGACATTGGGCTACAGCTCCACTTTACCTCAGCCATTGCCACTTCTACCAATATTTTGTCAGCATCCTGTTTCTTAGTAAACACAGATACAAAGCGTTCTTTAAGTATATATCACCTCTGTTCCTGATAGCCCTCACCCCATCTCTTCCTATCTGCTTACTATTTACATGCTGATAAAACGTTTTTCATGTTCCCTTTTATGTTGACTGTCATTGTATTTTCATGTTCGCCCTTTGCTGGTATTATTTTCCTCTTTACTTCCCCTCAGCGTCTTGTATTTGGCTTAGTTCTCACTTTAAGAATTCACATGACATGCATCACATCTCCTGACTTTCTGTTTCATCATATTCTTCATCTCCCTTTTCACCCAAGGAGCCCTGGGTTTAGTTTAATTGCCTTTTCCTCTTGTTCTAATGTATCTAGCCTCTACCTGAAGCATCATTTCTTTAAAGATCACCTATTTTTCTATCATAGCTTTTCATGTCAAGCTGGTTCCCATTAAAGTTCTACTTTGGTTTGTTTTGTGCTCTTCTCCATTGCTAATGTAAACCTTAAGATATAGTGACCACTCTTACCCAAGTGTTCCACCCACTAACACTTGATCCACTTGTCCCATCTCTTTCCCCAGCACCAGATCCAGCAATGGCTCTCCTATCTCGTTCTTGCACATGTGATTTCCCTGCAGATATGCTTTGCCCAGTCATCCAGTCATATTTATGATTTGGAGGTCTATAAAGAAAACACCCTGAAGCCTGATCATGCCACATATGCTTTGCAACCTAACCAAATGGATTCTGTCTTTGCCCCCTCAAGAGCATCCTCTCTTTCCAATACTATAATGGGCTGGATTCTGCATTCCCGCAGCTGGCCAATGGGGTTTCCCATTGTTGCTAACTTTTGGTTGGTTCAATTGGCTCTGTTTTATAACCTTTGCTCTAGAGTCGCCAGGTATCTTTATGATACCGCCGCGAGGTTCAAGTTCAAGTATTGATCAATAACTCAACACACCAATTAGTAAGATTCAAGTCAATACACATTTATTATACACAGTAAATCGCTACTCATGCATAAACTCTACTTTCTAGGCTATTTCTATAACTAACAGGCCTATACTTAGCTTCGGACTGGCCCACCAGGTCAGGCGAACAAATGGCCTTTCGTTCGGGTTCTGAGTCTGCGGGATTCCAAAGCTGGTATGGACTGGTAGCTAGGAGCGCCTATCTCGTAGCGAGCGTTGACTTGAGACTTACTTTCTTGGAAGACCGCCGGACAGTTCACTCTCGGGTTGCTTTGCGTTGCTGAGTGACCCTGTCAAGAAGGACGATTTGAACTTGGGGGCTTTACTTTATAGTCCCCAGGGGCTTCCTGCCCTTCGGGGGCAGACCCCGTACCTGGTTACAAGGATTGGACTTCGTTCCAATCGCTTGGTTCAATTTCTCCAGTACTGGAGCTGTTCCCTGATCGTTGGGCGGTCTTTAAGTGTCCGTTAACCTCTTTTGTGTTGGCTCCTGCTGGCGCCGAGGAGTCTGACTTGGCTTTGTTTACCTTAAAATGTTTCGATTGTTCCCGGGGATCGCTCATTACTATGTAGATGGCTGCTACGTTACTATGCAGATGGCTGCTTGTATCGATGCTGTCTGGGTTTCTGCAGTCTAATACACAGTACACTTTTGCACCTGCTAGTTTTTGCCTGTGTTGCCCTTTGCGGTTCCCCATTTTAAGCCGGGAAGTGGCCAACTCAGGCGGCTACACCATTGTGGGCCACCCCACGCTGCCTGGGAACGCGCAGGCATGGGTGCGCTGCAGGTAGGGCAAATGATCCACCCCGACGGTGAATCCCGCAGAATGTCTTTAATAGAAATTGCCACCCACCTTTTCTTTCTTCCCTATCCGTGAATATTAAGCACCCAGTCCTTGCCATTTTTAAACCATTTTTCGTTATTGCCTCTGTCTCGTTCCCACATTGCTATTTGTAATTGTAGCTTGCCAACCTTGTTCACTACATGTGTATGTTTACTTTGATGCAAAGGTGGTGAGCCACCTTCATGAATACAACTGGCAGTTAAGAGTTAACCACGTTGCTGTGGGTCTGGAGTCCGACATAAGCCAGATGGAGTAAAGGCAGCAAGCAGATTTTCTTCCCTGAAGGACAATTGTGAACCAGTTAGGTCTTTAGAATAGTCACTGATGTTAGGTTTTTATTCCAATTTAGTTAATTAACTTGATAAAATATGAGCTCATGTCTTCAAATGTTTTTTTAATTATTCCATGGGATGTGGGCATCACTGGCAAGGCCAACATTTTTGCACACCCCTGATCACCCTTCAACTGAATGGTTTGCTAAGCTGTTTCAGAGGGCAGTTGAAGGTCAACCACACATGTAGCCCAGACCAGATAAGATGGCAGATTTCCTTCCCTATAGGACATTAGCGAACCAGATGGGTTTTTCTGATAATCAATGATAGTTTCAAGGTTGCCATTACTGGGACTAGATTTCATTTCTGGATTTATTAATTGAATTGAAATTCACCAGCTGTCCTGGTTGGATTTGAATCATTGTCCCCAGACCATAATGAGCCCACGCACCCCGGACATACTCTCTTCCACCTTCTTCAGGAAAAGATACCAAAGTTTGAGGTCATGTACCAACCGACTGAAGAACAGCTTCTTCCCTACTGCCATTAGACTTTTGAGTGGACCTACCTCGTATTAAGTTGATCTTTTCTCTACACCTTTCCAGAACTGTAACATTATATTATGCGGTCTCTCCTTCCTTCCCCATGTACGGTATGCATTGTTTGTACAGCATGCAAGAAACAATACTTTTCACTGTATACCAATACATGTGACAATAATAAATCAAATCAAAATAATCTTGGGCCTCTGGGTTACTAGTTCAGTGACATTACCACAATGCCACAGTCTTCCCCCAAAACACCGATTATTGTTTTGGACTGTTGCAATTTATTATTCCTCAACCTCTCTGCTTCCATTGATAATGTTGGCCACTTCATTTTCCTGTTCCCTATGATATTGCTTTTTCTTCGCTGTTTCTGTCCTCTGGCAGTAACTGACATCAATTCCCACAGCAGAGTTGCTAATCTAAAGCCACCTTTTTTTTGGCTCTTGTCGACATTGACATGCTTTTAGCTGCATCTTCCAAGCTCGGGCTGCAATAAGTGGTGTAACCATTATATTTGACTGAGTTAAGCTTTCAGTCACATACCTGGCCTGTCACCTCGGTCATTGTTGCTTTGCACCTGCGGAACATTGCCACCTCCCCGACTACCTTTCCTCATTGCTCCAAAAGCCCTTTACCAGCTTGAGTATTTATTTCTCAAATGCTCTTGACACTGCCACCCCTGACCATCCATATCTCATCTACACTACTGAGGTCTGAGCCTTCTCTCTGATTAGGTTCCACCAATTACCAGTGTCTTCACAAAACTCCAATCTCTGTCTATATCCCAACAAATCAATTTAAATTTCGGAATTTCTCTCCAGGTTAGCTCCATTCCACTTTATGGCTTGTGTTTTTAATTAATTGAATGTAGACTACTGCTTCCTGTTTGACTGTTAGTGGTGATTCCTTTAAACCTGTAGCTTTCTAACTAAATGACTCTGTCTTGCAATCTGTTTTCCTATTTCAAAAACCTTTAGACCCCGTCTGTTTCTAGTGGTGTTTTGTTTTTCTCTCTTTCGATCCGGCTCCCCAAATCTCTGCTTTTTTTGTTAAGGAATGGGCTGAGGAACATTCCAATTAGATGTCTCATTGATCCAATAAGTGGCACTGATATGTAAAGAGGTTAAAGGTGGCCTTTGGAGCATGTGATATGTGATGATAAGAGTTTGGTACTGAGTGTGTTCAAAGGAAAAATAAAGGTTTTTGGGAAAAGGAGCAGATCTCTTGACTCTTTACTCAACAGCAGCTGGAGGCGAACAGTGGTAGCAGAAGATGGTTGCTGTGCAGATGTAAAAAGGTAGAAAGATACTTTTCCAGAAAAAAAATAAAATTCTGCATCAACCAAAGAGTGAGTGAGAAGGAAAAAAGAAAATATGGCTGAACCTAGGATAAAGATGGCCGGATATGACTATCCACCATCATTTTCTGAAAGGGGATCGTACGACCAATGGAGAAGTTCAGTTGATATGCGGACTAAGGTAACTGCCTTGGGAAAGAGGAAACAAGGTATGGCGTTGGCTCTTTCTCTATCTTATGAGAGTAAAATCCGAAGCAAAGTGTTTTCTGAGCTGGAATTGGAAGAGTTAGACTCAGAAGACGGTCTGGAGACGTTATACGGATAAGATTTATAAAAAGGATGACTTGTTAAGTGTGTATGAGGTCTGGTCAGAATTCGATAGATTCAGCAAAACACAGGATATTTCTATTGAGGACTACATAATGGAATTTAGCAGACAATACAGAAGGCTGCACAAACACCGCCTGGAATTTCAACAATGTGTTGGCATTTAAGTTACTGGACTGTGCTAGAGTGTCCACTATGGATAGGCTCCTGGTTTTGACAGGAGTTAAGTTTGCCTATAATGGGGACTTCCGGTTGCGGCTATGCCTAGATAGGTCGCACGTTCGGCAGCTCCCGCCAAGAACGGACTTTTGGGCCCTTTTGAGGAGCCCCAGCGGCACCTGTACAACGGTTCCCAGTGTGGGAAGGTGATAGTAAGGTTTCCCCCAGCACTGTATGGAGTGGAGCGACCAAAAAAGTGGTTTTGGAGCAGCGAAGAGAGCGGGGGAGGAAAAGCAAGATGGCGGTGGGTGGAGATCAAGCAGGTGGGCGCAGTGGTCGCGGGAGCAGCAAGAGTTCCTTAAAAACTGCTTTGCGGAGCTGAGAGCAGAAATGCTGGCGCCAATGAAGGCATCGATCGAAATGCTGGTGGAGACCCAGAAGGCCCAAGGGGCGGCGATTCGAGAGGTGCGGCAGAAGGCCTCAGAGAACAAGGACGAGATTTTGTGCCTGGCGGTGAAGGTGGCGCTACACAAGAAGTGGCAGGAGAAATTTAAGGACCTGGAGAACAGGTCGAGGAGGAAGAATCTTCGGATTCTGGGTCTCCCTGAAGGAGTGGAGGGGTCCGTCGCTGGGGCATATGTAGTTACAATGCTCAACACGCTGATGGGCCCTGGAGCTGGATGGGGCTCATCGAGTCCTGGCAAGGAGGCCTAAAGCCAACGAGCCGCCAAGGGCTGTCGTGGTGAGGTTCCACCGCTTTATGGACAGAGTGCGTCCTGAGATGGGCGAAGAAAGAACGGAGCAGCAGGTGCGAGAATACGGAGATCCGTGTCTACCAGGACTGGAGTGCGGAGGTGGCCAAGAAGAGGGCTGGTTTTAATCAGGCCAAGGCGGTTCTCCTTCGGAAGGGGGTGAAGTTTGGAATGCTGCAGCCAGTGCGATTGTGGGTCATGTTTCAGGACCGTCACCACTACTTTGAGATGCCAGATGAGGCGTGGACCTTATATTCAGACTGAAAAGCTGGGCTCGAACTGAGGGTTTGTTGGGGGGGGGTTTAACTGTATTTTGGGGGTGTCCTTCTGGTTTCAGGTTGGAAAGGGGAAATGGGAAGGGGTGAGTGGATATGATGTGGGGGCTGTGTGAGAGTGTGGGCGCCGGTACTGTAGGGGCAGCTCCCCGCTGATGAAGGTGGCGGTTGGAAGTCCGGGGTTGGGGAGCTGGGGCAAGGTCGCAGAAAAAGGAGCTGTGCCATAGGGGGCGGGGCCAGCTCTGATGGAAAGCGTGGGCTTTTTCCCGTGCTAAGGAGGGGTGGGGCCTGAGGGGAAGGGTGGTGCTGGAGGAGAGTGCACATTGATCGACAGGGGGGAGGTGGGGGGATTCTCCCACTGGGGGTTCATTGAAATGGCCAGGATCAGCAGGAGTCAGCTGACTTACTGGAGTGTAATGGGGGGAGCAAAGTGGCTGGATGGTGATCGGGGTGGGGGGAGGAGAGAGAGCGAGAGCGACCGCTGTGGCGCCTCTATGTGGAATTATTGGCAGATGAGGAAATGCGTGGGCAGATCCAGGGGCGTATTCAAAGATACATGGAGGCCAACGACAATGGGGAGGTGCAGGTGGGGGTAGTCTGGGAGGCTCTGAAGGCGGTGGTTAGGGGACAGCTAATTTCCATTAGGGCCCATAGGGAGAAGAGAGAGAGGAGAGAGAGGGAGAGATTGGTGGGGGAGATACTAAGGGTGGACAGGAGCTATGCAGAGGGCCCGGCCCGGAGGAGGGGCTGCTTAAGGAGTGACGAAACCTCCAAATGGAATTTGATCTATTGACTACGGGAAAAGCAGAGGCACAGTGGAGGAAAATGCAGGGATGGTATATGAGTATGGGGAGAAGGCGAGCCGGATGCTGGCATATCAGCTTCGTAAGAGGGAGGCAGCAAGGGAGATTGGTGGAATTAGAGATGGAGGGGGGAATACGGTGCGGAGTGCGGTGAGAATAAACAAGGTATTTAGGGACTTCTATGGGGATCTGTATAGGTCTGAGCCCCCGGAAAGGGGGGGGGGGGGGAGGGGGGATTTTGTGATTCTTGGACCAACTGAGGTACCCGAGGGTGGTGGAGGAGCAGGTGGCTGGTTTGGGGGCGCCGATTGGGCTGGAGGAGCTGGTTAAAAGATTGGGGAGCATGCAGGCAGGGAAGGCCCCGGGACCGGACGGGTTCCCTGTTGAATTTTACAGAAAGTATGTGGACCTGCTGGGCCCGTTGCTGGTGAGAACTTTTAATAAGGCGAGGGAGGAGGGGACCCTGCCCCCGACAATGTCCCGGGCGCTGATCTCGTTGATTTTGAAGCGGGATAAGGATCCATTGCAATGTGGATCGTATAGGCCGATTTCGCTCCTCAATGTAGACGCTAAGTTGTTGGCGAAGGTGCTGGCTACGAGGATTGAGGACTGTGTCCCGGGGGTGGTCTATGAGGACCAGACTGGGTTTGTGAAGGGCAGGCAGTTAAACACGAATGTGCGGAGGCTCTTAAATGTGATCATGATGCCCTTGGTGGATGGGGAAGTGGAGGTAGTGGCGGCTATGGACGCGGAGAAGGCCTTTGATCGGGTGGAGTGGGAGTATCTCTGGGAAGTGCTTGGGAGGTTTGGGTTTGGGGAAGGGTTCATAAGATGGGTCAGGCTGTTATATAGAGCCCCAGTGGCGAGTGTGGCTATGAACCGGCGGAGGTCGGAGTACTTTAGGTTGTACCGTGGGACGAGGCAGGGGTGTCCCTTATCCCCCTTGTTGTTTGCACTGGCAATTGAGCTGCTGGCCATGGCACTGAGGGAGTCTGGGAACTGGAGGGGATTGGTCCGGGGGGGGGGGGGGTGGAGGAGGAGGAGGAACACAGGGTGTCGTTATATGCCGATGACCTGTTGTTATGTGTTGCAGACCCAGTCGAGGGGATGGCGGAGGTTATGCGGATCCTTGGGGAGTTCAGGGACTTCTCTGGCTATAAGCTCAACGTGGGGAAGAGTGAGCTCTTTGTGGGGCATGCGGGGGACCAGGGAAGGGGGATAGACGAGCTACTGCTGAAGAGAGCGGAGAGGTGCTTCCGATACCTGGGGATACAGGTAGCTAGGTGCTGGGGGGCCCTGCACAAGCTCAATTTGACACGGTTGTGGAACAGATGGAGGAGGACTTCAAGAGATGGGATATGCTGCCACTCTCCCTGGTGGGTAGGGTGCAGTCGGTCAAGATGACCGTCCTCCCGAGGTTACTGTTGGTGTTCCAGGGCCTGCCCATCCTAATCTCCAATGCCTTTTTTAAACGGGTAAGCAGAAGTATTATGGGATTCGTATGCGCGAATAAGACCCCGAGGGTGAAGAGTGTGTTTTTGGAGTGTAGCAGGGACAGAGGGGGCTGGCGCTGCCAAATCAATGTGGCTATTATTGGGCAGCTAATGTGGCGATGACCGGTAAGTGGGTAATGGAGGGAGAGGGGGAGGCGTGAAGAGGCTAGAGGTGGCGTCTTGTGTGGGTATGAGTCTGGGGGTGCTGGTGACGGCACCGTTGCCGCTTCTGCCAACAAGGTACACCACGAGTCCGGTGGTGGCAGCGACTCTGAAGATCTGGGGGCAGTGGAGGCGACATAGGGGCGAGGTGGGGGCCTCGGTCTGGTCCCTGATACGAGAGAACCACAGGTTTGTTCCGGGTAGGATGGATTGGGGTTTTCTGAGCTGGCAGCGGGCTGGGGTTATAAGAATGGGGGACCTATTCATCGATGGGACTTTTGCGAGCTGAGGGGCGCTAGAGGAGAAATTTGGGTTACCTCCCGGGAATGCTTTTAGGTACATGCAAGTGAGGACGTTTGTGAGACGGCATGTGAGGGAATTTCCGCTGCTCCCAGCACGAAGGATTCAGGACAGGGTGATTTTGGGTGTATGGGTCGGAGAAGGCAAGGTCTCGGCGATCTATCAGTAACTGCAGGAGGCGGAGGAGGCCTCGGTGGAGGAGTTAAAGGGTAAGTGGGAGGAGGAGCTGGGGGAGGAGCTGGATGAAGATCTGTGGGTTGATGCCCTGAGTAGGGTTAATTCTTCCTCTTTCGCCAGGCTCAGCCTAATATAGTTCAAAGTTGTCCATAGGGCGCATATGACAGGGGCGAGGATGAGTAGGTTTTTTGGGGTGGAGGACAGGTGTGTGAGGTGCTCGGGGAGCCCAGCAAATCACAGCCACATGTTCTGGACATGCCCGGCGCTGGAGGGGTTCTGGAGGGGGTTTGCGAGGACTATGTCCAAAGTGGTGAACACCCGGGTCAAGCCGAGCTGGGGGATAGCATTATTTGGGGTAGCGGATGAGCCGTGAGTGCAGGAGCCGAAAGAGGCCGGTGTTCTGGCCTTTGCGCCCCTGGTAGCCCGGCGGAGGATCCTACTAATGTGGAGGGAGGCGAAGCCCCCCAAGCGTGGAAGCTTGGATTAACGATATGGCAGGGTTCATCAAGCTGGAAAGGATAAAGTTTGCCTTGCGAGGGTCTGTGCAGGGGTTCTCCAGGCGGTGGCAACTGTTCCTAGACTTTCTCGCGGAACGTTAGGTGGAGGTCAACAGCAGCAACCCGGGGTGGGGGGGGGGGGTTGTTTAGGTTAGAGTGGGGTGTTTTCCTTACTGGCGTGTTTATTTGGTAAATGAGGGTTATTGTATTTTGTTGGAAATCTCATAATTTTTGCTTGTTTTGTGTTTTATTCTTTTTTTCTGGTTGGAGTGTTTGAATAAATATATTTTTTAAAAATAAAAAGTTTGCTGATAATGATACCTTATTCGATCAGATGACAGTGGCCTTAAAGAAGTTCCTGGGGAAACATTCAATTCCTATGGCTCTTATGTCACAAATGGGTCAGTCAGCAATAAAGCAGACTATGGAAGATACACTACTGACAGGATGGCGAGACTGTACGGCTACGAACAGGTTAATAGAATATGGAAGGAGATCGGGACCCGGAAATTATGAGCTCAGAAACCCATTTAAAACCTATAATAGGAGGAGGGACATGGAGAGTGGAAATAGGAAAATGAACCGCAGAAATGCCCTGAGTATGATAAACCGATGTTTTCGGTGTGGCTCTTCATACCATTATTCTTTCAACTGTCCAACATGTTATAATAAGAGTGTTTGAAGCTACACATGACATGGAAGAGTCAGAAGAGAAAAAAGATAGTGACCAGAAAGAAGGCATTGTCCTATTAACAAGCAGTTTTACTCCGGTAATAAGGGTGTTGGTTGCAGAATCCTTCAGTTGTGCTGTATTGGACAGTGGCTGCACATCTACTGTGTGTGGAATTGACTGGTTAAAATGTTACCTGGACTCTTTGAATGCTGAAAATCGTAACCAGGTTAAGGAATTTGAAAATTTTGCAAGTTTTAGGTTTGGGGATGATAATACTCTGAAGTCGCTGAAAAGAGTGGTGATCCCTTGCAATATTGCCAGAGTGAATCATTTCATTAGCACGGATGTTGTATCAAGTGAGATACCTTTGCTTCTAAGCAGACAGTCGATGAAGAAAGCACATATGAAACTGGATATGGAACAGGATAAGGCAACAGTTTTTGGAAAGGCGGTGCACTTACAATTAACACATTCAGGACACTATTGTATTTCCAGTGCAGTTGTTAAGGATGTGTTATTGGCAGCTGGAAATGGGACTTTAGCTGGTAAAGGCTTGTTGGATTAAAACTGCATAGGCAATTTGTGCATCTGTCGCCTCGGAGGCTGAAAAATTTATTCAAGGATGCAGGGGTAAGGGATGAAGACTATACTAAGCTGATAGAACAGGTTAGTGACCGCTGTGAGGTTTGTAGGAAGTACAGAAGGACACCATCACGACTGATAGTAACCCTACCTTTGGCCAGGATTTTAACGACATTGTGGCCATGGACCTTAAGATCTGGGATAAAGCTAACAATATATTTATTTTGCATTTTGTAGATTTAGCAACCAGACTTAGTCAATCAACGATTGTATGAAGTAAAGAAAAGAGTAATCCTGGATCAGATCGTGGAAAAATGGATAGGGACAGAAATGGGCCCACTTGCAAAATTCCTTGCGGACAATGGGGGAGAATTTGCTAATGATTAATTTAGGGATATGTGTGAAAATGTGAATATCACAGTTATGAATACGGCTGCGGAAAGCCCATTTAGTAATGGCATGTGTGAAAGAAACCATGCGGTAATAGATGACATGCTCCTGAAAATTTTGGCAGATAGACCAAACTGCAAGCTAAATTCAGCATTAGCATGCAAAGAATTCATTGCAGATGGTTGGGGGCTATAGTCTCCATCAATTAGTGTTTGGTGGAAATCCTAAAATTCTGTCCATTTTAGATGACCAGCCTCCAGCTCTGCCTTTGCTGAGCATTTAAATGCATTACATAGCAGTAGAAAAGCTTTTTTGGAAGTCTCTGAAAGAATTCGCAGAGCTTTAAGACATGATGTGCGGCCATCAAATATTGTTTTTCAGCAAGGAGACATAGTAGACTATAAGAGAGACAATCTTAATGAATGGAAAGGCCCAAGGAAGATCATGGCATAGATGGCAAAACAATTATTTTGCAACATGGCAATCAAACTGTATGGGTACATTCATCAAGGATAATGGGTACAGATTACAAATTTTCTAATTTTGACAGCAGACAGACATGACGAGGAGCCAGAGTCATCTGGTACGCATGTGTTACAGATCTATGAGGACCAGTTAACTGACCGGGTTTCTGTAGAGGAACACAACACTTATGAATTAGAGCGGACCATTTTTCCAAAAGGACAACTGCGAAAAGTTGGTACTAAAGTGACATCCTTGCCAGAAGGGTCTAGTCAATGGGAGGGTGCAACTGTTATTAGTAGAGCAGTGAAGGCCACTGGAAAGTATAAACATTGGTTGAATGTACAGCATTCAGGGGAAGGAGTCAATCCAATGGATTGGGAAAACGAAGTTCAAAAATGGAGGGCACAGAAACGCAGCGCCAGTTTAGATAGTACATCGGATAGTGAACATGTCCGCAGGAAAAGTTGAGAACTATTGACAGGACATCCCACAGCAGAAGGGAAAGATCAAGCAGCAGCAGTACAGAACGAGATACCAGACGAGAGAGGGGGTGTAGTTTGTCAAGGTCTCGGAACATGGGTAAGACTACGAATACTAATAGGAGTAGAAGCCCACATGCACATGAGATTTTGGTGGCTTCAAATAAATTAGATGAAAAAGTTATCAAAGATGCCAAACAGCAAGAACTGCATAGTTGACGTGAATTTGGGGTATACACGGAAGTACCGGATAGGGGACGAAGAGCTCTATCCCACAGATGGATTTGCACGGAAAAGGTTCTTCCGGATGGACCTTATAAGGCAAAGGCCAGGCTTGTGGCAAGGGGATTTGAAGAAAAATTCGAAGATCAGGAATTAAGGGTAGATTCGCCTACGGAAGGAAAGGTTATTTTAAAGATCTTCTTGGCTCTTATTAGCCACAAAGGCATGGGAATGCAGATTTATAGATATAAAAGCTGCTTTTTGCAGGTCCACCAGCTTCAGAGAGACATTTTTCTCTGTCCTCCTGAAGAGGCAGCAAACACAGAAGGGGTACTGTTGAACAAATGTGTATATTTGTTAGGGGCTGGTTTAGCACACTGGGCTAAATCGCTGGCTTTTAAAGCAGACCAAGCCAGGCCAGCAGCACGGATCAATTCCCATACCAGCCTCCCCGAACAGGTGCAGGAATGTGGCGACTAGGGGCTTTTCACTAACTTCATTTGAAGCCTACTTGTGACAATAAGCGTTTTTCATTTCATTCATTTCATATGGATTAAACGATGCGTCTAGAGTCTGGTATTTTTCGGTAAGGTCAGTTTTGTTAAAGTTAGGCCGTTGCCAGTTGAAAGCAGATCCGGCAATGTTTTACTGACACCATAAGGGAATTCTTTCTGGCATCTTTATGATGCATGTCAATGATTTCTTGTGGGGTTGGACTAGTGATTTTGAAGCTATTGTAATCTCTGGTTTGAGGAAAGAATTCAGAGTTGGAAGTCAGGCTTCGGGTGCATTTAAATATATTGGACTGGAAATCGGACAGACTAAATTAGGGGCAACTTTACGTCAACAATCTTATTTGGAGAGCATCAGCCCAATAGCAATTGGTCATAGTCGGGTTTCACAAAAAGATGCAGTGGTTTCAAAGATGGAAAAAGAGCAACTGTGAAGTTTAATTGGGCAACTGAATTGGTTAGGTAGACAGACTAGACCGGACGTGAGTTTTGATGTCTTCGAGTTGAGTACAAAAATGAATGATCCTAAAGTGGAAGACATAATGAGAGCAAATAAAGCGTTGGTCACACTAAAAATGCAGGAGTGTGTTTTGAAGTTCCCGGTTTTAGGTGATCTTAGGCACTTGAAATTCAAGTTTATAGTGATGTGTCCTATGCAAATTTGTGTTCCAAGCGCAGGAAGTTTTATAATTTTCCTTTTGGGGAACAACGGTAAATGTTGCCCTCTTGTGTGGGAAACAAAGAAAATAAGGAAAATGGTCAAAAGCACTTTGGCTGCTGAGACTTTAAGCCTTGAAGAGGCGGTGGATATGGCCTCTTGTATATCTCAGATATTGACAGACATTTTGGGATTAGGGGATTTGGGTAACATACCCATTGAGTGTCACATTGACAATAAATCCCTGTGGGAAAATGTGCACTCTACAAAAAGTGTCAATAAGAAAAGGCGATAGACATCGCAGGTTTGAAGCAGACGTTGGACAGAGGGCAGATAGCAAAAATTAAATGGGTCGACAGTAGCTATCAATTGTCCGACTGTTTAATGAAAAGGGGCTAGTTCACAGAAACTTTTGGATATTGTTAATGAAGGGCGCCTGTTTCTGTGACTTTTTTTTTTCCTTTCAAAAAAAGAAGAGGGGGGAAATTGTGTGTGTTTTGGAGTTTCTTGAAATTTTGTTTTCACCAAAGTATTTTTTTTCTCCAAGGAAGGGGAGACAGTTAAGGAATGGGTTAAGAAACATTCCAATTAGATGTCTCATTGATCCAATAATTGGCACTGATATGTAAAGGGGCTACAGATGGCCTTTGGAGCATGTGATGTGATGATAGAGTTTGGTGCTGTGTGTTCAAAGGAAAAATAAAGGTGTTTGGGAAAAGGAGCAGATCTCTTGACTCTTTACTCAACAGCAGCTAGAGGCTAACATTTTTGATTGGCACTTTAGTTGTTTCAACAAAACTGTCCGGGGGCCTAACATTTTAGTAAATGTGGCTTGGACAGACCATTTTCATTTTTGTATATCCTTTCTAGGTGAAGGATTAAATGTTCACGTCAAGTCAAGGAGAGCATGTTCCCTAACTCTCCTAATGTGGGTCGTCCACCCTTCTCTCCTGCTCTCCTTTCACAGCAGCAGCTCATCAATGCTCTCAACTTCAGCAATGCAACGTGAGTGCAGCAGGATTCCAGTGATGGATCTTCTCATGTTTTAATACCCGGTGCACATATTTTAATCATTTTATTGGATTTATATTTTGTTTTGCATTTACACAATGTTTGGATAAACTTGAGAAATCTCATAAATTGTGACTAGTTTGGAAATCAAAAATGTTATTGGTAACCATTCTGACCAAAAAATGGAATTATGTTACATTATACAGTTGCACAAATGCTTTGTTTGCTTTGCTATATGTTCAGCGATTTGACTTGTAGCTCATTCTGATAGAATTGGCATATTCAAGTTACAATTTTTGAGCGTACATCCCAACGATGTACAATTTAGAAACCAATCTTCAGAATAGAATCTGACTGCACAGTATTCTGTCGTGGCTCATACCTACTGGATTGAAATGATAGCACATTGAATGCCCTTAACTACTGATCTCCCCATCACGTGTACAAATTAGAAATGTACTAGTTTGAGAGGCTGAAGAGAATTTTATGTGATGCGCTAACAGTGAAAGCAATTCTGGTGAAAGCAATTGGGTTTTGTTCTCCATGTAGTACATTTCAGTAAAAACATCAGTTGAGTCTAGAGATAATCTATTTTCTGGTAATTTAAAAGACTACATAGTGAGTGCTCATGTTTACATATGAAGGACATTAACATAAATGCTAAAACATGTTAAGAAAGTAACACAAGTTATAGCCATGCATGTTAGGCTTAAAATATGTCAGTTGGAAACTATTTGTAACAAATATATTCTCTTTTTTAAATAGGCATTTGGTACTAGATGTATGGATCAGCCTCATTAAATTGTTTGGATTATCATTTTCACATTAACTATTGAGAATTTCGTTCATATAGCCCTAAATCAAATCTTATGCAAATACTTAAAAGAAAAATGAGTAAAAATTGGAGACTGTTTGAACCAGAAATTTTGCTTGAAACTGCAACATCCTGATTTTATTTTAATTTTAATTTAACGTCTTCTCCAAGTTCCACTCCAGACCAGGCAAGTACCCTTTCTGGTGTACTCTTTGGCTTTAATTCCGCTGTGAGAAGATGCACAGTAGGATATTCCCTCTGGATTATGTTCTGTTTTGAGAATATAAATCTGTTTACTTTCCCGTCAATTTATTAATATCAGTAAAAATGGTGGATGGCATATTCCCCGGCATCCAGAATTGCTGCTATAAGATGGCTGTTGAGTGGTGCACAACAGTGAGACCTGGAGAGCACTTTTGTGACAGAACAACTGGGTTGGCATGAGGAAATGGAGAGTTGAGTCTCCATTGCAATTTTCTGTACGATAGTCTTAGTGCATTACTTACCAAAAGTCTAACCATGCACCCCCCCCCCCCCCCCCCCCCCCCCCCGCCTCCCCCAACACTCCTTCAAACATGCGGACATATTTGGAATATTTTATTTGTTTGAGTATTGCTGCTGGAATTAACATTCTTCTGCCAAATGTAGATGCTGTATTTTATCACTGGTTGAGCCCAAATGATCTGTGACCCTTTGCTATTTTATGAATTTCAAGAAAGTTTAGAATCTGTAAATCATATGAATAATTTTGATCTAATGAATTTTGTTCAATATCGATCACTTATTTGCAGCCTTTCTGGTACCATCATGACTGGAGTAGTTACTCCCCAACCATCAATTGTGTGGCCCTTCAGTAGTGCCTGCTCTACATTTTCACCAGGTCTGACCAACAGCCTTGGAAGGAAGTAAGTCCTGCTTGGTCTGTTCCTCCTGATTGTTTTTTTTTAGAGTAATGCTTAATGAGAAGAACAATCATTTCTGATGGCCGATGGCCTGTATTTCAGTTTGTAAACTTAAAATCAAAGTAACAAATTGCCGCATATCAATTGTTGACTGGGTAGGAAAAGAAGAACCTGAATTTATATAGCACTTTACACCTAATTAAGTACTTTTGCAGTGCAATCATGTTGTAATTTAGGACATGAGACAAACAATTTGCACATAGCAAACTTCCATAAACAGTCAAGTGATATTGACCAGATGATCCATTTTAGTGATAATTGAGAGATAAATATTGGCTTGGACATGAGGGATAATGCCCCTACTGTACTTCAAGATACAGTTGGTGTTTGAAATCTACCAGTCCAAAACCTGGAGTTGTCCAGTAACTGGGCATTTTTAGAATGTGCCATACATCAATTTTAATTGAGTAAAATAAAAACCTTATCTGGACAATTTGGCTAGACGGTGCATTGGAGTACCAGATTAGTTATCCACTTTGCCACAGGCGTGGCAGCCTATTCCTGTGCTCCAAGCCACCCTTGACCCGACCCGACCTGCTTTTGCTGGAACCACTCAACCCAAAATCTGATAAGATCCAAAATCCAACAAGGCTTTGGTCGTGGGTTTGTCGGTTTTGAAACATTGTACCTGTAAGTGTCTTGGGATCTTTTATGTCCAGCTGAAACGGCAGACAGAGTCCCAATTTAATGTCCTATTTGAAAGATGGTATCTCCAACATGCCCTTAGCACTGCAGTGGAGTGTCCGCCTTTATTCTTGTGCTCAAACCCTAGCGTAGACCTTGAACACCTTCTGACTAAAACGAGAGTGGCCAAATGAGCCATGTTGGCATAGATGAATTAAGCGGCTTTCTGGTCAGACAAAAAGTGGCTTTCTGGTCAGACTGCAGATCAGTTTTCTCCAATGACGAAGAGCAAGTTGTTTTGTATTATATCAATATTTTGCCCTCAACACCAGATGAAATGTTAGCACATTGAAAATTACTACTTATTGGAAAAAGCTGTTCTACCGCAAAAAGCCAGACGGTGAAGGACCGAATTCGAGCCAACTTTTACACACTTTTCCAGAAATGCACATTACAAATATGCACTTGGGGAGGCATAGTGGTGCAGTGGTTAGTATTGCTGCCTACAGCGCTGAGGACTTGGGTTGGATCCTGGCCCTGGGTCACTGTCTGTGTTTGGAGTTTGCACATTCTCCCCGTGTCTGTGTGGGTTTCACCCCCACAACCCAAAGATGTGCAGGTTAGGTGGATTTGCCACACTAAATTGCCCCTTAATTGGAAAAATATAATTGGGTACTCTAAATTTTTTTTTTTTTTAATTACAAATATTCACTTCCATACCAATAGCCACAGTGTCTTCCTACTAAATCCCCAATTAATCAAGGCCGAGACAGATAGATATTTAATCAGAATGAGAATCGAGTGTTATGGGGCTAAGGCGATAAAAGTGGAGTTGTGGATTCTCATTGAATGATGGAGCAGACTTGATGGGCCGAGTGGCCTATTTCTGCTCCTACGTCTTATGGAATCCCCACCATCTCTGTAAAATTAAGCACAATTGATGTATAGTTAACAAAAGGAAGTGATTGTGAGGTTTTGGCAAGTCCTCTAATTATCCTGAGCACAATAACTTGTATGATGTGGATATAATGATGGTAACAGTTGTGAACATATACAGTAATGACTCAATTTTCAGTGGTAAAGGAGGCAAATTATCTGTTCATTTTCTATCTATTATATCTTCTGTACATTTCTAAAATGGGTTTTTAAATTTGAATGTTCAAATTGAATTATTTTGTTTGTGCTAGTTTCCATAAATATGATGGAACATCACCATCAAACATTGGTTCAAATTTAATTTTACAACATCTAAATATTCCCGAAAGACGTGCTTGTTAGGTGAATTGGACATTCTGAATTTCCCTTCTCTGTACCAGAACCAGCGCCGGAGTGTGGCATCTATGATTTTTTTCACAGTAACTTCATTGCAGCATTAATGTAAGCCTACTTGTGACAATAATAAAGATTATTATTAAATATTTATATTTTCTTACCTTCATATCAATGCAAACCGAGTTTTGGATTTAGTGATACCTGGGTTTAATGTTAAATGTCAATTTTAATGATCTGATGCACAGATATCTCCTCTGTTTTACAGACGAAGAAGTGATGAGCGACGTAGTCCTTATGAAGTCAAGCGCCAGCGGTTTCAGTCACCACCTTCTCGACCATCTGGCAGTTCAGTGCCTTTTGTAGTTGACCGCAGGTATTCAGTCCCTTCACCTGGAATTTCATCTCTGCTTCCACTCACGGATCACCCACAAAACACACTCCAAGTGGCCAGGGATAAGGTATTGATTCACTACTAAATATTTTAGTAATGTGTTAGAGAATACTGAACAACCGTGCTGAAGTACTGTTTTTAACAAACAACTGGGAAATAGTGAAGTGCTTTGGATAAGTGGGAGGCTGAATAGTAGAAAGTGTGTTCTGCAGTTTAATGTGTAAGAAATATTTGCACAGGCAATAGACTTTGTTTTGTAGGTTGCATGTTAAAGTAAGCTCCTTCTGTAAATGAGTAAAGGATCATGTTTAGGACCAGATTCATGTGTTGATAGCTTCAGCTTACACGACTCGAGTACAATTTCTATTAAATTCAAAGTTAGCTATGTTTAATATTGGACTGAATATTTAAATTTCAAGAAAGGAAGTACTTGAATTTTAGATAGCCTATTGCATCTTTGGGACATTTTGCAGTTCTTTGGACCAAATGTTTGAAGCACATTCATTGTTATTAGACAAGATCAGCAAGTGTATGAACGCAAAAGGCAAGTATGAGGTCTCTTTTCTTTGGCCTTCTTTACTTACACACCGGTTTACTTTGCTGAGGTATAGAAAAAGGTTGCATGACCTGTTCAGTCCATCTGTTTGCTTTCCCTAAACATACAGTGGATTTCTGTCATCGCATCACCGTCCATGGGTTATGTCCTGTTCCAAGGTCACAATGGTATATAGTCAGGAGAGAGTGGCCCTCGGGCCTCTCAACATTGACTCCCAACACTATGAGGTCTTGGGCATCAGGTCAAATGTGGCACAAAAACTCTTGCTGATTACCTGTCATCCTCCCTCAGCTGATAAATCAGTAATTCACTATGTTGAGCACCATTTGAAAGAAGCGCTGAGGATAGCAAAGGCACCGAATGTACTCTGGTGAGGTTTTCACTGTCCATCACCAAGAATGGCTGGGTAGCATCACTCCTAATTGAGCTAGCCGAGTCTTGAACGATATAGCTGCTAGACTGGATCTGTGGCACATGATGAAGGAACCAACTTGATGTCGCCCTCGCCAACCTGTCACACATCCATCTGCCCATGACTGTGTTGTTAGGAGTGACTACTGTGCAATTGTAGTGGAGACAAAGTCCCATCTTCACACTGAGGAGACCCTTTGTTATACTGTGACACTATTGCTGTGATAAATGGGAGTGATTCTGAACCGATCTAGCAAATCAAAACTAGTCATGCATGAGGCATTGTGCAGCAAAGTTTTATTCAATTAAAATCTGTAACCAATATATCCCTCGTTCTATCAACTCGGGGCCAACCCCAGTTCAATGAGGAGTTTAGGAGAGCATGCCAGGAGCGACACCAGGCATACCTAAAAATGAGGTGCTGAACCGGTTGAGCTACAAAACAGGACCACAAGCATACAAGACAGTGGAAACAGCATGTGACAGAGTAAAATGATCCTACAACTAATTGATCAGATCAATGCTGTGTTGTTCTGCCTCATCCAGTTGTGGTTGCTGGTGGAGAATTAAACAACTAACAGGAGTAGGAGGTTTCACAAACATACCCAAGCTTAATGATGGAAAAGCCTAACCGGTTGATGCAAAAGAGAAGGCTGAAACATTTGCAGCTATCTTCAGCCAGAAGTGTGGAACCTCAGTACCTTGGCTTACTGAGGTCCCCAGCATCATCAGTCTTCAGCCAATTAAATTCAACTTTGATGTGATCATGTAAATGGCTGATGGTACTGGCTACAATAAAGGCTTTAGGTTCTGACAACATAGAATCATCATAGAATAGAATCATAGAATCCCTACAGTGCAGAAGAAGGCCGTTCAACCCATCGAGTCTGCACTGACCCTCTGAAAGAGCATCCCACTTAGGCCCAATCTCTCTCCCTATCCCCATACTTCCACCTAACCGTTGGACACTTGAGGGCAATTTAGCATGGCCAATCCACCTAACCTGCACATCTTTGGAGGAAACCGGAACACTGGAGGAAACCCATGCAGACACAGGGAGAAAGTGCAAACCCCACGCAGACAGTGACCTGAGGTCGGAATTGAACCTGGGTCCCTGGGGCTGAGGCAACAGTGCTAACCACTGTGCCTCCGTGCCTCCCCATCCTGGATGTAGTACTGAACACTTGTGCTCCAAAACAAGCCTTGCTAAACTGTCCAGTACATCTATAATACTGCCATCTAACCAACAATGTAGAAAATTAATCATTTACGTCCTGCCCACAAAAAGCATAATACATTCAATCTGATTAGTTACTGCCCCTGACAGTCATCTACTCTTGATTATCAGTTAAGTGATAGATGGGGTTCTTGACACCTCTATCAAATGGCATTTCAAGTAACTTGCTCACTGAAATACAGCTTGGTTTTTACCAGGGGCATTTGTCCCCTGGCTTCATTGAAGCCTTGGTCCAAGCATGAAAGCTGAGGTGGGGTGAGAGTGACTGCCCTTGACATCAAGGCCGCATTGACCAAAGTGGCATCAAAGAGCCATTGTAAAACTGGAGTCAAGGGAAATCGAGGGAAAATGCTTCACTAGTTGCAGTCATAACCAAATGCAAAGAAAGATTGCTGTGATTGCTTGAGGTTGGTCATCTTCTGCTCGAGAGATTGCTGGAGGAATTATTTTGGGTAGTGTCCTCGGCCAGAAGCTCTTAGCTGCTTCATCAATTACTTTCCCTCCATCATGTCAGAAGTGGGGATATTCGCTGATTGTATACTGTTCAGTTCTAGATGTGACTGCTCAGACACTAAAGTGGTCTGTGCCTGCATGCAGCAATACCTGGTCCACATTCAGGCTTGTGCTGATATGTTGCAAGTAACATTCACACAAGTGCCAGGCAATGACAATCTCCAACAGCAGAGAATATACCCATCTCCTCATAATGGTCAACAACATCACCCATCTTTGAATCTCTCACCTTAAACATCTTGTGGGTTACCACTGACCAGAAGCTGAACTTGACCAGCCATATGATGCACTGTGGCTTCATGAGCAGGCCAAAGGCTAGGAATTCTGCAGTATATAGAATCTACAGTGCAGAAGGAGGCCATTCGACCCATCGAGTCTGCACCGACCCACTTAAGCCCTCACTTCCACCCTATCCCTGAAACCCAATAACCTCTAACCTTTTTGGACACTAAGGGCAATTTAGCATGGCCAATCCACTAACCTGCAAGTCTTTGGACTGTGGGAGGAAATCAGAGCATCCGGAGGAAATCCACGCAGACACTGGGAGAACGTGCAGACTCTGCAGAGACACTGACCCAGCGGGGAATCGAACCTGGGACCCTGGCGCAGTGCTATCCACTTGTGCTACCGTGCTGCCCGAGAATAAGTAACTCTCCTCATGGCATCCCAAAGCCTGTCCGCCATTTACCATGCACAAAGCAGGAGCGTAATGGCATACTCTCAACTTGCCTGAATGAGTACAGTTCCAACAACACTCGTGCTTTATAGCATCTGATCAGCATCCCATTGATCACTTTAAAAATTCACTCATTCCACCACTGGTGCACAGTGACAGCAGTATATGCCTACTAGAAGATGGCACTGCAGCAATTTTCCAAGCTGTCTTTGACAGTACCTTGCATACCCTCAGTCTTTACTAAGGGCAAGGGCAGTAGACCCATGGGAATGCCCTGTGTGCAAAGTTCCCCTCCAAGCCATTCTGACTTGGAACTTTATTGCCGTGCCTTCGCTGCTGGGTCAAAATCCTGGAACTCCCTAATAGCACTGTGTACCGATACCAGCCTGACTGCAGCAGTTCAACGATGATGGGTCACCACCACCTTCTCGAGGGCAATGCCTTACCAGCAGCATTCGCAACATTTGAACCAAAACAAAATCAAGTGCTAACTCTCCCACAAGTCGGGCTAAGAGATTGGCTGGCTGCTGTTGACCTGAAATGCATGTACCTGCATTTCCCAGATCCCAATGGGACATGACTTGAATTTAATGTTCACTAACAGTACAAGTTACCTTGTTGAATGCAACTTCCATGGTCTGCTTATTAATAGTGATGATCTTTTTGAGAGCTGTGAAAATCTGATTGGAGAAATTCAAACAGGGAACTGTAGGAGACATGAGTTTCTGTAAAGGGATGGCAATAACTGTATAATGTGAATGCTCTCCATGTACAGAGTGAACTTCATTCTGAGAATAAGTCATCCCTGTACAGTGTCTTTGCCCTACCTGCTCACCAAAACCTCCCCTTTTTTTTGTTTTAGTTTTAAAATGAAAGTAAGATCTAAAATTTCTCATTTTATTCCATGTAATGTAATTGTTTTTCAAAATCAAGTTTTAAAGATCAACCCTGCACTTACCCTGACCACCGAAGGGTCTCCAATAGCCCAGGAGACCCCCCACCCCCGGGTGCCGTTCCACCTGGTTCACATTTGTGTCGACCTGTACTGATCAGCGCCCGGCTGCAGCCTTCCTGGGTAGGCTGAAAAATCCAACGGAGGCCGGTGAATCCCGGGCAGGTAGGTCGTAAGGAGGTTTATGACCTACTTCCATGAGCGTCATCTAGTCCTGCCCATTTTGGTCAGAGTTCCAACTTCGTCTCGCGGGACTTGGGTGAATCCACTGGAGGCCTCTCCCAGAATTCTCTGGCCACGTTGTGCTCTCGCTTGAGCACAACACTGCAAGAGAATCGTCCCCAAATTAGAAGAAAGCTGTGTATTTGACAGACTTCATGGATTGTTTTTAAGATTGGCTATGTTGGAAAGTTATTTTTGCCCCTTCCAATTATTGTAATTAGCCCCAAATAATAGAACATGGACAGTTTCAAAAATGTATTCAAAAAACTTTAAAAAAAATAATTTCACTTTTTAAGACTATCTAAGGTATGTTGTTATATTGCTTGCAGCTGAGTCAACAAATTTTGGATCTTTTCTGTAACTGCCAACAACAGTCAATTGATCTAGAAAAAAAGGATCTATGTCGGACACAGATTCAGAGAGAAATCCAGCGAATATTCCCACGTAAGTTTTTTCAGTATACAAAGGTAAGAGAGAGGCAAAAATAGGCATTGGACTACTGGAAAATGTGGCTAGAGAAGTAATAGGAAACAAAAAAATGGCAGATGAACTGAATAGTTACTTTGCATCAGTGTTCACGATGGAAGACACCAGTGGGATGCCAGAGTTCCAGGAAAATCGGGGGGCAGAGGTGAGTGTACTGGCCATCACTAAGGAGATGGTTCTGGGATACTGAAGGGTTTGAAGGTAGATTATCATAGAATTTACAATGCAGAAGGAGGCCACTCGGCCCATCGAGTCTGCACCGGCTCCTGGAAAGAGCACCCTACACAAGGTCGACACCTCCACCCTATCCCCATAACCCAGCAACCCCACCCAACACTAAGGGCAATTTTGGACACTATGGGCAATTTATCATGGCCAGTCCACCTAACCTGCACATCTTTGGACTGTGGGAGGAAACCGGAGCACCCGGAGGAAACCCACACACACACGGGGAGGATGTGCAGACTCCGCACAGACAGTGACCCAAGCCGGAATCGAACCTGGGACCCTGGAGCTGTGAAGCAATTGTGCTATCCACAATGCTACCGTGCTGCTATACCGTGCTAGATAAATCACCTGGACTGGACTACACCCAGGGTTCTAAAAGAGATAGCTGAGGAGGTTGTGGTGGCATTGATGGTGATCTTTCAGGGATCACTGGAGGCAGGGAAGGTCCCAGAGGACTGGAAAGTGGCTAATGTAAACCACTGTTTAAGAAGGGAGGGAAGCAGAAGATGGGAAATTATAGGCCGGTTAGTCTGTCTTTGGTCATTGGTAAGATTTTAGTCCATTATTAAAGATGAGATTGCCCTTGGAAGTACTTGGATGTGCATGATAAAATAGGACTGAGTCAGCACAGCTTCTTCAAGGGGAGGTCATGTCTGACAAATCTGTTAGAGTTCTTTGAGGAAGTAACAAGGAAGATAGACAAAGGAGAACCAGTGGATGTGATTTATTTAGATTTCCAGAAGCCTTTGACAAGGTGCTGCCTCGGAGACTGTTCAATAAGTTAAGAGCTCATGGTAAGATCCTGGCATGGATAGAGGATTGACTGACTGGCAGAAGGCAGAGAGTGGGGATAAAGGGGTCTTTTTCAGGGTGGCAGTCGGTGACTAGTGGAGTGCCTCAGGGGTCTGTGCTGGGATCACAACTTTTCACAATATACATTAATGATCTGGAAGATGGAACTGCAGGCACTGTTGCTAAGTTTGCAGATGATATAAAGATCTGTAGAGGGACAGGTAGTATTGAGGAGGCAGGGGGGTTGCAGAAGGACTTGGAGAGTGGGCAAAGAAGTGGCAGATGGAATACAAAGTGGCAAAGTGTGAGGTTATGCATTTTGGAAGGAGGAATGGAAGCGTAAACCTTTTTCTAAATGGTGAAATGCTTAGGAAATCAGAAGCACAAAGGGACTTGGGAGTCCTTGCTCACGATTCCCTTAAGGTTAACGTGCAGGTTCAGTCGGCAGTTAAGAAGGCAAATGCAATGTTAGCATTCATGTTGAGAGGGCTGGAATACAGGAGCAGGGATGTACTGAGGCTGTATAAGGCTCTGGTCAAACCCTATTTGGAGTATTTTGAGCAGTTTTGGGCCCCGTATCCAAGGAAGGATGTGCTGGCCTTGGTAAGTGTCCAGAGGAAGTTCACAAGAATGATCCCTGGAATGAAGAGCTTGTCGTTTGAGGACTCTGGGTCTGTACTCGTTGGAGTTTAGAAGGATGAGGGGGGATCTTATTGAAACTTACAGGATACTGCGAGGCCTGGATAAAGACGTGGAAAGATGTTTCCACTTGTGGGAAAAACTAGACGCAGAGGACACAGACGAAAGGGATGATCCTTTAAAACAAGAGTTGAGGAATTTCTTCAGCCAAAGGGTGGTGAATCTGTGGAACTCCTTGCCGCAGAAGGCCGTGGAGGCCAAATCACTGAGTGTCTTTAAGGCAGATGGATAGGTTCTTGATTAATAAGGGGATCAGGGGTTATGGAGAGAAAGCAGGAGAATGGGGCTGAGAAAATATCGGCCATGATTGAATGGCGGAGCAGACTCGATGGGCCGAATGGCTTAATACTGTTCCTATGTCTTATGGGAGCCAGTGGAAGTAGTTTATTTGGATTTTCAGAAGGCTTTTGCAAAACTGCACACGAGATTAGCGTGCAAAATTAAAACGCATGGGATTTGGGATAGTGTATTGAGATGGGTAAAAAACTGGTTGGCAGACAGGAAACAAAGGGTAGGAATTAGCGGGCCTTTTTCCAAATGGAAGGCAGTGTCTAGTGGGGTAATGCAGGGAAGGGTTACCAGACTGACTCCTGGGATGGCAAACTGACTTATGAGGAGAGATTGAATCGGTTAGGATTATATTTGCTGAAGTTCAGAAGAATGAGGGAGGGTCTCATAGAAACCTATAAAATTCTAACAGAACTAGACCGAGTAGATGCAAGAAGGTGGGGGTGTCCATGACCAGTGGTCGCAGTCAAGTGACTCTGGGTTACTCACCCAGAGAGTGGATGGTCTGTGGAATTCGCTACCAGGGAAAGTAGTTGAGGCTAAAACATTATGTTTTCAGGAAGCAGTTAGATATAGCATTTTGGGCGAAGGGGATCGAAGGATATGCGGGATTAGGCTAGAAGTTGGATAATCTGCTATGATCATCATGAATGGCGGAGCAGGCTCCAAGGGCTGAATAGCTTCCTGCTCCTATTTTCTATGTTTCATAAAATACTGCTGACATTGTAAATCTGAAATAAATTGGAATGCTGGAAATGCTGAGTAGGTCGGGCAGCATCTGTGGAGAGAGAAAAACAGTTGACGGTTCAAGTTTCTGTTGCTTCATCATTCCTGAATTCTGATGTAACTAAGAAGTAGTGCATGATATACTCTGGGCTTTTTGTATTTAGTCTGATTTATTTACAATTCATGAAATTGTAGAATATTACAGCATAAAAAGAGGCCATTCAGTCCATCGAGTCTGCTCCAGCACTTTTGAGGAGCAGTCCGGTTAGTGCCCTATCCCCCACTCCTTATATTCCTGCAGTTCTTGCCTCTTCAAGTATTTATCTAACTCCCATTTGAAGGCTACTATTGAATCATTATCCACCATCCTACTAGGTGGTGTATTCCAAATGCTAACAATTCATTGAGTAAAAATATTTTTCTTATGTTGCCTTTGGTTATTTTATGACATCATAAGAAATAGGAGTCAGTCATTTGATGCATTGAAGCTGTTCTGTCATTCAATTAGATAATGGCTGCTCTGATTGTCGCCTTCATTCCACTTTCCTGACTCTCTCCCCATAATCTTGACGTCTTGACATTGTTGTCCAATCAAGAATCTGTCTAACCCCGCCTTGAAGATGCTCTATGAGCCAGACCACATTTCTCTGGGAAGGGAAGGAAATTCTAACGGTTAACTATCCTTTGAAAGAAAAAAAATCCTTGTCTCCATCTTAATGAAAAACTCCTTTTCTTTAAATTGTGCCCCTAAATTCTAAATTCCAACACTAGAGACAACATCCTCTCAGCATTTACCTTGTGCAGGTCCCTCAGAATCCTGTGTCTCTTCACTCTATGACATTCAACATTTCCTCATAAGACAATCCCTTCATCACAAGAGGAAGCCGAGTGAACCTTCTCTGAACTTCTTCCAATGCAAGTATACCCCTTAAGGAGACCAAAATTGCACACTACAGGTGCGGTCTCATCAATTTCCTGTACAGTTGTAACAAGTCTTCCCTATTTTTATGCTCCACCCTCCTTGTAATCAAGGCATATATTCTACTTGCCTTCCTAATTGCTTGCTGTACCTATATGTAAGGTTTTTGTGATTTATGTACTAGGCCACCCAGATCACTGTGTCCTGCAGTCTCTCTCCATTTAAATATTCTGCTTTTCTATTCTTCCTGCCTCTGACTTTTCCACATTATGCTCCATCTGTCAATTTTTGCCCACTGACTTCATTTTTTAAATTTCGTCCATGGGATGTGGGCGTCACAGGCTGTGCCAGCATTTATTGCCCATCCCTAATTTCCTTTGAGGAGGCAGTTAAGAGTCAACAGCATTGCTGTGGGTCTGGAGTCACATGTAGGCCAGACTAGGTAAGGGAAACCGATTTCCTTCCCTAAAGGGCATTAATGATGCAGATGGGGTTTTACGACCATTGACAATAGTTTCATGGTCATCATTAGACTTTTAATTCCAGAAAGTTAGTGACGATATATTGGGGACAGTTTGCATTACAGTAGAGGAGATGATGGGCGTATTAAAATGTATGAAGAAGGATAAATCTCCTGGCCCTGACCAGGTATATCCAAGAACACTGCGGGAGGCTGGAGAAGAAATTGTGGGAGCCTGGAGAAGAAATTGTGGGAGCCCAAGCTGGGATATTTGCTTCATCGTTAGCCACGGGCGAGGTACCAGAAGACTGGAGAATAGCAAATGTTGTGCCCTTATTTAAGATTGGCCGCAAAGAAAAACCTGTGAATTGTAGACGGGTAAGCCTAACATCTGTGGTAGGCGAGTTACAAGAGAGGATTTTGAGGGATAAGATATCCAGGCATTTGGAAAGACTGGGTTTGATTTGGAGTAGTCAGCACGGCTTTGTGCATGGGCGATCATGCAGTACAAATTTGTTGGAGACCAGGAAAGTTGATGAGGGCAGGGTGGTAGACGTAGTCTCTATGGACTTCAGTAAGGCCTTTGATAAAGTTACACATGGTAGGCTGCTCTGGAAGGTTAGATCACGTGTTTCCACAGGGAGCTGGCAAATTAGATATACAATTGACTTGATGGTGGGAAGCAGAGGGTAATGGTGGAAGGATGCTTGTCGGACTGGAGGTCTGTGACTAGTGGTGTGCCTGAGGGGTCAGAGCTAGGCCCATTGCTGTTTGTTATCTCTATCAGTGGTTTGGATGAGAATGTACAAGGCATGATCAGCATGTTTACAGATGACACTAAAATAGGTGGTATTGTACAGTGAGGAAGGTTATCAAAAACTGCAGCAGGATCTTGATCAGCTGGGGAAGTGGACCGAGAAATGGCAAAAAGGTATTCAATACAGATATGTGTGAGGTGTTGCATTTTGGAAAGTTAAATCAAGGTAGGACTTTCACGGTGAATGGTAGGACCTTGGAGTATCGTGGAACAGAGGGACCTTGGAGTTCAAGAGAGGCTGGTTTAGCACAGTGAGCTAAATAGCTGGCTTGTAAAGCAGAACAAGGCCAGCAGCGTGGGTTCAATTCCCGTACCAGCCTCCCCGAACAGGTGCCGGAATGTGGCGACCAGGGGCAGTAACTTCATTTGAAGCCTACTTGTGACAATAGGCGATTTTCATTTCATTTCAGGTGCACGATTCTCGTAAAGGTGGAGTCACAGGTAGATAGGGCAGTGAAGAAGGCTTTTGGCATGCGGCCTTCATCAGTCATGGCATTGAGTATAGAAGTTGGGAAGTTATGTTGCAGTTGTACAGGACGTTGGTGAGGCCGCACCTGGAGTATTGTGTTCAGTTTTGGTCGCCTTGCTATAGGAAAGATGGTATTAAGTTGGAGAGAGTGCAGAAGAGATTTACAAGGATGTTGCCAGGACACACACACACTGAGTTTATAGGGAGAGATTGGACACGCTAGGACTTTTTTCTTTGGAGCGTAGTAGACTGAGGGGTGATCTTATAGAGGTGTCAGATCATGAGAGGCATGGATTGGGTAAATGTACTCCGTCTTTTTCCCAGGGTTGTGAATCGAGAACAAGAGGGCATAGGTTTTAAGTTGAGAGGGGAAAGAATTAATGGGAACCTGAAGAGCAACATTTTTTACACTGGGTGGTACGTATGTGGAATGAGCTGCTGGAGAAAGTGTTTGAGGCGGGGACATTGACAACATTTAAAAGGCATTTGGACAGATACATGGATGGGAAAGGTTTCGAGGGATATGGGTCAAATGCAGGCAAATGGGTTTATTTTAGGTGGGCCTTTTGGGTGGCATGGACCAGTTTGGGCCGAATGGACTGTCTCCATGCTGTAGATTTTATGATTTTTATTGAATTTAAATTTCACCATCTGTAGTGGTGGAATTTGTACTTGGATCCCCAGAGCATTACTCTGAGTCTCTGGTTAATTAGTCCAGTGGCAATACCACTATGCCATGGGCATGTTTCTCTGGCCTCCATGTGGTGTGTTTCTTGGTGGCTGGAGGAATCCTGCCACTGTCAATGGGATTTCCCATTGAATCCACCTCTCGCTGCTGGAAAACCCATGGTGCAGTTGTGCTATCGGCAAGATATCTCTCTAGCATGAAGAGCCAGAAGACCTCGCCCAATATCTAGATTTCTTTGCAGACTCTTTGTATCCTCCTCGCAGGTAGCTTTAACACTTATCTGCAAATTTGGCTACAATGCAGTTTGTCCCTTCTTCCAAGTTAATTTATATAAATCGTAAATAGTTGAGGCCCAGCCAGCACCCCACTAGTTAATAATTATTAAAAAATAGTTGAGGCCCAGCCAGCACCCATGAGTTACGGTTTGTGAACCTGGAAATTATCCATTTATCCTGACTTTGTTTCCTGTTCGTAGCCAATTCTCTAGTATCAGCCCCAACATCATGTGCTGTTATCTTGTGCAGTAACCTTTTATGTGGCACCTTAGGAAATCCAAATGCACTGGGCGGGATTCTCTCACCCCGGGGCTGGCCGGAGAACCGCCGGGACGGGCGCGAATTGCGCCCTGACGCTGGTCCGCTGATTCTCCGGAGAGCGGAGAATTGGCACCATTGGCGCCAGCGCGGCGCCGGCCGGTGGCCGCTCTATGGGGTGTCCGTCCCCCCCCCCCCCCCAGCAATTCTCCGTCACGGATGGGCCGAGCGGCCACGCAAAAAAAGCCGAGTCCCGCTGGCGTCGTTCACACCTGCTCTTACCTGCTGGGACCTTGGTGTGGATCCATCCGGGGGGGGGTCTGACCCCGGGGGGGTGGGGGGGGGCCTTCGCTGTGCACTGGCCTGCGATTGGGGCCCAGCGATCGGCGGGCCGGCCTCTCGGGCTGGGGGCCTCATTTGTTCTGTGCCGGCCCCTGTAGACCTACACAATGTTGCCCCAGGGCTGGCGCGGAGAAGGGAGCCACTGCGCCTGCGCGCGTTGTCGCCGGTCCCACTGCGCCTGCGCGCGTTGTCGCCGGTCCCACTGCGCCGGCGCCCGTGGTCGCCGGTCCCACTGCGCCGGCGCGCGTTGTCGCCGGTCCCACTGCGCCGGCGCCCGTTGTCGCCGGTCCCACTGCGCCGGCGCCCGTTGTCGCCGGTCCCACTGCGCCGGCGCCCGTGGTCGCCGGTCCCACTGCGCCGGCGCCCGTGGTCGCCGGTCCCACTGCGCCGGCGCCCGTGGTCGCCGGTCCCGCTGCGCCGGCGCCCGTGGTCGCCGGTCCCACTGCGCCGGCGCCCGTGGTCGCCGGTCCCACTGCGCCGGCGCCCGTGGTCGCCGGTCCCACTGCGCCGGCGCCCGTGGTCGCCGGTCCCACTGCGCCGGCGCCCGTGGTCGCCGGTCCCACTGCGCCGGCGCCCGTGGTCGCCGGTCCCACTGCGCCGGCGCCCGTGGTCGCCGGTCCCACTGCGCCGGCGCCCGTGGTCGCCGGTCCCACTGCGCCGGCGCCCGTGGTCGCCGGTCCCACTGCGCCGGCGCCCGTGGTCGCCGGTCTCACTGCGCCGGCGCCCGTGGTCGCCGGTCTCACTGCGCCGGCGCCCGTGGTCGCCGGTCCCACTGCGCCGGCGCCCGTGGTCGCCGGTCCCACTGCGCCGGCGCCCGTGGTCGCCGGTCCCACTGCGCCGGCGCCCGTGGTCGCCGGTCCCACTGCGCCGGCGCCCGTGGTCGCTGGTCCCACTGCGCCGGCGCCCGTGGTCGCCGGTCCCACTGCGCCGGCGCCCGTGGTCGCCGGTCCCACTGCGCCGGCGCCCGTGGTCGCCGGTCCCACTGCGCCGGCGCCCGTGGTCGCCGGTCCCACTGCGCCGGCGCCCGTGGTCGCCGGTCCCACTGCGCCGGCGCCCGTGGTCGCCGGTCCCACTGCGCCGGCGCCCGTGGTCGCCGGTCCCACTGCGCCGGCGCCCGTGGTCGCCGGTCCCACTGCGCCGGCGCCCGTGGTCGCCGGTCCCACTGCGCCGGCGCCCGTGGTCGCCGGTCCCACTGCGCCGGCGCCCGTGGTCGTGTGTCCCACTGCGCCGGCGCCCGTGGTCGTGTGTCCCACTGCGCCGGCGCCCGTGGTCGCCGGTCCCACTGCGCCGGCGCCCGTGGTCGCCGGTCCCACTGCGCTGGCGCCCGTGGTCGCCGGTCCCACTGCGCCGGCGCCCGTGGTCACCGGTCCCACCGCGCCGGCGCCCGTGGGCGCCGGGCCCACCGCGCCGGCGCCCGTGGGCGCCGGTCCCACCGCGCCGGCGCCCGTGGGCGCCGGGCCCACCGCGCCGGCGCCCGTGGGCGCCGGGCCCACCGCGCCGGCGCCCGTGGGCGCCGGGCCCACCGCGCCGGCGCCCGTGGGCGCCGGGCCCACCGCGCCGGCGCCCGTGGGCGCCGGTCCCACCGCGCCGGCGCCCGTGGTCGCCGGTCCCACCGCGCCGGCGCCCGTGGTCGCCGGTCCCACCGCGCCGGCGCCCGTGGTCGCCGGGCCCACCACGCCGGCGCCCGTGGTCGCCGGGCCCACCGCGCCGGCGCCCGTGGGCGCCGGGCCCACCGCGCCGGCGCCCGTGGGCGCCGGGCCCACCGCGCCGGCGCCCGTGGGCGCCGGGCCCACGGGGCGCCGGGGCAGAATCGCAGCTCCTGAGGCCATGTTGACACCGTCGGGAAACGCAATGGCGTTTACAACGCCGTCAGCGCTTAGCCTCAGGATCAGAGCATCCCACCCACATCCCGCCCACTATGTCTACTGGTCCCTGTTTTGCCACCTTAAATCTATGCATGCTGTTATCAAACCTTCAGGCATTGGAAGCAGTTTCTCTTTATTTACTCTAACCCTTCACAGTTTAAAATACGTAGGCTTACTTAATGTGCAGAAGCAATAAGACACTCAGCCTGGGAAATGCATATATTCCTCCCAAGGCTTGTCACATTGCTTGTGATTATTTAGAGCCAAATGTATTTTTTTCAGTTATCTGTGTGGGGTTACACCTCTGGAACAAGCAAAAGTGCTGGCTATTAACACTACAGTTTACTCATTGATTTCAAAGGACTGGGGAATTTTGCAGCAGTCTGGGCCGTTCCCACGACGCGCCTGGGCGCCGTTCCCACTCTTGTAGTTTCCCTTGGGCTGGAACATATTATGGAACTTTTTTATCAGAACGTTATACCTGAAATTGTGCCTAATTTGTCAGTCTGTTTATACCCAAGGTTTCTGCTAAGGTAATTAACATGTGCCAGATTGCAAAAGCAACTGTAAACAAGTGGAAATCAGTAGAGCCCCCCAAAAAGTGGGAAATCATAACACAATTAAGAATGAAACATGCAAGGATGAAAATACAGTTTAAAATCATGTAATCAGCATTGATGCACATTAGGCATAGCATGTTCAAGAACACGCATTGCGGAAGATTTTTAATTTTCGATGTGACATGAAAATGCATTTGTAACACTCTTGCATTCAGGTTTCCACAATAGTCCCAATAAGACCAATTAGTCTTTTAATGCAAATATCCTGGGAATTGGGAATGCTCAAGAGGCCAGAATTCAATGATCCAGAAATCTGAGGGTGATGGGGCTGGAGGTAATTGCAGAAACAGGGAGGGGTATGGCAATGAAGGGATTTGAAAACAAAGTTTGAAAATTTTAAAATCAGAGACGACTTAACTGCGAGCCAATGTTGGTTAATGAGCATCAGGTGATGGGTATTTGGCGGATGTTGCAAGTAAGGAAGGGTGCTGTCAGCAGATGTTTGGATGAACTTGTTTATAGAAGGTAGAATGTAGGGGGCCAGGACTGTGTGTGTTGGAATAGTCAAGTCCAGGGTCTAAGAGGCATAGTTTCAACAGCATTTGACCAGAGGCATAGACGATATTATGAAGATAGAAATAATTAGTAATAACAGTTCTTGTGGTGATGTTTTGAGAAGGAACAAAGAATTGTTTGTATTTCCACTACATTGTGGTCTAGATGATTTCAGTAGACTTGGCAAAAAGTTGCCGATTAAGGGCCACTGCAACATATGTTAATTTTCTCTTTCGATATTGGATGCTTTTCTAATGGTAGCAGAAACCATTGTTCTTTCATGCTCTAGATACATAAAGTTTCACACAAATCACTTGCTTATTTTTTTATTGTAAATGAGCTTTGCTGTTTAATTTTGACCCTGACTCCTAACGGGAATGACAGTAAAACTGAAAGGAAAGGAAAACTGCAATAAAGTCAAAATAAAGTAAGTTGTTTGGCAGATGCCTGTAAATTGAAAACTCTCTCGTATATTTCTACTTTTTTCTTACCCCAGAGACAAGGTTATACTTGGTTGGTTCTTCACTGAATGGCTTTGGCACTCGCTATAGTGATGCAGACCTGTGTCTGGTGTTGAAAGAAGAGCCGGTATGTTTGGTTTTCATGTAAAATTTTAGCTTTTTTTTGCCAATTATTACATATCTGGAAAATTGCTATATTGAAAGTCAATTTTTTTATGTTCTTGTAGATCAATCAAAGAAATGAAGCATGTCACATACTCAGTTTAGTTCAACAGCTTTTCTACAGACTATGTAAGTTACTTCTCAAAGTCATTATGCTGTTAAGTGTTATAGTGTGTCGAACATGTCAGTATTTAACAATGGCTTAGTTGGGTGATATGTATGAAAAAGAGGACAAAGGGATACTGGATTGGGGTAGGTATTTTGGATTGGGGAAAATGCTTATGTGGCTGAACACCAAAACTGACTGCTTGGACAGAACATCCCACTTCTAGGTTGTAATTTCTGTGTTCATTTTAGTTGAAGACAAATTTTGCACCTACACCAGGGTTTTTTCCCTTTGATTATTCAGTTAGGATAGGGAAGATTTAAAGTATTGCAGGTGGCAGGCGCAACAAGGAAACATGAGCAAAATACCCTTGCAAACCACTCTTAACTACTGCTTCGCATGTGGCAGGATTTTGCTAAAAAGCTGGTCACTGCCTTCTTGCATTTAAATCTTTATTTTCATGGGTTGTGAGCATCGCTGGCAAGGCCAACATTTCTTTACCATGTCTGATTGCCCTATAACTGGCATTTCACAGGTCAAACTACATTGTTGTTGATCTGGAGTTGTAAATCTGGAGTCACATAGGCCAGACCAGATGGGATTAGTGATGGCAGGTTAGTGAGCCCGATTGGGTTTTATGATAATCGATAGTCACCATTCATGAGCTTTAAGCTGTGGTGGGATTTGAACCCATGTCCTCAGAGCAATAGCCTGAGCCTCTGGATTATTAGTCCAGTGGCCATGACCACTGCCCAACAGTCTCCCCTCCTGCTTCCATGTTGTCCACCAGAGAACTTGTGGATGTTGTGCAGGATCCCAAAAAGGGTCCAACTCTGGGAGCTGCTGGGGAAAATTCAGCTGAAAATTCAGCTGGTTAGTAGTGAAAAGTATTTTTTGAAGACAGATTCAGTTTTTTCATTTTTTTTGCAGCTTACATTGACAGACCTCAACTGATCCGAGCAAAAGTGCCAATAGTAAAATTCAGGGATAAAGTCAGGTAGGTGATTGAGTTTTTTCTGCTGGGAGCCATTCCATTAAAGATAGTAGTGGTGCTGATTTTTGCCTTCTAAATTTGTACTTCGTTACCATGATAAATTATGATGTGGAGATGCCGGCGTTGGACTGGGGTGAGCACAGTACGATGTCTTACAACACCAGGTTAAAGTCCAACAGGTTTGTTTCGATGTCACTAGCTTTCGGAGCGCTGCTCCTTCCTCAGGCGAACGAAGAGGTATGTTCCAGATCATCGACATGGATACCACCATTACACGTGAGAACACCACCCACCAGGTACGCGGTACATACTCGTGCGACTCGGCCAACGTTGTCTACCTCATAGGCTGCAGGAAAGGATGTCCCGAAGCGTGGTACATTGGCGAGGCAGACGCTGCAACAACGAATGAACGGATATCACGTGACAATCACCAGGCAGGAATGTTCCCTTCCAGTCGGGGAACACTTCAGCAGTCAAGGGCATTCAGCCTCTGATCTCCGGGTAAGCGTTCTCCAAGGCGGCCTTCAGGACGCGCGACAACGCAGAATCGCCGAGCAGAAACTTATAGCCAAGTTCCGCACACATGAGTGCGGCCTCAACCGGGACCTGGGATTCATGTCGCATTACATTCATCCCCCACCATCTGGCCTGCGAAATCCTACCAACTGTCCTGGCTTGACACAATTCACACCTCTTTAACCTGGGGTTACCCCATCTCTGGATCTGTAAAGATTTAATCACCTGCTAATGGTCGCATTCCAAGCATTGTCTGGCATCTTTGAATTTGTCTGTATATGTGTTTCTGGAACATACCTCTTCGTTCACCTGAGGAAGGAGCGGCGCTCCGAAAGCTAGTGACATCGAAACAAACCTGTTGGACTTTAACCTGGTGTTGTAAGACTTTGTACTATGATAAATTATGGTATTTTAAAAACTATATATATATATATATTTTTATTAAAGGCATTTTGCATATATGTACATAGAAATATCAGAAAACCAAAAATCCACAGGAACAAAGAACACAGGCCCACAACATTGCCTGATACCAAGCCCACAACTCTTACCGCCTCCCTAATTTCCCTCCTTTATCACCCTCCTCCTCCCCAAAGTGACCAAAACAACCCCTGCCCTGCCATTGACACCTTAATTCATCTTGAGAAAATCGAAAAATATCTTCCACCTCCGAGTGAATCCCTCCTCCGCCCCTGTAAGGAGAACTTGACCTTCTCCAAGTGCAGGAATGTTGCCAGGTCGCTCATCCACACCCCTGTCTTTGGTGGCTCGGAGCTCAACAAAATCCACCTCCGAGCTATCAGGCAGGCAAAGGCCAAGACATCGGCCTCTCTCCCCATCCTGACCTTCCAAAACTCCAAATATCGCTACCTCTGGACTCGGGGCTACTCTTACACCCAGAATCCTGGACGTGATATCCAAGAACCCCTGCCAGAACGCCGTCAGCTTCGGACACGCTTTGGACATGTAGACTTGATTCGTGGGTGCCCCCGCACCTATCCTCCACCCCTGCAAAGAACCAGCTCATCCTCGCAACTGTCATGTGGACCCTTTGCACCGCACCATCTTAAATTGAATGAGGCTTAACCTTGCACACAGCGAGGACATGTTCACGCTCCGCAGGGCTTCCAAGTACTGGCCCTCACCTCCCCATCCAACTCCTCCTCCTATTTGCATGATCTGCTCCACCGGAGCGCCCTCCCTCTCCGTCAACTCTCCAACACTCCCCTCCCCAATGTCATCCTGGACAACAGCTTATCTTGCAACACCGGAGGCACCTCTCTTCTCACAAGGTCCCTCACCTGCAGGTATCTGAAGCTATTCCCCTTAAGCAACTCGTACGTTTCCTGGGTGAGCTGCTTTAATAATTGATTGCTGACTTGGATAACAGAAATCTGGGTTTAGACTTAAATTCTGTAAAACATTAGGATAAAGACTGTTCCTTTTAGACCAAAGCTGTCTCTAGGCTAAAATGTAATTATAGAACTAAATGTGTTGTTTTAAGCTAAAGGTTTTCATAACCTTCAAAAACAAGATTGAACCTGGGTGACTAATTAATTACAGTGCATTACAGCACTCTCTGGTTCATGCTTGCACTCATCAATTTGTAGCAGTATTTTTTTTTAATGGGTCTAATACAACATTACTGATAACTCCTTCCTCCTTTTGACCTCTACCTGAAATAAAAACTCCAAACATCCATGGGAAAAATACCCAAGAGCATTTTCCTCAGGAGAGTTGCTAGGTATTTTCCTCACCCATACTCTATAAACCTTTTTTTTATTGTTGATATCAATTGGAACAGAAAAATGTTGATAACAAAGACTGCAACTCTTTAATTGGAATAGAAATTCAAGTGTGCGTATCTTTAATACAGAGGATACACGTACATTCACAACTTGGTGTCAGCTTGAAAAATTACTTTCTACTGACTATTTTAATTTGCTAGTCATGTTTTATAGCACAACAGGAGAACATTTGACCCATTGATTTTGTGATTACTCGTTGCTGGAGTAATGACAAATTCATCTTTTTTTTTTCTCTGCAGCCGATATTTATTCCCTTTTCCTTTAGATAAAAATAATTGTCTTGATTGCAGTCTCCCTTTGGCAAAGCTTTTCATAATTAATAACTTCAAAACATGCCTCCTTACCTTATACTTATTAAAGTTTTCCGAAGTCCTTTGTATTTAAAACTTAAATCAGCAGAGTATTTTAAACACAACCTTTCTCCTATAGTATCTTAAGTTATGATTTTCCAAATGTACTGGTCTGGTCGATGTCCCAAAATAACTACAGATTTCCTGTAAAGCGGGAAATCCTAACTTTTGAATATTTTTATGTTGCCTGAGCATTTTGAAAGTACAATTATGGAGTTGCTTGAACTATATTTAACTCCTCAGGAATCTCTTGAACCTAGTGAATTTCAGAAGTGAATAAATGTAGTCCAATTGTCACTTCTTTTTTTTGCATTTTCAGTGGTGTGGAATTTGACTTGAATGTAAACAATGTTGTGGGAATAAGAAATACATTCCTGCTGAGAAGCTATGCATATAGTAAGTACTCTATGTTATACATGTATCATGTCATCCTCTTGCTAATAAGACACCAAACCTTCATTAAATTATGTGAAGTATTCTAACATGCTATCATGCTTATCCCTATGATAGTTGTAGAATATCCAGCGAAATGGGCAAGTAGTTATTGTTCTTCGTTAAATTTAAAATGTTACTGGAGCCACTGAGATTATAATTGGAGTGTTCAGATAAAACCATGAAAAATGCTTTGCTCAGAAGTTTTGGTGGTTTGAGAGGTTGTGCAGGTTGATGATGTTTTATAATCTGGATGAATTTGACATATTTATAGGTTTCATTAAATTTAACAATTTCAGATAGTTTTGTCTAAGGCCAATTTAAACATGTGAATGTTGGACAAGATGCCATATGAACATATTTTGGATGTGATGTATTGTAATTTTGATTTCTCCTCTTCCCACAAATTATGGATGCAGCATTCTCACAGCAGAAAAAAAGACTTGTAGATGATACCTTTTTTGACTGCAGAATATCCCACAAACAACAATTTGATAATGACCAGATAGTCTGGTTTGTGATGTTGATTGAGTTGTGAATATTGGCCAGGACACCAGGAATACAGACAGTCCTCTAACTTATGACACAATCATTTCCTTGAAACCGGGTCGAAAGTCAAAACATAGTGAATTGGAACGGGTTTCCCTATATGGACAATGTTAAAAATGGGGGAATTGGTTCCATCAGTGGGGCAAGACAGCATTTTTACCAGCAAATTTCAGCCTCAATTCCCAGTTTTCAAAAATAGTTTTCCAGTTCCTGGGCTCTCACTTGGTCAGGCAGCGTTCTGCCGGCAGGTCTCCGTAATCATTCTCCTTAGTGACCTTCTGGCCCAGTGTTACTGGGGCCCAGTGTTTTTGTGGCAGATTTCATGACTTCCCTGGGCTCATTCAAAAGCTATCAAATTAATAAATCATTTATGAAATATAAAAGGTGGGCTGGTGTTGAATTGTAAATTTGAAATCGATTGTTAATTTTTAAATGTCGTAAGTGCTGTTCATCATAGCTCAAACGTTGTAAAGTAGAGGACTGCCTTCTTTTCCCTGCTCTTTGAAATGTGGCATTTTTATGCCCACCTGAGAATCCATAGAATCCCCTATAGTGCTGAAGGAGACCATTTGGCGCATGGAGTCTCCACCGACCCTCTGAAAGAGCACCCCACCCAGGCCACTCCCCGCCCTATCCCTATAACCCACCTAACCTGCACATCTTTAGACACTAACGGGCAATTTTAGCATGGCCAATTGAGCTAATCTGCATATCTTTGGACTGTGGGAGGAAACTAGATCACCCGGAGGAGAACTTGCAAACTCCACACCGACAGTCACCCAAGGCCGGAATCAAACCCGGGTCCCTGGCGCGGTGAGGAAGCACTGCTAACCACTGTGCCACTGTACAGCCCCAGGCAGAATCTTGGCAATCAGAGTCTCGTTTAATGTCTCCTCTGAAAGACCACTCGTACAACACCCTGACACTCGGTTACTATTGCACTGGAATGTCACCCTTGATCCTGGAGTGGCACTTGAATCAACAACCTTCAAACTGAGGGGTGTGAGTGCTGCAAGCTGAACCTACAGCTGACCTTCTTTGGAAGACAGCAAAGATGCAGTAGTTCTCACTGTCTTACAAAGTCACAGACTCAGAAGCATACATTCCACCTGATGATTGAATATTGAGATAAAAGCATAGTACTGTGGATGCTGGAATCTGAAACAAAAGCAGAAAATGCTGGGCCATCTCAGCAAGTCTGGCACCATTTGTGGAGAGAGCACCAAGCTCAGTACTCTCTCCGCAGATGCTGTCAGATGTACAGAGATTGCCCAGAATTTTGTGATAATTGAACGTGTCAGCTTGTGTTTCATAATTAATGTCGGCTTGTTTCATTACATTCGGAGAAGGTCATACTAACCAATCGGAAGGTGGTCGATCCCACTTTTGGCTGTGCAAAGTCTTTAAAGTGAAGTATTTTTTAATATGAGAATGATTTCTGGAATGTTGGTATGTGTTTGTTTCAAAAGAGGTATTTGACAAAGTTCCACATTGCAGGCTAATAATCAAACTCCAAAGCTGTGGTGATTCAAAGCAGATCCAGAGTATGTTTGGAAACTAGCTATGAATACTCTTTTCAAGTGTTATGGTGGGGTTGTTGGAAGTACTGAATGGAATGCGCTCATCTATTGTTCATTGTTGTTCATTTATGAAAATGACCTGAGTGCAACACTTACCTCTATTGATCAAAAAAGAATTTAAAGGACTGTAGAATTTAAGGAAACGGTTCAAAATTTACAGAATGAGTTGGACAAGCAGATGGAATTTCAAGTGCAAAATTTTATAACTGGGAAAGGAAGGAAAAATGGATGGCACACATTTCAACATCATGTATGAAGTATATGAAGATGAAACTTAATACCTAGGTCAGCGGTTCCCAACCTTATGCTTTATTATACTCTTTATTGTCACAAATAGGCTTACATTAACACTGCAATGAAGTTACTGTGAAAAGAACCTAGTCGCCACATTCTGGCGCTTGCTTGGTTGCGCTTGTTTGGTTACACAGGGAGAATTCAGAATGTCCAAATTACCTAACAGCACGTCTTTCGGGACTTGTAGGAGGAAACCAGAGCACCCAGAGGAAACCCACGCAGACACAGGGAGAACATGTAGACTCCACACAGACAGTGACCCAAGCCGGGAATCTAACCTGGGACCTTGGCTCTGTGAAGCAACAGTGCTAACCACCCTGCAAAAGCTTTTGCGGACCACAATGTATGCAAGCGTTTTAAACATTTTTTACGTAGTCTAGAGCTGACTGGAGTTAAACTTGTATATCAACGAGTATTTAAAATGCAGCTATTTCTAATAGTTTATGATGCACACTCACAAATACATTGTGTATTATGTTACACAAGGATGTTTGTGAATCAATTTACAATTAAAATAATAATATAACACTGATTGTGACACACACGTAGTTGTGCTTTCTTTCCACGGACCACCTGTAGTACTCTCTCAGATCCGTGGCCTGTAGACCAGAGGTTGGAAACCACTCACCTAGATGTTATAGTGTACATGAAATTAAGCATGTTTATCTATCCAATGTAGGGTAACAGTCATCAAAGCCAATAGGATGTTAAATAACATGACTAAAAGTGTATGGAATCTCGTTAAGTTAATTTGCAAGAGTAAGACCAGGAATTTGGTTCAATCAGTTTGAAAAAAAAATTAGAATTGCTAATTTTTTAAAAAGACACTAAACCACAATGCAGTGTGTTAGATTGGCCTTTTGGGCGTGAGTGCCGCAGTAGGATATCTTCTATAATTTTGGAACCTGTATTCCTTAACCAGGAAGTGGGCTCTGACGAGTGTAGTAGTCATCAACTTTAAACATGTAGATAGATGATAAAAGATTTTAATATGATAAATTGCACATTCTTGGAATGGAAGCAGAGTCAAGCAATGGGAGAAGGACATGGAGAGGCTGTGAAGAGATATAGATAGATTAAGTGAGTGGGCAACAAGATGGCAGATGGAGTATAATGTAGGGAAGTGTTAAGTTATTCATTTTAGTGCTAAGAATAGAAAAGTAGAATAACAAAGAGGCACAGGTGATCTCATACAAGGAACGCCAGGTCCAGCTAACAGGAAATTAGGAAAGCAAATGGCATGTTGGCCTTTATTACAAGGGGATTGGAGTACAAGAATAAAGAAATCGCTGCAATTCTGCAGGGTTTTGGTGCGACCAAATTTGAAATATTGAGTGCAGTTTTGGTCTTCATGTTTAAGCAAGGATATACTTGTATTGGAGGTGGTACAGCAAAGATTCACTACATTGGTCCCTGGAATGAGACGGTTGCCCTCTGATGATGGCCAAGTACATTGGGCTTACATTCTCTAGAGCTTCGAAGAATGAAAGACAACTTCATTGAAAACTACAAAAAAAAATGTTTTAATGAACATCAAATATAAACAATGATATACATATAGGAAACATATACACACAGTATAACTTTCATAAACAACCAAATACTAACCTATCCCACCCGCCTAGCACTCTAACATGTTCAGGTCCTTAAAGAAATGAATGGCTGCCATCTCTGGTAGAACCTCCCCATGAAGCCTCTGATGGTATACTTGACTTTCTCCAGATGCAAGACCGATATCAAGTCTTCCACCCAGGCCGATGCCTTGGGTGGAGAGGGGGATCTCCAGGTGAGCAATATATGCCTCCTGGCTATTAAGGAGACAAAGGCAAGAGCATCTGCCCTCTCCCAAGTAGAAAGATGGGGAGTCCAAAACCCCAAATATTGCATCCAGTGGGCACGATTCTAAGGCTGTTGCAAAATCTTAGATATTGTGTCAAAAAAGGAGGCCCAGAATCCAGCAAGCTTAGGACCAGACCAAAACACATATGCGTGTGGTTAGCCGGTGAAAGTGAACAGCGGTCACGCTTGTTCTCCACATCTTTAAAGAATCCACTCGTCCTTGCCTTTGTCCAATGTGTTCTGTGTAGCACTTTGAACTGAACCAAACTCAGTCTGGCACAGGATGAAGTGGAACTCTCCCTGTAGAGGGCTTCTCTCCAAGCCTCCTCAATAAGCCCGGAGCCTAGGACCCCCACCCATTTCTCATAAGCTATTCAAAGGGCAGGATCTGAAGATAGATGAGGCTATACAGATTTGAAATGGACCCTCTCCCCTGCTGTGCCAAGGCCATTACCTTTTCCAGCAGGGAAGAAGGAGGAACCAGCGGGGAAGGACAAACAGGACTTGCGTGAGAAATCCCGAATTTGAAAAAAACAGAAAAAGCTGGGACGAGTGACAGATTGTATCTGTCTGAGAGCTTTTCAAGGCTGGCAAAGCTTCCATGTAGGAATAAATCTCCAAAGTGCACCAGACCTCCCAATCTCCAGGACCTGAATGATGGATCCAAGCTTGATGGGTGGCCGTCACATGTCAAGGCAAGTGAGGACAGTGAAAGGAGATTAAAGTGCTGCCGAAACTGCTTCCAAATCCTGAGTGATAAAGTCACCACACGGTTCGAGGAAAGACCCACCGGGAGAAGGGCAGCGATGCGGTAATTATGGCATGTAGGGAGGAGGCTGTGACACAAGACCATGCCTCTAATTTAAGGTGAAAGCAAATCACAGCGAATGCTGGAATCTGAAACAAAAGAGAATTTGGAAGCCTCTAATCGACTCCAGTTTGACTTCGGGTCAGACAGCCATTGTAGGATTTTCTGCATATTGGCAGCCCAGTAATAAAACGGGAGATTTGGGGGGGGGAAGTTGGCCTTTCGATCCTCTGTCTGAAGCAGAATGCTGCGGACTCTGGGATTCTTACCTGCCCAGACAAACACCGATATTAATTTGTTGACCATAATAAAACTGCTTTGGGTAAAAAAAAATATGGGATACTTTGAAATAAGAACCAAAACATAGGTAGCACATTCCAGTTTGGATCCTGCTTGCTCAAGTCAGGGGGAAGTTATTCAGTCCGTTTTGATCTTGTTGATGAGGCTTGAAAAATTCAGTTTGTGGAGTAAGGCCCAGTTATGGGCCACGAGCGTCCCCAGATATCAAAAATTAGAGGGCAAGAGACGAACCGGCAGCAAATCAAGCTGAGCCTCTCTGGCTGGCGAGTTCACTGGGAAACACTTTTACTGACATTTCATTTGTAGCCTGAGAATGTGCCAAATCTCATGAGTATCTTTATGATGTTTTCTATTGAGGAGACTGGATCCATAGTTCAGGTTCAGTGGCCAATGCGAAGAGCAATGGAGAAAGGGGGACAGTCCTGACTGGTGCCCCTACCTAGCAGGTCATCTGTATGGAGTGAGATCTGGGGCTCCTCCCCTTCTCAGTGTATCCCTTTCCATTCCTCTGACAACCTCAACGCTATTGCCAGAGGTTCAGTGGCCAACGCGAAGAGCAATGGAGAAAGGGGACAGTCCTGACTGGTGCCCCTGCCTAACGGAAAGTATTCCGAGACGGTCATATTTGTGCGGATGTTGGCTTTTGGGGAATTGTACATCAAACGAACCCAGGAGGAGAATTTGGGCCAAAGCCAAATCTATCCAAGATCTCAAAAAGGTAGTTCCACACCACCCTATCAAATGCCTTCTCTGCATCCAAGGATACTATAACTTCAAGTTCCTGAGCAGATGAGGAGGATAGGACAATGTTCAAGAGACATCGGCGGATAACTGCCTACCTTTGATAAAGCCTGTCTGATCCTCTGAAATTATATCAGGAAGGTATGAGTCCATCTGGGTTGCCAGGACTTTTGCCAGAATCTTAACATCCGTGTTAAGGAGTGAAAGGGTCGGTAAGACCCACATTCCACTGGGTGCTTACCCTCTTTCAGGAGCACCAAGAATATGGTTGGGCTAAGGACGGGGATGATGATCCCCCAGGCAGTGAATCATTGAGCATGTCTAAAATTAAAGGTATTAATTGCACTGAGAACCTCATATAAAATTCGGGGGGAAAGTCGTCAGGACTGGGAGCATTGCCAGATTGCAGCCGACCAATACATTTCTGAATTTCTTCTGGGTTTGAGGGGGTTTCCAGTTCCTGTTTCCTGTCTTCCTCAATGGTTGGGATGTGTAAACCATCTAGAAACCTCAACACTTGTGAAGTATCTGGAGGAGGCTCTCACTCGTATCGCTCACGGTAAAACCTATTGAAAGCCGCATTTATCTGGAGAGGGGCTGAGACTGGATTACCTTTTTTCTGAATCTGAGGAATTTCTCAGGAGGCTGTCTGCTTCTTGAGTTGATGCGCAAGAAGACGGCCTGCCTTCTCACCATGTTTATAGAAGGTGCCCCTTGAGAAACCTACAAAATTCTGAAGGGGCTTGATATAGTTAGCAATTGTTTCTGCTGGTTGGGGCATCTAAAGTACTGGGTCATAATCTTGGGAAAAGGGGCCAATCACGCCGAACTGAGATGAAGAGTAATTACTTGACTCTTAAGTGTTGTGAATCCTTGGAATTCTCTACCCCTGTGGGTTGTGGATGCTCTATTGTTGAATACCTTTAAGGCTGGGATAGAGAGATTTTTGGTGTCTCGGAGTTGAGAGAAGTAGGAGGCAGGCAAATAGGGAGTTGGGAGAAATGGAGCAGGCAGGAAAAAGGAACTGAAACCTAAGCTCAGCCATGATCGTATTGAATGGCAGAGCAGACTTGATGAACCATATATATGGTTTACTATTGCACCTATTTCTTGTGTATTTGTGAATGGTGGTGGGCAATTAACTGGAGGAGGAGACTCCACAATTATTCCACCCTCAATAATGGAGGAGCCCAGCACATCAGTGCAAAAGATGAGGCCAAAGCATTTGCAACCATCTTCAGCCAGAAGTGCCAAATGAATGATGCATCTCGGCCTTTTGTTGAGGTTCCAGCATCACTGATGTTAGTCTGAGCCAATTTGATTCATTCCATGTGACATCAAGAAATGGCTGAAGACGTTGGATACTGCAAGGGCTATGGGCCACGACAATTTTACAGCAATAGTACTGGAGATCAGTGCTCCAGAACTAGCTGCATCCCTAGCCCAGGTGTTCCTGTACAGATGCAGCACCGGAATCGACCTGGCAATGTGGAATACAATCAAGTGGCACTTAGCAATAACCATGTCCTTTGAGCCACCTTGGCTCCTGGCCCCATTATAGCCTTGATCCAAACATGGAGTAAAGAGCTGAACTGAAGAGATGTAGTAAGAGTAATTGCCCTTGACATTTAAGGCAGATTTTGTCCTAGTGTGGCATCAAAGAACCTGAGCAAAACTGGAGTCATTAGAAATCCGGAGGAAAATTCTGCACCAGTTAGAATCACACCGAGCACAAAGGAAGATGATTGTGGTTGTTTGAGGTCAATCATTTCAGTCCTAGAACATTGCTGCAGTAGTCTCTCAGGATAGGGTCCTCGTCCCAACCATCTTCAGCTGTATCATCAATGAGTGAGATACACTCAGGGGGACTCCTGCGCTCCAGTCTGTTTCTTACTGACTGCTTGGTACTTACCTAATCCTTCTCTCCCTGCATACTCTTTTTTTTTTTAATAAATATTTTATTGAAAATTTTTGGTCAACCAACACAGTACATTGCGCATCCTTTACACAATATTATAACAACACAAATAACAATGACCTATTTTATAAACAAAAAATGAATAAATAATAACAAAAATGAAAACTAACCCTAATTGGCAACTGTCTTATCACAAGTAACACTCTCCAAAAATATAATTTAACAGTCCAATATACAATTATCTGTCGCAACGACCTATACATATTATACAGTATATATTAACAACCCTGAGAGTCCTTCTGGTTCCTCCCCCCCGCCGATCCTGGGCTGCTGCTGCTGCCTTCTTTTTTCCATTCCATCTATCTTTCTGCGAGGTATTCGACGAACGGTTGCCACCGCCTGGTGAACCCTTGAGCCGACCCCCTTAGAACGAACTTAATCCGCTCTAGCTTTATAAACCCTGCCATGTCATTTATCCATGTCTCCACCCCCGGGGGCTTGGCTTCTTTCCACATTAACAATATCCTGTGCCGGGCTACTAGGGACGCAAAGGCCAAAACATCGGCCTCTCTCGCCTCCTGCACTCCCGGCTCTTGTGCAACCCCAAATATAGCCAACCCCCAGCTTGGTTCGACCCGGACCCCCACTACTTTTGAAAGCACCTTTGTCACCCCCATCCAAAACCCCTGTAGTGCCGGGCATGACCAAAACATATGTGTATGATTCGCTGGGCTTCTCGAGCACCTCGCACACCTATCCAACACCCCAAAAAATTTACTGAGCTGTGCTCCAGTCATATGCGCCCTGTGTAATACCTTAAACTGAATCAGGCTTAACCTGGCACACGAGGACGACGAGTTTACCCTGCTTAGGGCATCTGCCCACAGCCCCTCCTCAATCTCCTCCCCCAGCTCTTCTTCCCATTTCCCTTTTAGTTCATCTACCATAGTCTCCCCTTCGTCCCTCATTTCCCTATATATATCTGACACCTTACCATCCCCCACCCATGTCTTTGAGATCACTCTGTCCTGCACCTCTTGTGTCGGGAGCTGCGGGAATTCCCTCACCTGTTGCCTCGCAAAAGCCCTCAGTTGCATATACCTGAATGCATTCCCTTGGGGCAACCCATATTTCTCGGTCAGCGCTCCCAGACTCGCGAACTTCCCATCCACAAACAGATCTTTCAGTTGCGTTATTCCTGCTCTTTGCCACATTCCATATCCCCCATCCATTCCCCCCGGGGCAAACCTATGGTTGTTTCTTATCGGGGACCCCCCCCCCCAAGGCTCCAGTCTTTCCCCTATGCCGTCTCCACTGTCCCCAAATCTTCAGTGTAGCCACCACCACCGGGCTTGTGGTGTAGTTCCTCGGTGAGAACGGCAATGGGGCTGTCACCATAGCCTGTAGGCTAGTCCCCCTACAGGACGCCCTCTCTAATCTCTTCCACGCCGCTCCCTCCTCCTCTCCCATCCACTTACTCACCATTGAAATATTAGCGGCCCAATAATACTCACTTAGGCTCGGTAGTGCCAGCCCCCCCCTATCCCTGCTACGCTGTAAGAATCCCTTCCTCACTCTCGGGGTCTTCCCGGCCCACACAAAACCCATGATGCTCTTTTCAATCCTTTTAAAAAAAAGCCTTCGTGATCACCACCGGGAGGCACTGAAACACAAAGAGGAATCTCGGGAGGACCACCATCTTAACCGCCTGCACCCTCCCTGCCAGTGACAGGGATACCATATCCCATCTCTTGAAATCCTCCTCCATTTGTTCCACCAACCGCGTTAAATTTAACCTATGCAATGTGCCCCAATTCTTGGCTATCTGGATCCCCAGGTAACGAAAGTCCCTTGTTACCTTCCTCAACGGTAGGTCCTCTCTTTCTCTACTCTGCTCCCCTGGATGCACCACAAACAACTCACTTTTCCCCATGTTCAATTTATACCCTGAAAAATCCCCAAACTCCCCAAGTATCCGCATTATTTCTGGCATCCCCTCCGCCGGGTCTGCCACGTATAGTAGCAAATCGTCCGCATACAAAGATACCCGGTGTTCTTCTCCTCCTCTAAGTACTCCCCTCCACTTCTTGGAACCCCTCAACGCTATCGCCAGGGGCTCAATCGCCAGTGCAAACAATAATGGGGACAGAGGGCATCCCTGCCTTGTCCCTCTATGGAGCCGAAAATATGCAGATCCCCGTCCATTCGTGACCACGCTCGCCATCGGGGCCCTATACAACAGCTACACCCATCTAACATACCCCTCTCCAAAACCAAATCTCCTCAACACCTCCCACAAATAATCCCACTCCACTCTATCAAATGCTTTCTCGGCATCCATCGCCACTACTATCTCCGTTTCCCCCTCTGGTGGGGCCATCATCATTACCCCTAACAGCCTCCGTATATTTGTGTTCAGCTGTCTCCCCTTCACAAACCCAGTTTGGTCCTCGTGGACCACCCCCGGGGCACATTCCTCTATTCTCATTGCCATTACCTTGGCCAGGATCTTGGCATCTACATTTAGGAGGGAAATAGGTCTATAGGACCCGCATTGTAGCGGGTCCTTTTCCTTCTTTAAGAGAAGCGATATCGTTGCTTCAGACATAGTCGGGGGCAGTTGTCCCCTTTCCTTTGCCTCATTAAAGGTCCTCGTCAATACCAGGGCGAGCAAGTCCACATATTTTCTATAGAATTCGACTGGGAATCCATCCGGTCCCGGGGCCTTTCCCGCCTGCATGCTCCTAATTCCTTTCACCACTTCTTCTACCTCGATCTGTGCTCCCAGTCCCACCCTTTCCTGCTCTTCCACCTTGGGAAATTCCAGCCGATCCAAGAAGCCCATCATTCTCTCCCTCCCATCCGGGGGTTGAGCTTCATATAATTTTTTATAAAATATCTTGAACCCTCCATTCACTCTCTCCGCTCCCCGCTCCATCTCTCCTTCCTCATCCCTCACTCCCCCTATTTCCCTCGCTGCTCCCCTTTTCCTCAATTGGTGTGCCAGCAACCTGCTCGCCTTCTCCCCATATTCGTACTGTACACCCTGTGCCTTCCTCCATTGTGCCTCTGCAGTGCCCGTAGTCAGCAAGTCAAATTCTACATGTAGCCTTTGCCTTTCCCTGTACAGTCCCTCCTCCGGTGCTTCTGCATATTGTCTGTCCACCCTCAAAAGTTCTTGCAGCAACCGCTCCCATTCCTTACTCTCCTGCTGCCCTTTATGTGCCCTTATTGATATCAGCTCCCCTCTAACCACCGCCTTCAACGCCTCCCAGACCACTCCCACCTGGACCTCCCCATTATCATTGAGTTCCAAGTACTTTTCAATGCACCCCCTCACCCTTAGACACACCCCCTCATCTGCCATTAGACCCATGTCCATTCTCCAGGGTGGGCGCCCTCCTGTTTCCTCCCCTATCTCCAAGTCTACCCAGTGTGGAGCGTGATCCGAAATGGCTATAGCCGTATACTCCGTTCCCCTCACCTTCGGGATCAACGCCCTTCCCAGCACAAAAAAGTCTATTCGCGAGTAGCCTTTATGGACATAGGAGAAAAACGAGAACTCCTTACTCCTAGGTCTGCTAAATCTCCACGGGTCTACACCTCCCATCTGCTCCATAAAATCTTTAAGTACCTTGGCTGCTGCCGGCCTCCTTCCAGTCCTGGACTTCGACCTGTCCAGCCCTGGTTCCAACACCGTATTAAAATCTCCCCCCATTATCAGCTTTCCCATCTCTAGGTCCGGAATGCGTCCTAGCATCCGCCTCATAAAATTGGCATCATCCCAGTTCGGGGCATATACGTTTACCAAAACCACCGTCTCCCCCTGTAGTTTGCCATTCACCATCACGTATCTGCCCCCGTTATCCGCCACTATAGTCTTTGCCTCGAACATTACCCGCTTCCCCACTAATATAGCCACCCCCCTGTTTTTCGCATCTAGCCCCGAATGGAACACCTGCCCCACCCATCCTTTGCGTAGCCTAACCTGGTCTATCAGTTTCAGGTGCGTTTCCTGTAACATAACCACATCTGCCTTAAGTTTCTTAAGGTGTGCGAGTACCCTTGCCCTCTTTATCGGCCCGTTCAGCCCTCTCGCGTTCCACGTGATCAGCCGGGTTGGGGGGCTTCCTCCCCCCCCCGCCCCCCTTGTCGATTAGCCATCCCCTTTTTCCAGCTCCTCACCCGGTTCCCACGCAGCTGTATCTCCCCCAGGCGGTGCCCCCCCCCCCCCGCCCATCCCCTCCCATACCAGCTCCCCCCTCTCCCCAGCAGCAGCAACCCAGTAATTCCCCCCTCCCACCCCCCCCCCCCCCCCCATAGATCCCCCGCTAGCGTAATTACTCCCCCCATGTTGCTCCCAGAAGTCAGCAAACTCTGGCCGACCTCGGCTTCCCCCGTGACCTCGGCTCGCACCGTGCGACGCCCCCTCCTTCCTGCTTCTCTATTCCCGCCATGATTATCATAGCGCGGGAACCAAGCCCGCGCTTCTCCCTTGGCCCCGCCCCCAATGGCCAATGCCCCATCTCCTCCACCTCCCCTCCTCCCCCCATCACCACCTGTGGAAGAGAGAAAAGTTACCACATCGCAGGATTAGTACATAAAACTCCTCTTTCCCCCCTTTTTAACCCCCCTCTTCGCCCCCCACATTCGCCCCACCACTTTGTTCAAACGTTCTTTTTAATAACCCGCTCATTCCAGTTTTTCTTCCACAATAAAAGTCCACGCTTCATCCGCCGTCTCAAAGTAGTGGTGCCTCCCTCGATATGTGACCCACAGTCTTGCCGGTTGCAGCATTCCAAATTTTATCTTCTTTTTATGAAGCACTGCCTTGGCCCGATTAAAGCTCGCCCTCCTCGCCACCTCCGCACTCCAGTCTTGATAAACGCGGATCACCGCGTTCTCCCATTTACTGCTCCGAGTTTTCTTTGCCCATCTAAGGACCATTTCTCTATCCTTAAAACGGAGGAATCTCACCACTACGGCTCTAGGAATTTCTCCTGCTCTCGATCCTCGCGCCATCACTCGGTATGCTCCCTCCACCTCCAACGGACCCGCCGTGGCCTCCGCTCCCATTAACGAGTGCAGCATCGTGCTCACATATGCCCCGACGTCCGCTCCCTCCGCACCTTCAGGAAGACCAAGAATCCTCAGGTTGTTCCTCCTTGCGTTGTTCTCCAGTGCCTCCAACCTTTCCACACATCGTTTCTGATGTGCCTCATGCGTCTCCGTCTTCACCACCAGGCCCTGTATGTCGTCCTCATTCTCGGCTGCCTTTGCCTTCACGACCCGAAGCTCCCGCTCCTGGGTCTTTTGTTCCTCCTTTAGCCCTTCGATCGCCTGTAGTATCGGGGCCAACAGCTCTTTCTTCATTTCCTTTTTGAGCTCTTCCACACAGCATTTCAAGAACTCTTGTTGTTCAGGGCCCCATGTTAAACTGCCACCTTCCGACGCCATCTTGGTTTTTGCTTGCCTTCCTTGCCGCTGTTCTAAAGGATCCACTGCAATCCGGCCACTTTCTCCTCCTTTTTTCATCCGTATCCAGGGGGGATTCCCTTCTGGTTTACCGCACAGTGTTTTTAGCCGTCAAAATTGCCGTTGGGGCTCCTATCAAGAGCCCAAAAGTCCGTTTCACCGGGAGCTGCCGAAACGTGCGACTCAGCTGGTCATCGCCGCACCCGGAAGTCCCTCCCTGCATACTCTTAAGCTGCAGGCTGGCTGCATCTATAAACGTGCTATCCACAAGACTCTCAACCCTGCATTGTGACTCAGTGATGTCAGCTGCTGCTCAACCTCCAAAATCTGGAACTCCTGCTGCTGCAGCTGACCACAGTTTCTGCACGTATAGTTATTCAGGTCATAGGAAAGATCCTGGGGTTCCCATGTGGAACAAAGATGTGCATTCTTGGGGTCGGACCTACCGTCATCCATCTTTCTATTCGATAATAAAAATTACTACCTAAAAAAAATAAAGACTCACCAGCTACTCTCCCCTTCTGCTCTCACTTGAGAGGTTAAATTAAGTGCTTTACCTAACCCATATCATAAAAGAAAATGGAAATTTTAATCTTCCAGCTCCTTAGACAACTTGGGGAAAAGGGAAACGAAGCTATAATTCATCAGCCAATTTAATTCATAGCTTTCCTATGATGTTTAATTTTTTTTTTCTCTTGCTTCAGTGATCACGACCTGCTTCAAAGTCCTCCAGTCTACCTTGTGGTTCTCGATTTCTTTGTATGCTCCCAGTCTGCTCCACAATGATCCTCACCTGCTTCAAATCCCTCTTCAGTGTGTTCTAGTGATCCTCAATCTGCTTCACAGTTATTCTCACCTGCTTCAAACTCCACCTAGTCTGCCTCACGGTGATCCTCTCATGCTTCCAACTCCTCCCAGTCTGCTTCATTGTGATCGGACTTGTGTTACACTACTCCTGGTCTGCTGCATACTCTTCCTGACATGCTTCAGTAATATTGGAGTGGGGGTAGATCAGGACAATGGCAGGGAAAAATCAATTGCAAAGGGACAGACTAGTGGGGTATTGATCAGGGAGGGGGGATGATTTGGAGTGGCAGAGGGATTATCAGATGGTGGGAGAAGGTCGACCAGGTGGGTTGTAAATACCAGATGGGAAGTCAGGAGATTTGGGAGGAGAGTGGGTGGTTTGGGGTTTGTAGGCCTAGGGGGAGGAAAATGGGAAGGTGCTGTATAAATGACAGTTCCTCAAATGGTTCTAATAATTTCTCCATTTTTGGTTGAATGATTTTGTTAAATCCTAGGGGGAACGACCCAATTTTTAAAAACTTGAAACACTAAGAAAGGCAAGGATTTCTTTCCTGTGAATTTATTCTCTGCATCACAATATTTTGCATTCAAAGTATCTCTGACACTAAGACCTTTGTGAGGTGGGCTGTTTTCACTGTTGTTGTAAGTTAGTACAGCAGGAAGTTTTGACCTTTTGGAATATTTTATTAAATAAATTTAGAGTGCCCAATTCATTGCTTCAAATTAAAGGGCAATTTAGCGTGGCCAATCCACCTATCCTGCACATCTTTGGGTTGTGGGGGCGAAACCCACGCAAACTCGGGGAGAATTTGCAAACTTCACACGGACAGTGTCCCAGAGCCGGGATCGAACCTGGGACCTCGGCGCAGTGAGGCAGCAGTGCTAACCACTGCACCACTGTTCTGCCCTTTTCTTGGAATATTCAGATAATTTGTGCAACACTCTGCAGTGATTTTTATCCCTATTTCGTTGATGTAAATTCCATTCAACAACTTTGAACTCCAGGGAACATGCTGAAACTGGCTGGACCTCTGAATAGTGTCAGTTTCCAGCTATGATTATATCTACCTTTTATTTGGGGGTAAGAACTGTTTCCGCTATTTGCAATTCCTTTTCATTAGCATTTTCCACTAGAGGTCAGTGTTGTCCATTTGAACACATTTTCATGCCCGGTAACTGCAATCTTCCATTTTACCCAATTCTACCGTAGCATACTTTTGTCTTATCTTGAATAACCAAAACTGAAACCGAAACCTTTTAATACTACAACATATTTTTCGAAACCCATTTTCTTTTGACTTGTATATGAAATCTCATTCAAAATAAACAGCAACCATGCCACCAAGGATTATAAATATGAATGAATCATCTTGCTTTCAGTTTTACACCAGGCAGCCATGGCCCTTTTGCCTCTACAGGCATATATTTAACTCCTGAGTAATTCGGCATTGATTTAAAACTCGGTCTTCACACTTTGTTTGACTGGCTTTGTAATTTTGTTAGATATATGTTCAGAATATTCTGATTGTATTCAAGAGATTCGACTATTTGGATTGTTAATTGGAAGTTAGCATATCTGTAAATGTTCTTTTAATTGGTGATGCAGTGGATAATTAACTGAAAATAAAACCTTTCCAAAGAATTCATTTACAAAGCAATTTAGTGTTTACAGCGCAGACCATCCACCCCCAACAGGTGTACTCCTTCAAATGCATTTATTGATTGATTAAAGTGCAAATGACAATTTTTTTCCAGAAAATAATTTGGCCTACTGCACATGACTTATGCCTGACCCCTGATGTGTAGGATGCTTAAGAAGAATTTGTAACTTTTTACATCAAAGCTTTCCACCCCTGGTGTTGTTCTCACATTGTGTCTGGGTCGGTTGTAAACTATAGATACGAGTTGATTTATGTGATTAATTGACAACTCCATTATCATATCAAATGACTGCCCTAATGGGAAGTAAGCCAGGTGGACTTGTGCAGCAGTTCTTGTGAAACTATGTAGGATTAACAAAATTATATTCATGTTCAGAAAGATGGAAATTGAAACCACTTAAAAATCTAATTGTTCTCCCAAGTAAATTCTCCTGAAATAGTTATTGTTTTTTTTAATGCAGTTGAGAGTCGCGTTCGTCCCCTCGTGCTAGTTGTGAAAAAGTGGGCACGTTACCATGGAATAAATGATGCTAGCCGTGGCACATTGAGTAGTTACTCTTTGGCGCTGATGGTGTTGCACTATCTACAAAGTAAGTATGCATTTATGATGTCTATATAATTTTATAATTTATTTTTCCAGGCCCTAAGGGTGCAATGCATGTTTGTGTGTCTGTATCTCCTTGGAGGTTTCCTATTTAATCCTCAATGGCATTGAGAAAATATAGTGGGTATTTTTCAATCTTGATATTATAACTCTATACTTTCTCTTTATCCGAAGGCTAACGACATAGATTTTCCTGGTGACTCAATTTATAATTCCACGCTGTCAGAACTTGAAATTTTTGTTCTATAAGGTTGAAGTAGTTGCTAAGTCACAGACCACAGTTTAAATCCCACATAGTAATAATGGCTGGAGATGTGGGCTGATAGTCCATGGTTTGCCTATATGTATTATTTAATATTCATGCCGGAGAAAAAGAATGCAGTCGCCCAAATTATACGTAGGCTAAATTCATGGAAGTCTTACCTTGCATAGAAGTTGCAACACTGAAACAGGACATTCAGCCCAACTGGTTGACGTAGACATAACGTAATCCCACTTGCTTCTGACTCTGAATTTTGTGGATTGAAGGTGCAGTTCAGGTGCAATCTAGGTTGACACTTCACTGTGCTACATGTAGTGCTATTTTGTTGCAGTTGCAATCTTTCAAGAGAGATGTTGAAGTGCAAGTTTCAATGGTTTGTTTCTTGAAGATAACATGATCCTTTGCAAAGATAGCTAGGGCAATTTCTTTTCAGTTTCCTGGCTAATGTATTCCCCTCCACCTCTCTCTTTATGGGACTTTTCTCTGTGCTGTTACTCCAGCAGCACGTCAGAAAAAAAATAATGAATTGATTATGGGCACTTATTGTGTGGATTTTAGTTCCTAGATTAATTTCCTCCTTCCTAGCACCTAAGGAGAAAGAACAATGTAATTTTTTGGAGTAATGACAGGTTTCGCATCCATTTTCATAGTAGAAAAGAAGAATAAAATGCCACTGATAGAAGGAACATAAACATAAATCAAGGAGAGGAATTTAATTGTATTCTATGTCCGTTTCTAATGGGTTTGAGGATATGTAAATCTCCAGGACCTGATAATTTCCACCTCAAACTATTAGAAGTAGATGAAGAAATGACAGCCACATTAGTTGCAATATTTTGATTGAGAGTTGTGCTGCTAAACTGGAGAATTGCTAATTCCAATCCATTATTTAAGAAGGATGGGGGAGAAAAAACTGTTAACTCTAGGCTGAGGCCTTTCAATATAAGTCAGTCTTCTTGAAGATCAGGAAGCTGAATCTATACAGGAGATTGGGAACAACAAGTATCATAAAATGTTGGTGGCGAGTAGTTTATAGGGTCTCTAAAAGTAGTTATACCATTGGACAGAGCTGGGAACAAAACATTATTGGAGCTTGTAGCAAAGGAAATGATGGGGTACTTCAATTGTAATTTAGACTGGTCCAATCAAGTTGCCATAGTTGGTCTGGAAAATAAGTTTGTCAGTTTCCTGGAACCAACAATGGATTTTAGATCTAGAATTGGACAATGAGGCAGGCTTAATTCGTAATCTCATGGTAAAAGATCTGCTGGGGAGTAGTGATCATAATACGATTGAATTCCATGTTAAGTTTGAAAGTGACGAGCTCCAGTGCCAAACAAGGATTTTTAAAATTTAAAGCCAATTGCAAAGGAATGAAGGGAGAGCTGGCCATGGTTGTTTGGGTAAATAGACTGAAGGGTATAGCGATAAATGAATAGTGGGAAACGTATAAAGAAACAGTTCAAAATGTTCAACAAAAAACAATTTCATTAAAACAAACTCAGCAAGTAAGATCCATCCATGGCTTGCTGAACAAGTTAAGAATAAATCAAAACTAACAGGCTTACAGTGTTGCAAAGAATAGCAGGATGTCTATAAAGATTGAATGTTTTAGAAACCACTAGTCACCAAAATGTTGAGAAAATGGGAAAAACTGAATGAGAGCAAACTAGCCAAGGATATAAAAAACACAGATTGTAAGACTTTACAAATATTTAACAAGAACGTGAGAAGGAACAAGCCATTTTGTCCCTCGACTGCCATTTTGTTCATTCCCATTGTTACTTCCCCAAACTAAGGGACTAATGCTCACTTTAGGTACCCTTCCTTTTGACATAGTAGTAGAAGTTCTCGCTGTCTTTTATATTTTTCACTAGTTTATTCTCGTATTCTGATTTTTCCATTATTTTTGGTCATCCTTTGGTTTCTAAAATTTTCCCAATCTTTTGGCCTACCTACCACAAGCCTTTGCAGCATTGTGTGCCTTTTCTTTTAATTTAATGTCATTCTTAACTTCCTGATTTAGCCATGGATGATGCATCCTTCAGTTGGTCTTTCTATCTCGGTGCAATGTATTTTTATTTAGAGTTATGAAATGTGTCCTTTCATGTCTGCCACTGCTTCCCCATTGTGTTCAAAAGGAGAGTAGCTAAAGTAAATGTTGCTCTCTTGGGGTTCAGATAAATTATCATGGAGAGTGAGGGAATGGCAGAGACATTGAACAAATATTTGTCTTCATAGTTGAAGACCCAAGTTGCCTACCAGGAATAGAGGGTAATCTAAAAGGCTAATAAAACCGAGGAAACTTGAGCAACAAAAATCACATTCATCAGGAAAATGCTGGAATCTATTATTAAAGAAGTCTTAATGCACTGAGAAAATAATATGATCGACTTACGGTGGCAGCTATGAAGGAGTAAGTCGCACATTTGGTGGCTCCCGCTCTGGTCGGACGTTTGGACCTTTTCCCCCGATTTTTTTTAACGGACTTGAATTGTAGAACGGATGTCAGTGGCAATTCTCTACTGAATTCCCACTTCAGTGCATGGAGAAAAGGATTAGAAGTGTTCGTAAGGGCAGAAATAAGAGGACAGAGAAGACTTGGGCTGTAGTTGTAACAGGGGACAGCATGGCGGAGGGGCGAACCTCTGGCTTGTCGACCCAGCAGTCTATGGAGCAGCTGATGCAAGTCATCCAAGAGGGCTTTGCTATGCAGAAACGGGACTGCTTGGACCCGATAAAAGCATTGATTGAATGGCTGGAGCTCAGGTTGGACGCCCAGGATCGGGCGATCCAGAAGGTGGAGAAGGCGCTGGCTGAGCAGGAGGAGAATCCGACCGCGGGGGATGCTGAGGGACCAGCAAAAGAAGCTTCTGGAGAAGGTGGAGGACCGAGAGCTGGTAGAACCTAAGAATTGTCGGGCTCCCGGAGGGGTCCGAAGAAACGGACGCTGGGACATACATCGCAGGCATGTTTGAGAAGCTGCTGGGGGATGGGGCTTTCTCCCAACCCTTGGAGGTGGATTGGGCTCACAGAGCACCTGCGAAGAAGTCGCGAATGGGAGATCCCCCGAGGGCTATGGTGGTGAGATTCCACAGGTTCTCGGATAAGGAGCGTATTCTGCAGTGGGCCAAGCAGACACGGAGCTGTAAGTGGGACAATAGCATCCTGCGCGTTTTTCAAGACCTGAGCGTGGAGGTGGCCAGGAAGAGAGCAGGCTTCAATCGAATCAGGGCGATCCTTTTCAAGAAAAAGGTGAAGTTTGGACTGTTATACCCAGCCCGTCTCTGAGTCACGCATGAGATTCAGCACTTTTACTTGCCTGAGGATGCGTTGGACTTTGCAAGAAAGAAAAGGCTGATGAAGGACTGAGAACTGTTGAACTTGGCTGCAACGTTCTTGTTTCTGTTTTCTCTGTTCTGTTTCTCTGTTTTTGTAAAAGGTTTCTCATTTTGCTTGGAACCAGCAGTAGAGCTGGGTGAGTTTAGGTTTTCATTTGCACTGTTGGGGGATGGGGGGGTGCTAGTTTTGATCTTGGTGATTTTCGGTTGGGCAATTGTATGGGGATTGTTTGATGTTGGAGTTTGTTTGCATGAGCGAGTTGGAGGGTGGGGAGGGAACAATAGGTGGGAGACTATCTGGCGCCGGGGATGGGGGCCACCAAGCTAGCTGGGTGAGCTAGCTCTCTGAAGCACAGTGGGGGGGGGGGGTGCATATGTTTGGTTTAGGACAGGGATTGGATTACAGGGTGTTGTTGCTAGGGGGGGGGGAAGGGGTGAATGTTCTGCTGGCGAGGGAGGGACTTGGGCTGAGGGACAGAGAGGAGGTCGGGGGCAGGGGCTGCCTAGGGATGGACTGGTGGAGGCGCGGATCACTGGCTGGTGGTGGGCCTAAAAAAGGGGATGACTGATCGGTGAACAGGGTGGGGGGGGGGTGCAATGAGGCCCCCAACTAGACTGATCACCTGGAATGTTCGAGGGTTAAATGGTCCTGTCAAAAGGGCACGTGTGTTCGCGCATTAGTGGATTGAAGGTCGACGTGGTGATGTAGCAGGAGACGCACCTTAAGGTAACGGCCCAGGTTAGACTGAGGAAAGGCTGGGTCAGCCAGGTGTTTCATTTGGGACTAGATTCAAAGACTGGAGGGGTTGCGATCCTGATTAATAAGCGGGTGATGTTTGAGGTGGGTAGAGTAGTCTTGGGTGTGGGAGGTCGGTATATTATGGTCGGTGGGAAACTGGAGGGGGTGCAGGTGGTGTTAGTGAATATATATGCGCCAAATTGGGATGATGTGGAGTTTATAAAGAGGATGCTGGGGATGATACTGGACCTGGACACTCTCAGGTTGGTAATGGGAGGGGACTTCAATACAGTTATGGACCCGGGCTTAGACCGGTCAAGCTCGAAAATGGGCAGGGTGCCAGCAATGTCAAAGGAACTAAGAGGGTTCATTGAGCTGATGGGGGTGGGGGGTGGATCCATGGCGATTTGGGCAGCCGAGGACTAAGGAGTTCTCCTTCTACTCACACATAAAGTATACTCCCAGATTGATTTCTTTATTTTGAGCAGGGACTTTCTGGCTGGGTTAGTGGACACCGGGTATTCGGCGATCACAATCTCAGAACAAGCACCGCACTGGGTTGACCTGCAGGTTAGCAAAGACAGTAATCAGCGGCCCGCACTAGAGGTTAGGTGTGGGACTTTTGGCGAATGAAGGGGTGTGCGAGCGGCTGAGGAAATGCATTCCAACTACCTGCAGATCAATGACACGGGGGAAACTTCAGCAGCGGTGGTTTGGGAAGCACTGAAGGCGGTGGTAAGGGGGGGAACTGATCTCGAACCGGGCTCCTAGGGAGAAGGTTGACAGGGCAGAGACGGAGAGACTGGTAAAGGAGACATTACAGATCGGTAGGAGGTATGCGGAGACCCAGAAGCAGGGCTCCTGAGGGAACGGCGGAGGCTGCAGGTGGAGTTTAGCTTGCAGACCACAGGGAGGGCGGTGGAGCAGCTGAGAAAGGCAAGGGGGGTGGTTTATGAACATGGGGAGAAGGCCAGCAGAATGCTTGCACAGCAGCTTAGGAAGAGGGAGGCAGCTAGGGAGATGGGGAAAGTAAAGGACGGTGAGGGGAACCTGGTTGGTGATTCGCTATGGGTGAATAAGGCGTTAAGGGATTTCTACAGCAGGCCGTACAGGTCGGAACACCCTACGGGGCCGGAGGGGATGAGGCACTTCTTGGAGGGGCTGAATTTCCCAACGGTGGACGTGGAGGGGCTGAATTTCCCAACGGTGGACGGGGAGTGGGTAGAAGGGCTGGGGGCCCCAATTAGGCTGGCAGAGATAGTGGAGGGCTTGAAGGCCATGCAGGCGGGTAAGGCCCCGGGTCCTGACGCATACCCAGTGGAGTTCTATAAAAAGTTCTTGGGGATACTGGGGCCAGTGTTGTTGAGGCTGTTCAATGAGGCAAGGGAAAGAGGGGTGCTGCCCCCGGCGATGTCACAGGCAATGATGCGTGGGTTCGACAGGCCGATCTCCCTGCTGAATGTGGATGCCAAGTTGTTGGCCAAAATGTCCGCCTCCAGGATTGAGGACTGTGTTCCGGATGATATTTGGGAGGACCGGATGGGGTTTGTTAAGTGTAGGCAGTTGATGGCCAATGTAAGAAGGCTGTTAAATGTGATCATGATGCCCCCGGAAGGGACGGAGGTTGAGGTAGTGATTGCAATGGATGCAGAAAAGGCTTTTGATCGGGTAGAATGGGACTATCTGTGGGAGGTACTGGGGCCGTTTAGATTAGGGCGGGGCTTTATTGACTGGGTCAGGTTACTGTATCGGGCACCGGTGACAGATGTGCAGATGAACAGGACAACTTCGGACTACTTTTGACTGCACCAGGGGACGAGACCGGGATGCCCCCTCTCCCCACTGTTGTTTGCGCTGGCTATAGAGCCATTGGCAATCGCTCTGAGGGCTTTAAGGGGCTGGAGGGGACTGGTCAGTGGGGGGGCTATAAGCTAAACATGGATAAGAGTGAGATGTTTGTGGTTCAGGTGAGGGGACAGGAGGGGTGACTTGGGGAGCTGCCGTTTAGGTCAGTAGGGGATAGTTTTAGGAACCTGGGAATCCAAGTGGTGCGGAAATGGGACCGGCTGCATAAATTGAATCTGGCTGGCTAGTGGACCAAATGAGGGACGATTTCCGGAGATGGGACGCTCTCCCGTTGTCTCTGGCCGGGAGGGTACAAACGGTGAAAATGACGGTCCTCCCGAGGTTCCTATTTGTATTTCAATGGCTCCCCATTTTATTCCGCAGTCCTTTTTTAAGCGGGTCAACAGGGTGATCACGGGCTTCGTCTGGGTGGGCAAGACCCCGCAGGTAAGGAAAGTAATGCTCGAGCGGAGCCGGGGAGAGGGCGGGCTGGCGCTGCCAAATTTTAGCAATTATTACTGGGCGGCTAACAGCCATGATCAGGAAGTGGGTGGTGGGGGAGGGGTCGGCGTGGGTGTGTACGGAGGCGGCTTCTTGTAAGGGCACCAGTCTGGGGCGTTGGTAACTGCGCCCCTGTCGCTCCCGCTGGCGCGGTACTCCACCAGCCCCGTGGTGGTAGCGGCCCTGAGAGTTTGGGGCCAGTGGAGGCGGCATGTGGGAGCATCGGTCTGGGCCCCAATTTGTGATAACCACCGGTTTGTCCGGGGAGTATGGATGGGGGGTTATGGGTATGGCGGAGAGCGGGGATTGAGAGGATGGGGGATGTGTTCATAGAGGGGAGCTTTCCGAGTATGAGGGCGCAGGAGGAAAAGTTTGGGCTGGCGAGGGGAAACAAATTCAGATAGTTGCAGGTGCGGGACTTCCTTCGTAAACAGGTGGCAACCTTCCCGCTCCTACTGCTGAGGACAGGGTAATTTCCAGAGGGTGGGTAGGGGAGGGGAGTGTCTCGGACATCTCTAAGGAGCTTATGGGGTCGGAGGGGCCGCAGACCGAGGAGCTGAAGCGTAAGTGGGAGGAGGAGCTGGGAGGTGAGATAGAGAACGGTTTATGGGCAGATGCATTGAGTAGAGTTGATGCGTCTGCAACATGTGCCAGGCTCAGACTGATACAATTTAAGGTTGTGCATCGGGCTCACATGACAGTGGCCCGGATGAGCAGATTCTTTGGGGCTGAGGACAGGTGCACAAAATGAGTGGGAGGACCAGCGAACCATGTCCATATGTTTTGGACATGTCCAAAGCTTCGGGGATTTTGGCAGGGGTTTGCGGACGTCATGTCCAAGGTTTTAAAAACAAGGGTGGCGCTGAGTCCGGAGGTGGCGATTTTCAGGGTGTCGGAAGATCCAGGAGGAGAAAGAGGCAGATGTTCTGGCCTTTACTTCCCTGGAGCCCGGAGACGGATACTGTTGGCATGGAGGGCCCCGAAGCTGGAGACCTGGCTATCGGACATGGCTAGCTTTCTCTGTATGGAGAAAATTAAGTTCGCCTTGAGAGGTTCACTGTTAGGGTTCACCCGGAGGTGGCAACCGTTCGTCGACTTCCTTGCGGAAAATTAATCAGCAGCAGACCGGTTAGAGTAGGGGGGTAATAAGGGTGGGACGTGTACGAAAGGTAAACGGTTTTTGCACTATGTTTATGGTTTCATGTATCTTGTTTATTTTGTTCTTGTTTCTATACCAAAAATACTTCAATAAAATGTTTATTTAAAAAAAAGAAAATCATATGATCAGATGCAGCCGGTGTGATTTTTAACGAAAGGGGAATCATTTTGGCAAATATATTAATTTGTTTTTTGATTTGATGCTTTGATTTCTGAAATCCTTTTGATAAGGTACTACATATGAGTAAGTGGCATTGAAGTCAGGGGTACTATAATTAAAATATTTATTTGAAAGTTGACTAGATATTACTGTATAACGTTTAAGAGATTTCTGTTGCTGTCAGAATTTCTAGGCTTGCAGTCTGCATCAGGAATTAAAGAGTGTAATCTGTTATTCTGTGAGGATTATAATTTTGTTTCACCCAAAAGACTTGGAAAGAAGCTTGAGATTAGAATTGTAAGCCTTTATTGCGGTGAGTTGATATAAAATATTATACTTGTGTTTTTCTGCTTACCATCTCAAAATAACAAACAATTGTATGAAAATATGCAGCTGTTACATGAGAGCAGGATTGCAAATAACAGCTGTTTGTGATTTCTAGTTGCTGGTTAAAAAATAAACTTTTTGGAACATTTTTAAGTCAGTCGCTTTTGGCAAGAAAGCCTATCCTGAAGTTTAACCATTTTTAATATAAATACGTGGGAACTTTTTTTTGATTATCTTTGGTCTTTGGAAATTTACTAAAGATTTAGGGTGCGATTCAGACACCGTGTTGTGTCAAGTGCGGAGCCAGGCGCAACGGGTGAATCCCGGGAGATCCCCAAACCAGGGAAAGCACTGGACAGATAGCGAGTCGCTGGACTCGCTACGCCCAGCGTGATCGGGATCATGCTCTCACTGCGCGTGATCATAATATTCAAATGAACCATTAGCCTCATTTAATTATTGAGACCCCGCACCTGCGAATCCTTAACCGGGTGCCATTTAGCACTGCTTTCCACAAATGTGGGCCAAGCATGATGGCACATGGGGAGGTGGGTGGGGAGGAGGCAGGTGGTCTCGTATGTCATTAGAGCTTCCCAGGTGGTTGGGACAGGGCAGGGTAGTACCATGGACGTGGGCACCTTGTCACTGCCACCAACCTGTGTATCAGGGGTCGAGGCCTGGGGGGGCATGCCCATGAAAGGGAGTGTGAAGGGATTTAGAAGGACAAAGCACAATTGGGGGTGGAGAAGGGGGGAATCCTGAAAGGGGATGGGTGTAAAGATCGGGGCAGCCGTTCAAAATGGCATCCTGATCTGTGATGTGCAATGCAGAAAACCTACCCAAGTGTAGCCTCGATGGGGAGAAACTCCCCAAGGTCCAAAGAAACAGCAAAGTGCTATTGAATAATGGTGTCAATCTCTGCACTGCAGCCGCCTAGAAACACATCGCCTAATGCGCCCAAAACCGGGCATGGAAATCTTTGGGCTGAATCGTGCCTGATGTGTTGCTGGCAAGTTGCTCACTGCACGGGCGAGACTGTGCATTGGTTAGCACTTGCTGCCTCATAGAGTGGAGGACCCTGGTTCGATCCCGGCCCCAGCTCAGTGACCATGTGAAGTTTGCACATTCTCCCCGTGTGTGCATGGATCTCGGCCAAAGACAACCCAAAGATGTGCAGGGTAGATGGATTGACCATGCTAAATTGCCCCTTAATTGGGAAAAAAGAATTGGGTATTCTAAATTTATGTTTTTAAAAGTTGCTAATTGCACATGGGCGCATATCAGAAAATTGTGTACCCTGAGCTCATGATTTTCTGTCCATTAATTTTCCCCAAGCCCAAACTTTATAAACAAAAGCAAGGAAAGAAATAATGGAATTGACAGGCAGTGAGTAAAATGTTTTGTGGATATGTGACATGAGGGAGTATTTAGGGAGTGGGTGGCCATATGAAAGAAGCCAACTTCAGTCTGGGTTGCATTTTCCATGTTAATTGCGTCCAAATCTGTGTTTTGTCATGTTTTTAATATTGGGAGCTGGTGGTGTAATGATAATGTCACCTGACTACTAATTCATAGGCCCAGCTGACTGCTCTGTTTCTGGCTTGCTTTGAGTAGATAAAAAGAAAGATATTTACAGTATTCACAGAATAGTATAACGGGAGTCACAGAATGTAATTCCTAAAGCAGCAGTGAAAATCCCAGATGCCCTTGTAATAAAGACAAAATTTGACTTCATCTAGTCTGTCATTAAATGACTTTGATATTACATGTGTATCATGTATTGTAACATCTCTGTTATAAAAGAGCAAATGCTCTCAAACGGTGTGTGTATTCTACCAGCAATGTCATTTCCAGTGAACTGTTAAGGTGACAATTCTTTGTTTGAACCGTATTGCTTTTTTAGAAAATTGTTTTTATTTACTTTCTATAATTAGGCTTTTTATTTCCTGTAACATACTTCAGAAATAAATTGCATTAATTTATACATTGTTGTAAGACAATAGTGGTTTTATTGTAATCCGATTTTGCGTTTTAATTACAAGCTGTCATTGACCCGCTGACCTGCATCCTCCACCCTGCCATTGGGAAAATGTTAGAATCCGTTAGTAAAGAGGTAGTAGCAGAGCACTTAGGAAATCCTGATGCTATCAAGCAGAGCCAACGTGGTTTTGTGAAAGGGAAATGGCATTTGACAAATTTATTGGCGTTCTAACATGCCGGATGGATTAAAGGGAACCAGTAGACATAGTGTACTTAGATTTCCGAAAGGCATTTGATAAGGTTACTATGCAAAATAAGGGTGTTGGAGGTGATATATTGGCATGGATAGAGGACTGGCTATCTAACAAAAAATAGTCAGGGTACATGGGGCATCTCAGGGTGCCAAACTGTTACTCGTGGGATGCCACAGAGATCAGTGCTGGAGCCTCAACTATTTACAGCCTGTATCAATGACTTGGATGAAGGGACCAAATTGTAACCAAATTTGCTGATGACATGATAGGTAGGAAAGCAAGTTGTGGGGAGAATACATAGAATCTACAGAGGGACATGAATGGCTTAAGTGTGGGCAAATATTTGGCAGATGGGGTATAATCTGGAAAAAAAATGTTAGGTTATCTATTTGACAGGAAAAATAGAAAAGCAGAATATTAGTTAAATGGAGGGAGATTACAGAATGCTCCTATACAGAATGATCTGGATAGTCTTGTACATGAATCACAAATGTCAACATGCAGACGGAGCAAGTAATTAGCATTATTGCAAGAAGGATGGCATCTAAAAGTAGGGATGTCTTGTTATACAACTGTACAGGGCAACGGTGCATTTACTGTATACAGTTTTAGCCACCTTACTTGAGGAGGGACATGCTTGCATTGAAAGCAGTTCAGAGATGATTCACTGCCCTGTTTCCTGGGATGAGGGTTTTGCCTTGTGATGAGGAAAGGTTAAGCTGATTGGACCTATACTCATTGGAGTTTAGAAGAAGGAAAGGCTATCTTCTTGAAACAGTTAAAATTCTAAGGGGCCTTGATTGGGTAGATGCTGAGAGGTTGCTTCCTCATGAAGGAATCTAGAATTGTGGGCACGGTTTAAAACTAAGGGATCTCCCATTTAAGATGGAAATGAGGAATTTCTGCTCTTGAGGGAATTGTTTGGAAGTATTTTTCCTAGCAAGCAATGAAGGCTGGATCATTGAATATATTCAACCTAAGTTAGACAGATTTTTGATTGAAGTGAGTCGATGTTTAGGGGGGGCAAGCAAAAAAGTGGAGTTTGAGGCCACAATCAGACCAGCCATGATCTTATTGAATGACAGAAAAGCCTTAAGGGGCCAAAATATTCTAATTTCTTATGTTCTTATGGAATTTTTTGTTTGTTTTTAAGCTCTACCTGAACCTGTCATTCCATCTCTTCAGAAAGAGCACCCAGTAAGTGACGTTCTTAGTTCTACAACTGAAGTAATGTTAATCGTAAAATTTGCAAATTTTAATCCAAAAAGTTCCATTTTATGCAAATATGAATTTGAATTGTAATTTCTGTCTAGCTTTGTATAGTGCAAATTGCCAACTTATGAAACATGGTTGTCGATATCAACTGTTCTCTAATGTTTTCCTTTGGAAGCTTTGAAATCCTTATTTGCATGAATGACTTGGGGTGACAAATATATTAGTAGTTAATCATATCCCGATATGAAATGAGCTATGGTGAGGTGATCCAAATTACATTGAATAAACTAGGATCTTGCACTGTCATAGCAACAAGAATAAAATTTGCTCAATAAGGGAATGGCTGATTAAAGCAATATCATTCAAGTCTATTGGAAGTATTTATATTGGTGAAAGTTTAATATATTCAGTAAATAGGATTTGCTGTGTTAAAGTTCATATTGGTCCTTCTAAGAAAGACGACATGGGAGCAGGAAGCAAGAAAAGGGAAATAGCTATTAAGTAGGCAAAATGTATGGTGGTTGGAATTCTGGAAGTGAGTTAATTAAAATCAAGAAAATACAAATCCGAGCATTTTATTGCAGAGAGACTTTATGAAATGTGGAGAAGCAAAAGAACTTGCGTATCCATGTACAAATCACTGATATAAAGTCCAAAACAGTCACCTTTTGTTTTGGAATTCAGGTCTTATCGCTAATTTGGACCAAAGCTGTAATCAGACCTGGAGCTGAATGGTGGCACCAAAACTGAACATGTGGGTTCAAAATGCACAGTAGATATTATTTTTTAAATTGCCATGACCCTCTATTAAGATTTGTATGTTGTGTTTTTACAGGTAAACAGGATATATCTAGTTTGAGACATGTCCCACCATAGATTATGTAAAATACCAATAAATTATATTGGAACATTTTTTTAAAAAGAAATAAAGAAGTTGTAAGCCAGCCTTTTCCCCTGATAGCCCACGGATATTGCAATGACCTGGTCTGAGCATTAGCTGATGCTCTAGAAAGAATTATGACTGCACTGGCACATGCTTCTACGTGATCTCAGGAAGTGTCTATTTAGACTTATTTCCTCATGGGGTATATCCAAGTAAATAAAGTAAAATAATTGAAGTAATAAGCTTGAAGGTACCAGCCATTTTAGCAGTTAAGTGTAAGTTTCTGAATTGAACCCATAGCTTTTGAGGGTACAACAGTTTCCTCTCACCACAAATAAATTTGGTTCCCTTTTCCTCCAGTGCCAGAGCAAAAAATACTTGGGTTTAGTTTCCCGATCATTGTGGCCACAAATCAGGATAGCTCCAGATTATGCAAAAGAAAACTTGTCTAGGAAATTATGCTTGTAAGGTAACACTGCTAGCTTAATGTTTTTTTTAACATTAGAAAATAATCTCCTTGTGCATGCATCTTGCATTCTAGTTTGCTGTATCCAGTATTCTAGAAATGTATCTCAGTATTGTAAAAAATCATTTGGATGTTTTTAGGAGTGCTTTGAGCCCACTATGCAGCTGCAGTTTGTGCACCGAAGAGGAAATAACATTAGTCCATACCTCTCGTTAAATAGCTCAAACCTGGGAGACTTGCTTGTGGGCTTTCTGCGATACTATGCTACAGAATTTGAGTAAGTAGATTTTTTTTTATGGTGGTGTATTTGAAAGTAACTGGAATTTAAGTATGCTTTAAGTCTGAGTCTTCTACAGCTTACACCCTTACACCAATACGCCTGCTTCCAACCTTGCCTTAGCCCATCTATCACCAAAGTCTGAGTCATGCTTTTGTCACTGAAATATTCCAAAATACTCCCTGGCCAGCCTCCCATCCTCTAGCCTCTGTATACCCCACCTTGCTGACTTAACGTTGGTTACCAACATGTTCAATTCAATATTTTTATATGTTCAAATCCTTTCAGGGTCTCATCCCACCCCATTGCTGTAACCGTCTCCATTACTGTAACCACCCAAACACCCTCCATTCTACTGGTCTTTTATTCACCCCCCTCCTTCCTTCACCCTCTGGAATTTCTCTTCCTCTTCAGCCTTTCCACCCCCCCCCCCCATTTTTTGTTTTTTTTGAGATGTACTATAAAATCAGTAATTTTTGGGGAGTGCTTTTATTTTGGGGTAGTGCTGTTGATGTCTTTTTTTGTGTTGGTGTCTATTTTTTTCTGATTTCACCTTTGACGCAAAAGACATTTTTCGACCGTTGACCCTCTATGTCGATGTAAGTTACTGTTGTTAGAGCATTCAGATTTGTGTTACAGCTGGTGATTGTATTGCATCAGTTTCCTTCACCTTTCTGATGCCAATGTACGGTATAGAACCAAGATTACCCTCCAGAAGTGTTATAATTTCAAATACAGTGCTCTGTTTGTGAAGTTCGTTGCATCATCGATTTATGAAGTCTGACAGCTAAGGAATATTTCCCATTGTATTATTATTTTTATAAATATTCTTGGTGAAAGGTAGGGGTTTTGCTTCATGATCACTGAAACTAGTATTGGTGAAAGAACAAATTATTGCTCTGCTCAACTTGGGCTGGGTCCAGGAAAGAATGCATTCCAATATAGCAAAGTGACTGTCAATGGATGAGATCACAGCAGCTGTTTGGAGAAAATAAGCAGAAATGAGACAAGAAGGGACAATGAAAGTAACAAAAGTTACAGGAGCTAAGATGTCAGGGGAAATTGGAAAGAAGTCAAAATTAAAGGTATTGGGTGCGATCGAACGGCCTTGTTGTACCCGACTCGGTGACGTGGGGTGTGACAAGGCCATTAAATCTCACAGGAAGAGGCCTCGCGAGATTTGCAACAGTCTGAACACCTCACGAGATCTCATTAGATCTTGCGAGACATTGTGATCTGGATCGCGCCTTCTCTGGGCAAGATCCAGATTAACAAAATATGTTGGCGCCTGGTTCACCTGAGGCCTGGGAATGAACGCTCACGCCTAGGAGACCTCGCCATGGCTCCATTTAGCACTGATCCACACAAATGTGGACCAGGCGTAATGGCGCCTGGGGTATGGTTTCCCAGGCCATCGGAGGCCATCGGGTGGTTGGGTTCTGGGCAGGATAATATCCTGGCACTCTGGCTGCCTTGGCACTAAACCCTGGGTGCCTTGGCGCTGCCGCCTGGGTGCCAGGTTGCCCGTGTCAGGGATCGGGCATGTTTCCCTGCCCTTGGGTGGGATGGGTGGGCGGGCACGAGGACCTCGATGAGATGAGTTGGGGTAGTGTGGGTCCGGAGGCCATCAGGGAGGGTATCTGATGGGGGGTGTCGAGAGACCAAGGCGCCATTTAAAAATGGTGCCCCTATTTCTTCCTGCATTGACTAGCTGAGCTTGTCAATGCAGGAAGTGAGGTAAGTGAGGCCTTGGCGGGGTATTCCTTAACAAGGCCAGGAAAAACGACAGAGTCCCGGTTGATAGTGTCTTTCTCTGCTGCAGGCATTGAGAAAGCCCAAAACAAGACTTTGTTTTTAGCATGTTAATTCGCGCCCATTATATCTGAATGCAGGAAGGTAAGCATTCATGTCAAATTAGGTGCATTAATAACACTGATATAAATTAATAGGTTGGATCTAATGGCCATTATGAAAACTGGTATTCCTGTGAAGTGTCCTGATGAGTGCAAGCCAAAAAGCTTTGATGTATCTCTTTTTCCAGTTATAGTCTGTAACTTCATGGCCCGGCATAGCCCCACTCCCATCATTATCATCAAGTTTGAGGGATCGATCCTCGTTAAATCAAGAGTGCAGGAGCAACAAAAATGAGATGTCAACCTGATGGGGCTGCAGTACAGTACTAATTACATTCTAGCAGCAAACGTGGCATGCAATAGACACAGCTAGACAATCATATATCCTACGCGGTAGATCTAAGCTCTGCAGTCCTGCCATGTCCAATTGTGAATGGTGGTGGACAGTTTCTAGCTTGCGGAGGACGCTCCAAAAATATCCGCATCTTCAATAACCGGGATGCCCAACACAGTGCAAAAGAGACAGCTGAAGCATTTGCAACCATCTTCTATGAGAAATGCTGAGTGAATGACCCATCATTCCCCCTGAGGACACCAGCATCACAAGTGCCAATCTCAAACTAATTCGATTCACTCGACATGATATCAAGAAATTACTGAAGGAACTGTGCTTTGACAAAGATCTGGCAATAGTACCGAAGGTTGTTCTCGAGAACTAGCCGCACTGTTCGAGCTAATCGAGCTGTTCAGTACAGCTATACACTGGCATTAAAATTGCCCAGATATGTCCTGTCAACAAAATAGCTGAACAAATCCAACCCGGCCAGTTAGCGCTCATTCTCAACTAAATGATGAAAGGTGTCATCAACAGTGCTATCAAGCGGCACTTACTCAGCAATAATGTTCTCACTGCTCAGTTTGGATACCTCCAAACCACTCGAGTCCTGGCCTCATTACAGCCTTGGTCCAAACAAAGTGAAAAGAGCCAAATTGCAGAGGTGAAAATGACAGCCCCTGGTATCAAGGCAGCATCTGACCCGAGTGTGGTATCAGTGAGGCCCAGCAAACCTGGAGTCAGTTGGAATCCGTGGAAAATCTCTCCATTGGTCGGAGTTCTACCTAGCAGAAAGAAAGATGGTTGTGGTTGTCTGAGATATTCACTTTAGTCCAGGACATCACTGCAGGAATTCCTCAGGGTAGTGTCAGAAGCCCAGCCATCTTCAGCGGCTTCACAATGACCTTCCCTTGAGCACAAAGTCAGAAATTAGGATTTTCGCTGACGATTGCACAATACGCAGCACCATTTGTAACTCTTCGAATAACGAAATAGTCCATGCTCATATGCAGTGAGATCTGGACAATATTCGGGCTTGGGGCTGTTAAGTGGCAAGTACCACTTGCATCACACAAGCGCCATACAATGGCCATTTCCATAAAGAGAGTGTAACCATCTTCCCTCCACATTCAACAGCATTGCATTTGCTGAATCCTCCACTATCAACATCATGGTGGTCATCATTGACTAGAAACTGAACTGGATCAGCCATCTAAATACTATGACTACGAGAACAGGTTACAGGATCAGAATTCTGTGACCAGTAGCTCACCTGCTGACTCCTTAAAGTCTGTCCACTGTCTACAAGGCACAAGTTAGGTTGGAATACTCTGCCTGCATGAGTAGAGCTCCAACAAAACTCTTGGCACCATGCAGAACAAAGCAGCCTGCTTGATTGGCACCCTGTCCACCACCTTCAACATTCATTCCCTCCACCACTGATGCACAATGGCAGCAGTGTACCATTTCGAAGATTAATTATAACAATTAACCAAGGTTCCTTCCAAACTCACAACCTGTACCACCTAGAAGAACAAGGGTGGTCACACATGGGAACACGACCACTTGCAAGTTTCTCCTCTCAAGCCACGCATCATCCTTACTTGGAACGATATCACTTCTGCCGCTGGGTCAAAATCCTGGAACTCCCTAACAATGGGCGTATCTACACTGCATAGACTGCAGCAGTTCAAGAAGGCAGCTCACCACCACCTTCTCAACGGCATTTGGGATGGGCAATAAATGCTGGCTTATCCGATGGTGCCTCTGAAAGAATGAAGGAAAAAAATGGATGAAGGTGTAATTGCTAAGGTGGCATGCAAGAGGTTATTGGGACCATTGGGATTGGTTAATGGACAGGAAATAGCAATAAGGAATAAATGAAGCTTTTTTGTGTTGGCTTGTGGTAATAGCGGGGTACCTCTAGAATCAATACTTGGGCTTCAACTGTTGTAAATGAGAGGACTGAGTGTAATATTTGCTGATATATTACAAAGATACTATTTTTTTGAAAGTATTTGTATTCCAACAAATTTTCAACAGTTTTACAATACAAAACAATCGCACAAAAGTCCTCCAGCTCCCCGAAACCTCCCGAAATGGTGCTGAACACCGTCCTCCAAAACCTATCCAGCTTCGGCTATATCCAAAACGTGCACATGGTTCACACATCGCTTACAGACATGTCCAACCCTTCAAACAGCCGGCTCATCCTAGGCTTTGTAAGGCGCGCCCTATACACTAGCTTCAGCTGTATCAGCCCCAGCCTCGCGCTCAAAAGTCAAGGCATTTTCCCTCCGCAACACCTTACACCACAGACCCTCCTCCAGCGCTACCCACAACTCTTCCACCCAATTTGCCTTAACCTCCTTCAAGGACACCCCGTCCTCCTAAATCCTCCTGCAAATCACCGAGGCGACCCCCCCCCTCTCCAACCCCCCACTGACAGCACCGCCTCCAGCAATGAAGAAGCAGGTGCTGTCGGGAAGATCCTCCACCTTAGCTCTGAGCCCTTTGTTGACATCCGCCACCATCCGTAGATGCTCGCCTATCAAGGTGCACTGGTTGCTATTTTGCGACAATACCTCCTCCATCCCTTTCAAGTTCTCTCCTTGTTCCCACACCTTGACCGATATCTTCAACACTGCCACCTTTACAGGGCAATCACTTCCTCCACCCACTCTTTCATCGCAGTCATAATCTCCCTCCGAAGCACTTCCATATGCTTGGCAAACAGCCCCTCGAGCTCCACTGACATTACCTTGGTCAGGGTTTCCACCATAAGGAGAGCGACCCAACCCCCGCCATCTTGCTTCCTACAGGACTCTGACTCGCTGGATGATGGACTTTCGCATGGCCCCTTCTTTCCGGTTCTCTTTATCTGGGTCTTCAACACTTGACGTCTTCCTTATAACTTCCCACACCAAATCATTCACAAAGTATCCATGGAGCCGGGCATAAAAATCCAAAAAACAGAGACTCTAACAGGAGCCACCTGACCTTAAGACATAGGAGCAGAATTAGGCCACTCGGTCCATCGCGTCTGCTCCACCATTCAATCGTAGCTGATATTTTTCTCATCCCCATTCTCCTGCCTTCTCCCCATAACCCTTGATCCTCTTGTTAATCAAGAACCTATTTATCTCTGCCTTAAATACACTCAAGTGATTTGACCTCCACAGCTTTGTGTTCACAGATTCACCACCCTCTGGCTGAAGAAATTCCTCCTTATCTGTTTTAAAGGATCATCCCTCCACCTACATTATACCACCGGACGTCCTTGTTTACTATAACATGTTTACTATAAATACTATAACATGATATAACAACAGATGAAGTGGACTAAGTCTGTTTACCCTGGCGTTTATAATGAGAAGTGATCTATTTGTCTTTTATGGACATCACTGGCTGGGCCAACATTTATTGCCCATCCCTAATTGTCTTTGAACTGAGTGGCTTGCTCAGCCATTTCAGAGTGTTAATCACATTGCTCTGGATCTGGAGTCACATGTAGGTCAGCCCAGGTAAGGATGCCAGATTTCCTTTCCTAAATGACTTTAGTTTTTACAACAATCATATCATGGTCATAATTTTTTTAACTTTCAATTCCAGCTATTGTTGGATTCAAATTTTACAATCTACCATGGTGCAATCCATACCCAGGTCCCCAGAGCATTGTGCTAGTCTCTGGTTTACTAGTCCAGTGACAATACCACCACCTCCCCCTAACTGAAACATTAAATCCTTAAAGGGATTGATAAGATAGATGCTAAGAGATTTTTTTATCAGCGCGAACATGTACTCATCATCTCCAAATGAGAGTTAGCCATTTCGGACTGAAATTGGGGGAAATTTCTTCACTCGGAGTTGTTAACCTTTGGAATTCCCTACTGCAGAGATATGAATATTCAGTTGTTGAATATATTTGAGACAGAGGTCAATAGGTTTTTGGCTACTCACAGACATGGAGAGTGCGGGAAGGTGTTGAGTTGGAAGATCAGCCAATCTTGCTCAAAATAGCAAGACTTCGGGTAAGAGTGAATTTGAAACTGTGAGACATCGCGAGAAATTAAACCAGTGAAGCTTTGTGGGCCCAGGTTAAAGCAGCAAGGTTCAGAAGCCATTTACCTGCTCCGTGTGTGGGAATGGGTTCAGTGATTCATCCAACCTGGTGAAACACCGCCGAGTTCACACTGGGGAGAAGCTGTTCACCTGTTCTAATTGTGGGAAGGGATTCACTCGTTCATCTAACCTGCTGAGACACCAGCGGGTTCACAACTGATTACAGGGGTTGAATTCTGCTATTATGGGCGGCAAGGTAGCACAGTGGTTAGCACTGTTGTTTCACAGCACCCCGGTCCCAGGTTTGATTCCCGGCTTGGGTCGCTGTTTGTGCGGAGTCTGCACATTCTCCCTGTGTCTGCGAGGGTTTCCTCCGGGTGTTCTGGTTTCCTCCCACAAGTCCCGAAAGACATGCTGTTAGGTAATTTGAACATTCTGAATTCTCCCTCAGTGTACCCGAACAGGTGCTGGCATGTGGCAAATAGGGACTTTTCACAGTAACTTCATTGCAGTGTTAATGTAAGCCTACTTGTGACAATAAAGGTTATTAATTAAACAGGGTGCTGGGAGTTGAGTGAAGAGGGAAAAGGAAAATAATCGTTACAACACCTTGGGCTAGTGCAAAGTCAATTCCAGCCCCACTTGAACCTTGGCCATAACACAATTGAAATTAACAAATAATTATTTGGTCTTTGGTCTATGGCTGCCCAATAACTGCAGGTTTGTAAATGTAAACACTTTTTATTAATAATAATAACTATAATTAAATATGCTGCAAAAAGAACTGATTAACTATTATCTGATTCCTACCCCCCCCCCTCCCTCCCTTAACTCCCTCTATATACATATGCACACAAGACAGACAAATATGGGAAATAAAGATGAAAGTAAAAGGATAAATTTCTTTCAGTACAGTTCTTCAATCTAGGCCTTCAGTTGGAGGTTTTTGTTTACAGTCTGTAATGGTGTTCACTGTAGATTCATCTAGATTCTGTGCAGGTTAAGAAACCAGCAGATAGGCAATATTTCTGGAGCAAGAGCAAGAGACCGACAGACACTCAGATGCTTCCCTTAACATCCACCATCCGACTGTCACTTCCTTCGTTCTTTGAAAAGCATCCCACACGAGCAGGACCCAATCACCACCTGTTGGCGGGCAGAATGTAGCCGGTTGCCAATTTGTTGGCCACCAGCCAACCAATTGAACCTGAATCCCTCCGATCTCTCGGGTGTCAGAAAGTTTGAGTATGCTGTTCAAAAGGCTATATCTCCAACAGCACAGTGTACTAGTTTGCAACCAAAAGAGAAAATGCTGGAAAATCTCAGCGGGTCTGGCAGCATCTGGAGGGAGAGAAAAGAGTCCAGATTTCTCTTTGTCAAAACTTTGACAAAGGGTCAATCCAAACAGGTGCCGGAATGTGGGGACTAGGGGCTTTTCACAGTAACTTCATTGCAGAGTTAATGTAAACCTACTTGTGATAAATATTATTATTATTATCTGGACTCGAAACATCAGCTCTTTGCTCTCCCTACAGATGCTGCCAGACCTGCGATTTTCCAGCATTTTCTCTTTTAGTTTCAGACTCCAGCATCCGCAGTAATTTGCCTTTCTCCAGTACTATTTTGGAACTTTGAGTTCCTCACTTCCTCTTTTGACGTAAAGGTATATGTCCATTAATTTTCCATGGATCAAAAATGATAACCACAAAGTGAAAGAAATGAGAAAAAGGAGAAGCAACAGGAAGGGCCCTTCCATAATTAATTGAATAAAACAAGTAGTTGATTAAAACACATTGACGATGGCAGGATGGGTGATGGTGTCATGGTTACAGCATGTGGATACTCCTGACTACTAGTATGATCCATGGCAAACTTGTCGGCAGTATCTTTGGCTCAGAGTCATTGAACTGGTGGCTGAGCTGTAGACACTGATGCATCAGGGAGTGGGAAAGTTACCTGTGCACCTAATACCTGAAAGAAGTCACACCCCTTAGGGCAGGGTCTTCAGATTTGGTTTGTGGTTATAGAAACAGGAGGGTGTGACGACGCGCAAGGCAGATAAGGGGACCCAGAGGGCACAAGATCAGGAGCCTCAGTTTTTGCAATTGTTCGACAGGTTTTTCCAGTTTGTTTGGCCGAGTGTGGGAGAAATAAATTACAGCATTTGCTACTTGCCAATCTAATGGGGCCTTCACCTAATCTAGGGAATTTGGAAAAATTCAAACTCTAGCCACTTAGTTAAAACCTGAGGATGAAGTCCATCAGAACCTGAAATGGGTATGGTATCTTGGGAGGAAAGGTTAAATAATGCTCACTAATGACAATGAAACACAAAATCCTAACTGTTAACTTTTATCTCCACTCAAGAAAAACTCCTCTCCAGTCAAGATCCACTTTTTAAATAATCTTTATTATTATTATCACAAGTAGGCTTACGTTAACACAGCAATGAAGTTACTGTGAAAATACCCTAGTCCCCACACTCCGGCTCTGTTCGGGTACACTGAGGGAGAATTCAGAATGTCCAAATTACCTAACAGCACGTCTTTCGGGACTTGTGGGAGGAAACCGGAGCACCCAGAGGAAACCCACGCAGATACTGGGAGAATGTGCAGACTCCAACAGACAGTGGACCCAAGCTGGGAATCAAACCTGGGAGCCTGGCATTGTGAAGCAACAGTGCTAAGCACTGTGCTATTACACAGTTGGCCAACTCTGGGATGCTTGCTGTAAAGAAATGTCTTGGATAAAGCACTTTGAGAGAGTGATCCTCCAGGAAACAGCTTACAGATTCTTGCCTGTGTCAAACTGCCAGCCTTTTCAGAAACTGCTGATCTGTTGCAGGCAAAATAATTGTAACTACTGTTAAACAGATCAAAACTGAACTCCAAAACTCAACACCTGACTGCTTTAGCCCCTGGCTTCTCCCATCAACGACATAACCTTACTAAAGCTGAACACAGTCTCTAATCTACACTCCAGGGAACCTTCTTTATGTAAACAAAATTACATTGGCCCTATTTCAGGTAAACTATATACATGGTTGGAATTGAATGATGATTTCATTTTTACCATGTTTTAATTGCACCACTAGTTACTAGTGGTGTACCACAAGGATCTGTTTTGGGGCCACTGCTGTTTGTCATTTTTATAAATGATCTGGAGGAGGACGTAGAAGGATGGGTGAGTAAATTTGCAAATGACACTCGGTGGAGTTGTGGACAGAAGGATGTTACAAGTTACAGAGGGACATGGGTAAGCTGCAGCACTGGCTGAGAGGTGGCAAATGGAGTTTAATGCAGAAAAGTGTGAGGTGTTTCATTTTGGAAGGAATAACAGGAAGACAGTGGTAAGATTCTTGGCAGTGTGGATGAGCAGAGAGATCTCGGTGTCCATGTACATAGATCCCTGAAAGTTGCCACCCAGATTGAGAGGGTTGTTAAGAAGGCGTACGGTGTGTTAGCTTTTATTGGTAGAGGGATTGAGTTTCAGAGCCATGAGGTCATGTTGAAGCTGTACAAAACTCTGGTGCGGCCGCATTGCATGCAATTCTGGTCGCAGCGTTATAGGAAGGATGTGGAAGCATTGGAAAGGGTGCAGAGGAGATTTACCAGAATGTTGCCTGGTATGGAGGGGAAGATCTTATGAGGAAAGGCTGAGGGACTTGAGGCTGTTTTCGTTAGAGAGAAGAAGGTTAAGAGGTGACTTAATTGAGGCATACAAGATGATCAGAAGATTAGATAGGGTGGACAGTGAGAGCCTTTTTCCTCGGATGGTGATGTCTAGCACGAGGGGACATAGCTTTAAATTGAGGGGAGATAGATATAAGACAGATGTCAGAGGTAGGTTCACTACTCGGAGAGTAGTAAGGGCGTGGAATGTCCTGCCTGCAACAGTAATGGACTCGCCATCACTAACGGCATTCAAATGGTCATTGGATAGACATATGGACGATAAGGGAATAGTGTAGATGGGCTTTAGAGTGGTTTCACAGGTCAGCGCAACATCGAGGGCCGAAGAACCTGTACTGCGCTGTAATGTTCTATGTTCTGAAACCAAAGTGTCTGCTGATCATGTAAATCAGGGTTTTTAAAAAGCATTACTGCAGCAGTCATACACATTAACCCAGATTTTTCACCCTTAATGCACCAAATGCATATAATACAATATTTTTCCCGAAATTCCTACATTCACCACAATTTTCTAGATGCTTAGAAACACAGTCCTCTTTCTCTAAGGCTCTATACCGCTGATTTATCACTACTTCACCTTTTTAGATTCCAATCTCCTTTTATTATTATATTGATATAATCTGCAAGATCTATTAACATTTTGATCATTTCTTTGTATTTGTGGCCTAGCTTTCAGTGATTTGAGTACATGGGTGTCTAAATCCCTTTGCTCCTCGACAGCTCTTTGCATTGCCAACCTATTTTGAACTTCCCTTGACATAAGGAACTTAACTGCAAACACAATTGCTTTAGCATTGCTTTGAAGTTTCCCCAGAAATAATGGAGCAAATTCTAGAGCATTAGCACTTAGGATCTACAACATTCAAGTTAGGTGTATGAGTATAGGGAGGAAATTCCACAGTGACACTTGTTGGTCGATTGAGGCAGGACAAGGGGGGTGCACCAAAGGCTGGGGTTTGAGGAATGGCATGTTTGTAGGGAATGTAGAATGTTAGGAGGTTGTGGATATATGGTACGATGGGGAATGGTCGTGGGAGGAATTAAAGATGACTGCATTTTAAATTTGAGACTTTTGGAGGACAGGCATCTATTGTAGGTCATCAAATACAAGGATGGCATGCTGGATAAGAGTTACTCTGGTACAAGGTCTTTGCAGCAGAGTTTTGGGCAGAGTGTTTATGGAGAATAAAAGTTGGGAACCCAGCAAATTGTAGACTAGGCTGAATGTGACCAGGGTGTATATATAATGGTTTCAAGGTAAAGGAATGGTGGCAGTCAGTGTTGTGGAGATGGAAGTATGCTGTTTTTATGGTGCAGTGAAGATATGTTTTACAAATAAATTAACAGGGCAGAATGTTGTTGTGCGTTAAACTAGCAGATTCTTGCTGTCCTATAATGATTTTTAACTATTAACTATTAGGAGATAATTAACTATAACTTAATAAACAACATTGAAGCCCATTTTGTCAAACCATTCAAAGTCGGCTCCAATTTCTAAATTAAACAGAGTGTGAGTTCAGATAATAAAAATGGAATTCAACCTCCAAACTAAAATAGTAATGTTTGTAATCAGGTAATCTTTTTTTGTCTTTCAAATTTCCAAAAATCAGTTTTTGAGTCTTATTGTAAAGCAGCAGCAGCCGTTTCACTGTCTTCGTCTTAATGAAAGCTGAATATCCTTGGTGGGTACATTTTGCTGTGTCAATTCTTTAGGTTCTGGTTTCACAAAAATGAATGAAGGCAGCAGGTGTGATTTAGACATAGAGGCCTCTGAAACAGATGGATGTTGTAGCCAAAAGTGCAGCTTTTAGTGTTCAGCTGTTTTTACAGGGACAGTGTATGAATGCTCGCGGGAGGGAGAAATACGTCATTGGTATAAGTTACAGTCTGTATTACACACCTACTGACTGCCAATGGGGATTTGTGATTTTTTTAATTATAAAAAAAAAAAAATTTTTATTAAGGTTTTCACAGAATATCAATACCAAAATGAAAAAGGAACCCAACAGGGTTAAATACAGTCAAAAAACAACCCTCCATACCCCCCTCCCCCCGTACATAAATAATAAATTAACACCCCGACTTAACACAAAGCCAACATAGCAAATATATACACACCCTCCGATCCCCCAGTGTAAATAAACATATATAAAGTAACCCCCCCCCTCCCCCGAGTTGCTGCTGCCACTGACCAATGTCTACCATTCTGCCAGGAAGTCGAAGAACGGTTGCCACCGCCTGAAGAACCCTTGTACCGACCCACTCGAGGCGAATTTCACCCTCTCCAACTTAATAAACTCCGCCATATCGCTGATCCAGGATTCCACGCTTGGGGGCCTCGCTTCCTTCCACTGAAGAAGAATCCTCCGCCGGGCTACCAGGAACGCAAAGGCCAGAATACCGGCCTCTTTCGCCTCCTGCACTCCCGGCTCCTCTGCCACCCCAAATATTGCGAGCCCCCAGCACGGTTTGACCCTGGAACCTACCACCATCGACACCGTCCTCGCTACGCCCTTCCAAAATTCCTCCAGCGCTGGGCATGCCCAGAACATATGGGTGTGGTTTGCTGGGCTCCCTGAACACCTAACACACCTGTCCTCACCCCCAAAAAACCGGCTCATCCTTGTCCCGGTCATATGTGCCCTATGCTGCACCTTAAGCTGTATGAGGCTGAGCCTCGCACACGAAGATGAAGAGTTCACCCTCCCTAGGGCATCTGCCCACATCCCTTTCTTGATATCCTCTCCCAAGTCCTCCTCCCACTTACCTTTCACCTCCACCACCGAGGCCTCCTCCTCCTCCTGCACCACCTGGTAAGTTTCCGAGATCTTCCCCTCTCCCGCCCACCTCCCCGAGAGCACCCTGTCTTGTACTGTGTGTGGCAGCAGCCGTGGGAATTCCACCACCTGCCGCCTGGCAAATGCCCTTACCTGTAAGTACCTGAAGGTGTTCCCCGGGGAGAGCCCGTACTTCTCCTCCAACTCACCCAGGCTTGCGAGCTTCCCGTCCACAAACAGGTCTCCCAACCTTCGTATCCCTGCCCTGTGCCACCCCGAAAACCCTCCATCTGTTCTCCCTGGGACGAACCGGTGGTTCCCCCCGTATTGGGGTCCACACCGAGGCCCTAACTTCCCCCCTGTGCCGCCTCCACTGCCCCCAGAGTTTGAGGGCAGCCGCCACTACCAGGCTCGTGGTATACCTCCTTGGAGGGAGTGGCAGCGGCGCCGTTGCCAGCGCCCCCAGACTCGTACCCACAAGGGACGGCGTCTCCAACCTCTTCCATGCAGCCCACTCCCCCTCTATCACCCACTTGCGCACCATCGTCGCATTGGCGGCCCAGTAGTACCCACAGAGGTTGGGCAGCGCCAGCCCCCCCTATCTCTACTCTGCTCCAGGAACACCCTTCTCACCCTCTGAGTCCCTCGCGCTCACACAAACTCCATTATGCTCCTGTTGACCCGCCTAAAAAAGGCCTTCGGGATAAACACTGGGAGGCACTGGAACAGGAACAAAAACCTTGGGAGCACCGTCATTTTGACTGACTGCACCCTACCCGCCAAGGACAGCGGCAACGCGTCCCACCTCTTGAACTCCTCCTCCATTTGCTCCACCAGCCTTGTGAAATTAAGCCTATTCAGGGGCCCCCAGCTCCTGGCCACCTCGACCCCCAAATACCTGAAGCTCCTCTCCGCTCTTTTTAGTGAAAGCTCGCCAATCCCCCTCTCCTGGTCCTCTGGGTGAACCCCATGTTGAGCTTGTACCCCGAGAAATCCCCGAATTTCCTGAGGATCCTCATTACCTCCAGCATCCCCCCCACCGGGTCCACTACCTATAACAGCAAGTTGTCCGGATAGAGCAACACCCTATGCTCCTCCCCACCCTGCACCAACCCCCTCCAGTTCCTTGACTCCCTCAGTGCCATAGCAAGGGGTTCAATCGCCAGGGGGGATAGGGGACACCCCTGCCTCGTCCCTCGGTGCAACCAAAAGTACTCAGACCTCCTCCTGTTTGTGGCCACACTCGCCATCGGGACCTCGTACAACAGCCTGACCCACCCGACTAACCCCTCCCCAAACCTCTTCACCTCACACAGGTACCCCCACTCTACCCTTTCGAAGGCTTTCTCAACGTCCATCGCCACCACTATCTCCGCCTCCCCCTCCCTCGCCGGCATCATTATAATGTTCAGAAGCCTGCGCACATTCGCATTCAGCTGCCTCCCCTTCACGAACTCCGTCTGGTCTTCGTGGATGACCTGCGGCACACAATCCTCAATCCTCGTGGGTAAGACCTTCGCCAGCATCTTGGCATCTACGTTTAACAACGAAATCGGCCTGTAAGACCCACACTGCAGGAGATCCTTGTCCCGCTTCAGGATCAGTGCCCGGGACATGGTCGGGGGCAAAGCCCCCCCCCCCCCCTCCTTGCCTCATTAAAGGTCCTAACTAGCAACGGGCCCAACAGGTCCATATATTTTTCATAGAATTCGACTGGGAAACCGTCAGGCCCCGGTGCCTTCCCCGCCTGCATGCTCCCTATCTCTTTGGTCAGCTCCTCCAGCCCAATTGGGGTCCCCAATCCCGCCACCAGTCCCTCCGCCACCTTCGGAAACCTCAATTGGTCCAGAAAGCGGCCCATCCCTCCCTCCCTCCAGTGGGGCCTCTGACCGATACAATTCCTCAAAAGTCCCTGAAGACCCCATTGATACCAACCCCACTCCACACCACACTCTCTCCCCTGTCCTTAACTCCCCTGATCTCCCTAGTTGCGTCCCGCTTCCGAAGCTGATGCACCAGCATCCAGCTTGCCTTTTCCCCATACTCCTAAATCGCCCCCTGGGCCTTCCTCCACTGCACCTCCGCCTTCCTGGTGGTCACCAGGTCGAATTCGGCCTGGAGGCTGCGCCTCTTCCTCAATAGTCCTTCCTCAGGTACCTCCGCATACCTCCTGTCTACCCTCACCATCTCCCCCACCAGCCTCTCCTTCTCCCTCTTCTCCCTCGTCTCCTTGTGGGCCCTAATGGAGATCAGCACTCCCCTAACCAGCGCCTCCCATACATTCCCCACTCTGACCTCCCCGTTATCGTTGGCCTCCAGGTACCTATCTATGCTTCCTCGGACCCGCTCGCTCACCTCGTCCGCCAACAGCCCCACCTCCAAACGCCACAACGGTCGCTGGTCCCTCTCCTCCCCCCAGCTCTAAATCCACCCAATGCGGGGCGTGATCCAAAATGGCTATCACCGAGTACTCCGTATCCTCTACTCTCGCTATCAGCGCCCTGCTGAAAATAAAAAAGTCGATCCAGGAATAAGCCTTATGGACATGTGAGGAGAATGAAAATTCCCTGGCCCCCGGCCTTGCAAATCTCCAAGGGTCCACCCCTCCCATCTGGTCCATAAACCCCCTCAGCACCTTAGCCGCCGCCGGCTTCTGACCCGTCTTAGACCTGAAGCAATCCAGTGCCGGATCCAACACTGTGTTAAAGTCTCCCCCCATTATCAGGCCCCCCACTTCCATAACTGGGATCCGACCCAACATGCGCCGCATAAAACCCGCATCGTCCCAGTTCGGGGCATACACATTGACCAGTTCCACCCTCTCTCCCTGCAGCTTACCACTAACCATTACGTACCTACCGCCATTGTCTGCCACAATGCCCGACGCCTCGAACGACACCTTCTTTCCCACCAAGATCGCCACCCCTCGATTTTTGGCACCCAGCCCCGAATGAAACACCTGACCTACCCACCCTTTCCTCAATCTTACCTGGTCTGCCACCTTCAGGTGTGTCTCCTGGAGCATGACCACATCCGCCTCCAGCCCCTTCAGGTGCGCAAACACGCTGGCCCGCTTGACCGGCCCGTTCAGTCCCCCTTACATTCCAGGTTATCAGCCGGATCAGGGGGCTACCCGCCCCCTCCCCCGCCGACTAGCCATAACCTCTCCTCGGCCAGCCACGCGCCCGCACCCCACGCCCGGCCCGTTCCCCACGGCGGCAGACCCCTGTCTCGACCCCCCCCCCTCCACTCGCTCCAACTCCCCCTTGACCATAGCAGCAGTAACTCTATTCTTTTTCCACAGGCTCTCCACCTCCCCCTTCCATCCCAAGCGTGGGAAACAACCCTTGCTTCCTTGCCCCGACCCTGCCCCCTTCAGTCTTCAGCGTGGGAAAAAGCCCGCGCTTACCACCTACACGGCCCCGCTATCTTTGACGCAGCTCCTTTTACAGGCCCAGTCCCCTCAACCCCGACTCGGGCCTCCCCCTCCCCCTCAGGGCCCCATCACACTGCCGGCCATCCACCCCTGTTCCATTTGCTTACCCCGCTCCAAGAGCCCCCCCGACCAACCCAGCCAAAACAGTGCCCAACCCGCCCTAACCACCATCACCAAACCAGAAAGAAAACAAAACGAGCAAAGGACCCCCCCCTCAAAAAGTAACATATCGACCGCAATCCCCAAACGCCCATCCCGACCCTCAACCTGTGTCCAACTTCTCGGCCGGAACAAAGGCCCACGCCTCCTCTGGAGACTCAAAATAATGGTGCCAGTCCTTGTAAGTGACCCACAGTTGCGCCGGCTGCAACATGCCAAACTTCACCCCCTTCCTGTGCAGCACCGCCTTCGCTCAATTGTACCCGGCCCCCCTCTTCGCCACCTCCGCACTCCAGTCCTGGTATATTCGAACCTCCGCGTTCTCCCACCTGCTGCTCCTCTCCTTCTTGGCCCACCTGAGCGCACACTCCCGATCAGCGAACCGATGGAACCTCACCAGCACCGCCCGCGGCGGCTCGTTAGCCTTGGGCCTCCTCACCTGCACTCTATGGGGCCCCTTCCAGCTCCAGCGGCCCCTGGAAGGACCCTGCTCCCATCAGCGAGTTCAACATGGTGACCACATAGGCCCCCACGTCCAGCCCCTCCGGGAGGCCCAGAATCCGCAAGTTCTTCCGCCTCGACCGATTCTCCATCTCCTCGAACTGCTGCTGCCATTTCTTGTGGAACACCTCGTGCGCCTCCACCTTTACCACCAGGCCTAAGATCTCGTCCTCGTTGTCGGAGATCTTTTGTCGGGCCTCGCGGATCGGCGGCCCCTGGGCCGTCTTTGTCTCCAGCAGCTTATCGATAGAAGCCTTCATCGGCTCAAGCAGGTCCGCTTTAATCTCCCTAAAGCAGCGCTGGATAACCTCCTGTTGCTCCTGCGCCCACTGCATCCACGCTGCCTGGTCCCCGCCCGCCGCCATTTTGTTCTTCCCTCGTACCTTCTTCGAGTTCACCACCAATTTTTTAGTCGCCCCACTCCTGGTAAAAGCCATACTGTCGGGGAACTATTGTACTCTCCTTCCCACAGCGGGAAACGTCGAAAAAATGCCGTTGGGGACCCTGAAAAGAGCCCAAAAGTCTGTTTTTTGCGGGAGCTGCCGAATGTGCGACTTAGCTCCGCATAGCTGCAACCGGAAGTCTCGGGTTTGTGATTTTTATGGACAGATATTTTTATGTACATTTTTAGTTTGTAACCATCATTTCTACTTCAGTCATTGCACTAATTTCTATATGCATTTCTATTCCATATAGTGATCATATTTCATTCCAAAAAAGAAAGACCAGATTCTGGAATTTGGGACAGTTTTGCATTAAAGACTTGTAGCCACTCGTGAGGTTAAAATTGTTCGACCATTTTCCAGTTCTGAACCAAACAGGTTGTGAAGAAGAGCTTTTCAGCTACTCTGCTCAGTTCTGGCCTACGCTGTGCGGAGTCTGCACGCTGTGTGCGTGGGTTTCCTCCGGGTGCTCAGTGTTCCTCCCACAGTCCAAAGATGTGCAGGTTAGGTGGATTGGCCATTCTAAATTGCCCTTGGTGTCCAAAATTGCCCTTAGTGTTGGGTGGGGTTACTGGGTTATGGGGTTAGGGTGGAGGTGTGGACTTGGGTAGGGTGCTCTTTCCAGGAGCCGGTGCAGACTTGATGTTCCGAATGGCCGGCGTCCTTCTGTAAATTCTATGATTCTAATTCTATGCCTTAATGCTCTGTTGTAAATATCCATTATTGTGACTAGAAATGCAGCTGAACAATACAATAAAATGGCTGACGGCATTGAATAGTATAAAGTTTATGGGCCTTGAGAACATTCCAGCAATAGTGCTGAAGACTTATGCTCCGGAATAGCCATACCAAAGCCAAGTTGTTCCAGTACAAGTGAAACACTGGAATCTATGTCACAATGTGGAAAATTGCCTGGTATGTCCTGTCCACAAAAAGCAGGACAATTACTGTGCATTATTCTAGACTACATCTCCAAGGAATAGTACAGTGCTATCAACTAATACTTACTCAACTATAACCTACTCATTGATGCTCAGTTTGGGATCCACCAAGGCAATTTTGCGCTTGACCTCATTACGCCCTTGGTCCACATATAAACAAAAGAGATGAACTGGTGAGGTGAGAGCGTCTGTCTTGACATTGAGATAGCATTTGGCGCAATGTGGCATAAAGGAGCCCGAGGAAAACTCGTGGAAATGCAAATCAGGGGGTAACTCTCCACTGATTGGAGTCATGGCTAACACAAACAAAGATGGTTGTAGTTGTTGGAGGTCAATCATCCAAGTCCCAGGACATCAAGCAGGAGTTCCTCAGGATAGTAACCTAGGCCCAAACATCTTCAGTTGCTTCATCATTGTCCTGCTCTCTATCTCCAAGGTCATAATGCAATCATTAATGAATATGATTACTTATGTTCAGTACCATTTGCGACTTCTCCAACACCAAAGCAGTCTATGTTCATATGTAGCAAGACCTAGACAACATTCAGACTTGGGCTAATAATTGACAAATAACAATTGCACACCATAAGTGACAAAAAATGACTATCTCCAGCAAGAGAGAATGGAACCATCTCTCCTTGACATTGAATGATTATCTTCACTGATTCCCCCACCATCAGTATCCTGGGGATTACCATTGATCAGAAAATGAACTAGGCCAGCTGTATAAATACTGTAGCTCCAAGAGCAGGTCAAAGGCTGGGATACTGTGGCAAACAACGCATCTCCTGACTCTCAAAAGTCTGTCAACCATCTATAAGACAGTCAGGAGAGTGATGGAATACTCACCACTTGCCTGAATAATGTGCAGCTCCAATAACATTGAAGAAGTTTGGCACCGTCCAGGACCAGGCAGTCCACTTGATTAGCACCGCACCCAGCATCTTAAACAGCCTCTCCTCCACCACCAATGCGCAGTTGCGGCAGGTTGTACTATCTGCAAGATGCACTGCAGCATCTCATCAAGGTTCCTTCGACAGCACTTTCCAAACCCACATCCTGTTATGGGCCAGTGTTTAGAGAACCCCAAAGTGTATCATGGAGTTCCCCTGACCCACAACTGTTAATAAATTGGGGTATGGGGAGCACACGGCCCACTCTACAGGTGTGGTACAGCAGAAATGGAAAAGTATTTTTTTAAAGCAAAACAAAGTTTATTCTATGAACTCAAATTAACTTTTTTAAAACATAGTGAACATCTTAGCAACCATTGATTCAAGTACAACCCCCAAAGAATACAACACTAATTAATCCTTTAAGCTTCCCAAACAACATCCAGAAGACAGAAGAAACGCCTTTCAACAGAAGCACATTAGGTTTACGTTCACTACTGAGAACATTTATAATTCTGAATTCACCAAATGATCAAGAGATAGTCTTTTGATGGCAGAGAGAACAGCAGTACACCTGCTTGGTCTGGCTTCAGCGCCACCACTGAAAACAAAACTTAAACACACCCTGCAGCAAACAGCCTAAAACAAAAGTAAAAAGCTGACACAGCCCAGCTCCACCCCCTCTCTGACACCACTGCAGTAATAAACACCCATTTCTTAAAGGTACTCTCACATGACAATCATCTTTAGAAGAACAAGGATGTGGGCAGCACGGTGGCGCAGTGGTTAGTGCTGCTGCCTCATGGCACCGAGATCCCAGGTTCGATCCCAGCTCTGGGACACTGTCCGTGTGGAGTTTGCACATTCTCCCCTTGTTTACCCCACAGCCCAAAGGTGTGCAGGCTAGGTGGATTGGCAACGTTAAATTGCCCCTTAATTGGAAAAAATGAATTGGGTACTCTAAATTATTATTATTTTTTTTTAAAAGAACAAGGATTGTAGAGGCATGGGAACACCGTTACCTGGAATTTCCCCTCCAAGCCTCAGACCATGTTGACTTGGAAATATACAGCATGATCTGGACAGGTTGGGCGAGTGGGCAAATCAATGGCAAATGCAGTATAATTTGGATAAGTGTGAGGTTATTTACTTTGGAAGCAAAACAGGAAGGCAGATTACTACCTGAATGGTTGTAAATTGGGAGAGGGGAGTGAGCAGCGGGACTTGGGTGTCCTTGTGCACCAGTCGCTGAAGGTAAAGATGCAGCAGGCGGTAAAGAAGGCTAGTGGTACGTTGGCCTTGATTGCGAGAGGTTTCGCGTATAGACGCAGGGATGTGTTACTGCAATTATACAGCGCCCTGGTGAGGCACCTGGTCTATTGAAAATGAAATGAAAATAGCTTATTGTCACAAGTAGGCTTCAATGAAGTTACTGTGAAAAGCCCCTAGTCGCAACATTCCGGCGCCTGTTCGGGGAGGTTGGTACGTGAATTGAACCATGCTGCTGGCCTGCCCTGGTCTGCTTTAAAAGCCAGCTATTTAGCCCAGTGTGCTAAACCAGCCCCTCGTGTGCAGTTTTGGTCTCCTTCTCTGAAGGAGGATGTTCTTGCTCTCGAGCAGTGCAGCAAAGGTTTACCAGACTGATTCCAGGGATGGCAGGACTGTCATGAGGAGAGATTGACTCGGTTGGGATTGTTCTCACTGGAGTTCAGAAGAATGAACTCCAGTGAGAACTCATAGAGGCTTATAACATTTTTAGTGGTACTAGACAGGGGAGATGCAGGGAAGATGTTTCCAATGATGGGTGTGTCCAGAACCAGGGGTCACAGTCTGAGGATTCCGGGTAAACCACTTCGGACAGAGATGAGGAGACATTTCTTCACCCAAAGAGTGGTGAACCTGTGGAATTCATTACCACAGGAAGTAGTTGTTGCTAAAACTTTGAATATATTCAAGATGCGGCTGGATATAGCACTTGGGGAGAATGGAATCAAAGGTTATGGGGCAGAAAGCAGGATTAGGCTATTGAGTTGGATGATCAGCCATGATCGTGATGGAATGGCGGAGCAGGCTCAAAGGGCCAAAAGGCCTCCTCCTGCTCCTATCTTCTATGTATCTATGTCTATTGCTGTTCCTTCACAGCTGAGGCAAAATCCTGGAACTCCCTACCTAGCATCTTACCTACATCACATGGACTACAGCAGCTCACCACCACCTTCTCAAGGGAAATTGGAGATGCGCAATAAAGGTTGGCCTGGCCAGTGATGCATTCCATGAAAGAATAATGAAATAATGCATTTTCACAAGCGAAGTCACATAGCGCCTTGTAACAATGTGTGCACCTTGAAGAGTTAAAAACATCCAAGAAAAATCCTGCTTGGCAGTTAACAAACATGCAGGTTTGACAAAAGATTCAGTACTAAAAAAGTGATTTTTGCAATGTTTTACTTCCGATATAAAACCATTGTTTTTTTTAATTGCCATTCACCTTTGTTATTATCCAGCTGGATAATAACAAATATTATTTTAAAGCATCACTGGAGGACTGACTTGCACCACAACCTGGAAGTTACTAATAGTAATAATCTGTCACAAAGTTCTTATGCGTCATTCTTGCTGATGGAGGATTGAGAAGAATTGCATTGCGACAAAGATTTCAGATTTTAAAGTTAACTTTGTGATATATCGTTACATGCTTGCAGATCATTTACACAAATGGCTCCATTGAAATGGTTCAAATTAGAATCAGATATTAATACATGTCTGTTCTCACTTTTACCCCTCTCACTTTTACCCCATCAGTTGGAATAGTTCAATAATTTCAATTCGTGAAGCCAAAGTGATTCCCAAAACCAATGAAATGGAATGGAAAAATAAATATATTTGTGTTGAAGGTATGTAATAAATGTACCTGTATGACTAATGTATATCATTTATTTGCTTAGCTAAGTGCTTCTGGTGTCTTTTAGAAAGGATTTTCTGTTTTTATAAATTTTTACATTTTCTTTTTCCAGTGAGTGATTTTCTGCAGTCACGTTCCACCAGAATAAAGGTTTCCCAAGATAAGATCATCTGAACCATTTCCCAACAAAAGTGGATGTTTGAATCTAGATGCAGGCATCTACCCCATGTTGATCCTGTGCATCCCAGCCTTGATAATTTTGAACTGAGATGTTGAAAATGATGTGAACTATAAACTTTGCCAGGTTTTAAATAAGGAGGTGGAATAATTTGCTGTTATATTCTTGTGATTGGTCTGCAATGAATGAATTCAATTTCATTCAAAACCGGATGAAATTCACCAGGTTCTATTGCTGTTGTAGATACATGTGAAGCATGAACATACTGCACAGCAAAATCAGCTCCACTCATTTCCAAAAGTATGCTGTCTTGACTAGCTCATGAAGAGCGGTGTCAAAGTTTGCACAAAATAGGGAGTATTTTTCATTCTTTAGCAGACCAAAGGAAGACCTTGGTTTTGACATATTTCTTGATCTCGGCTTGTCTTATAAATTAGACTTTTTACCAAGAGGCTTTCAAAAGAAGTCACAAGTGCCGCTGAAAACCTGCAAGAGGGAAATTGCCTCTGCATTCTTGATTGGACAAATAGAGAAATCTATTTGTTAAATAAAATTCCCCTTTTAATACAGCTTGCATATATTTGTTATAGTTATCATCTGAGAGTATAAAACTTACTTCTGCTACCAAATGAAAGTTGTCATGCAATATTTTGTTTTGTCCTTACAAACTGAACCAAATGAGATCTTACCCAGTGTTAACTAGGCCTGTCTGGTAAGAGATTGATGTGGAGACGCCGGTGGTGGACTGGGGTGAGCACAGGAAGAAGTCTTACAACACCAGGTTAAAGTCCAACCGGTTTGTTTCAAATCACTGAGGAAGGAGCAGTGCTCCGAAACTCAAAACAAACCTATTGGACTTTAACCTGATGATGTAGGACTTCTTACTGGTAAGAGATTAATGAGTACACAAGGCCATAAGACATAGGAGCAGAATTAGGCTATTTTGCTCCGCCGTTCAATCATGGCTGATATGTTTCTCATCCCCATCCTCCTGCCTTCTCTCCATAACCCCTGATCCCCTTATTAATCAAGAACCTATCTATCTTTGTCTTAAAGACACTCAGTGACTTGGCCCCTACAGCCTTATGCGGCAATGAGTTTCACAGATTCACCACTCTCTGGCTGAAGAAATTCCTCATGTTTTAAAGGATCGTCCCTTCAGTTTGAGGCTGTGCCCTCGGGTTTTAGTTTCTCCTACTAGTGGAAGCATCCTCTCCACGTTCACTATCTCGGCCTCTCAGTATTCTGCAAGTTACAATTAGATCCTCCCTCATCCTTCTAAACTCCATCGGGTACAGACCTAGAGTCCTCAACCGCTCCTCATATGACAAGTCCTTCATTTTAGGGATCATGTGAACCTCTGGACCCTCCAAGACCAGCACATCCTTCCTTGGATATCGGGCCCCAAAACTGCTCACAATATTCCAAATGGCGTCTGACCGGAGCCTCCTACAGCTTAGAGTACATCCTTGCTCTTGTATTCTAGCCCTCTCGACATTAATGCTGACATTGCATTTGTGTTCCTGACTACCAACTGATCATGCATGTTAACCTCAAGAGACCCTTGAACTAGGACTCCTAAGTCCCTTTGTGCTTCTGATTTCCGAAGCATTTTCCCAGCTAGAAAATAGTTTATACCTCTTCTTCTTGCCATAACCTCACTTTTCTACATTGTATTCCATCTGCCACTTCTTTACTACCTCTCCAAGCCTATCCATGTCCTTCTGCATCATCTCTGCATCCTTAACAAAACCTGTCCTTCTACATATCTTTATATCATCTGCAAACGTAGCAACAATGCCCTCAGTTCCTTCTTCCAGATCATGAATGTATTTCGTGAATAGCTGTGGTCCCAACACTGCCCCATGTGGAACAACATTAGGTGCCGGTTGCTATACTGAAAATGACTCCTTTATCCCCCCCCTTCTGCCAGTCAGCCAATCTCTATCCATGCCAGTACCTTGCCTCTAATATCATGGGCTCTTAGCAGCCTCCTGTACGGTACCTTGTCAAAGGCTTTCTGGAAATCCGAGTAGGTCACGTCCACTTGCTCTCCTTTGTCTAACTTCCTCGTTACCTCCTCAAAGAATTCTAATAGATTAATCAGGCATGACCTCTCCTTGACGAATCCACGCTGACTCGGTTCTATTTTATAATGCACTTCTAAGTTCTCCGTAATCTCACCTTTAATAATAGACTCTAAAATCTTACCAAAAATCCTGCCCCCTAAGGGTTCCTTCCCCTTTCGTTCCTTCATCAAGTCTGCCCCATCACACAATACCAAATCCAGAATTGCTGGTTTCCTTAGTGGGCTCTATCACAAGCTGCTCCAAAAAAACATCTTATGGACATTCCCATATTCCTTTTCTTGGGATCCACTACCAATCTGATTTTCCCTGTCCGTCTGCATATTGAAGTCCCCATTATTGTAATGTTGCGCCTCTCCTGATTTATTTTCTGCCCCATATCCTGACTACTGCTAGGGGGCCTGTACATAACTCCCATCAGGGTCTTTTTTCAACTCTATCCACCCAAATTCTGCTCCTTCCGACCCTATATTGCTTTTTGCTATCGATTTAGTTCATTTGTCACGGACAATGCAACCCTACTCCCTCTACCCATCTGCCTGTCCTATCAATAGGACATATATCCTTGGATATTTAGATCCCAGCCCTGATCACCTTGCAGCCACGTCTGTGTGATGCCCACAACACCATACCTGACAATTTCAATGTGCGCAAAGAGCTCAATTTTCCTTGTTTTGTATACTCCACACATTTGGGTACAGCACCCTTAGTCCTGAGTTGACTGCCCCCTTCTCATCATTGTCCTATTTTTTTTTTTTTGCTGTGTCTGAAGTTAGATTCTTGCCGCTTTCTATACTCTGCTTTATTACGTGTTCTGGAAACTTTACTAACCTCTTGGCCCCTAACCTGTTTAAAGTCTTCATCATTAACCTGCAATCTCACCACCTCGTTTAATTTTAATTTTCTAATTTTCCATACAACTGAACCCCACCCCCCACTATTTAGCTTAATGTAAGTCACGGAACAAGACCCCAATCCCAATGGACTTTCCTAGTTAAACACCTGGGTTCCATTACACTGCAAGCAATGAGAATCATTTTCTGTAAACAAGAGGCAACTAGAGCACATAAATGAGTGACTGACACCACCTGAACCCCAGTAGGTACCTGTCCAGACCTGAATTCATAATAACAATTTGGATATATTTAACAGCTTTAGCGTAGTAAAATATCCCAAGGCACTTCTCAGGAGAGCAATCAGACAAAAATTAATAGTCGCAGAAGGGGATACATTACTAGGACTGTTCATAACATATTCTATTTATACAGTGTCTTTAGTGTAATAAACCAGACCAGGTGCTTCAGAGTTTGATCGTCAGAGTGGATGGATGGATTTGTTTATTATCGCGTGTACCGAGGTACAGTGAAAAGCATTTTTCTGCCAGCAGCTCAAACCGATCATTTAGTACATGAAAAGAAAAGAAAATACATAATAGGGCAGCACAAGGTATACATAGGGCAGCACAAGGTACACGATGTAAATACATTTCCACCGGCATCGGGTGAAGCTTATAGGAGTGTAGTATTAATCAGGTCAGTCCATAAGAGGGTCGTTTAGGAATCTGGTAACAGCGGGGAAGAAGCTGTTTTTGAATCTTTCCGTGTGTGTTCTCAGACTTTTATATCTCCTGCCCGATGGAAGAAGTTGGAAGAGTGAATAAGCCGAGTGGGAGGGGTCTTTGATTATGCTGCCCGCTTACCCAAGGCAATGGGAGGTGTAGATAGAGTCAATGGATGGGAGGCACGTTCGTGTGATGGACTGGGCGGTTGCCACGACTCTGAAGTTTCTTGCGGTCTCTAGGCAATATCAGTAGGATCTATGGCCAAAAGTTTAGTTAAATCGGGAAGTGTTCAAGATCCGTCTTAAAGTAGGAGAGGTAGAAAATTATAGTGAGGATTAAGACCTAGGCAGTTGAAAGCAAGAGCATCAATAGTTGTGCAATTAAAATTGGAGATGCTCAAATAGTGCAGGTATTTCAGAAGGATGAGGCTGGAGGAGATTATAATGTCATGAAGGGATTTGAAAAAGAGGGTGTGAATTTTGAAACTAAGTTAATGTCTCTCAACAATGTTTGATGTAGGTTCCATCAAAATTAAGAAAACTTGTTCATAATAGCAGCCTTCTGTTTCATAAGACAATGATTTGCACTGTGGTGGTCAGCTGTGTTCAGCATCACTTGGTGTGGCTCAGATGCCCCACTCTGGCATGGTAGTCATTTGCTGCAGAGGAAGATAGTGGGCTGAGAAGGTGCAAGGTTCGTTGGCCTCTTTTTATTTTTTTTTCTCTGGGCTTTTTTTTTTCTCTGGGCTTTCTTCTTGACAAGCTTAGCTTTTTATTTCTCTTTGCCTCTTCTAATGCCCTTCCAAACAGCCAGCCATCAGAGGACTTGGCTGTCAGCGACTGTCTCCCAGTTTTCAGGGTCAATATCCACCATCTTTGTATCTCGTTTGCAGGCATCCTTGTAGCAGAGGTATGGAAGCTCAGGAGGTCATGACCAAATGGCCAGTTCCCTCTGCAGAAGGTCTTTGGGCAGATAGCCAAGATCCATCTGATGAATGTGGCCGAACCAGCACAGATATCGTTGGCTTAGCAATGAGTATATGCTGATGGAATTAGCACACTCCTGCACCTCTGAGTTGGTGACATTGTCATGCTAAGAAATGCTGAGGGTATGTCTGAGACAGCGATGGTGGAAACTGTTCAGCCGTTCCTTCTGCCGAACACATGTTGTCCAGGCTTCCCTACTGTAGCAGAGTGTGCTGAGAACACAGGCTTGGCAGACTCTGTTTTGTGTTCTTATGTTTGTGTTCTTGTGTTCCCCGGAGCGGAGAAACTACGTCGTCGTCTTCACAGCCTTCAACACGTCATTGATGACGATGAACATCTTGCCAAGGTCATCCCCACACCCCCACTACTTGCCTTCAAACAACCGCGCAACCTCAAACGAACCATTGTTTGCAGCAAACTACCCAGTCTTCAGAACAGTGACCACGACACCACACAACCCTGTCATGGCAATCTCTGCAAGACGTGCCAGATCATCGACATGGATACCACTATTACACGTGAGAACACCACCCACCAGGTACGCGGTACATACTCGTGTGACTCTGCCAACGTTGTCTACCTCATACGCTGCAGGAAAGGATGTCCCGAAGCGTGGTACATTGGCGAGACCATGCAGACGCTGCGACAACGAATGAAGGACATCGCGCAACAATCACCAGGCAGGAATGTTCCCTTCCAGTCGGGGAACACTTCAGCAGTCAAGGGCATTCAGCCTCTGATCGCCGGGCAAGCGTTCTCCAAGGCGGCCTTCAGGACCCGCGACAACGCAGAATCGCCGAGCAGAAACTTATAGCCAAGTTCCGCACACATGAGTGCGGCCTCAACCGGGACCTGGGATTCACGTCTCATTACATTCATCCCCCACCAAATGGCCTGCAAAATCCTACCAACTGTCCTGGCTTGATACAATTCACACCTCTTTAACCTGGGGTTACCCCATCTCTGGATCTGTAAGGATTTAATCACCTGCTAATGGTCGCATTCCTAGCATTGTTTGGCATCTTTGAATTTGTCTATATATGTGTTTCTGGAACAGACCTCTTCATTCACCTGAGGAAGGAGCAGCGCTCCGAAAGCTAGTGACATCGAAACAAACCTATTGGACTTTAACCTGGTGTTGTAAGACTTCGTATTGTGTTCTTAGGTTGCTGTTATTCAAAGCACTCTCGCTCAGCTTGGACATACTGGCTGCAGCTTTTTTGATGCGTGTGTTTATTTTAGCATCAGGTAGCAGAAAGCTGGTGAGTGTGGAGCCTAGATATGTGAAGCTGTCAATAACCCCCAGAATCACATTGCCAAAACTGATATAGCAACATCCTGGACCAAGGCATTTGTCGTCTTGATGTGATGCAAACGTCACACTCTTTACAGACATGAGGGAGTTTGTCCATTGGCCACTGAAGGTGTTCCTCGGTATGGAATATTGGTGCGGCATCATTGATGTAGAGCAACTCTGATTAGGACTTGCTGCACTTTTGTCTTGGATCTCGGGAAGGATCAGTTCTGGTTGGTAAGTAGTAGATGATCCGAAGGCATATGACAGAGCAAAGGAAAGAATATTGCAAAGTGTGCCGGTGCCAGGACAAAACCCTATTTGACTGGACTGTGCATCTCAAGGGTTCCAATGTTGCCCATCATAGCTGATTTTACCTTTCATGCCCTCATGGAAAGAGGAAATTACACTGAAGAGCTTCAGTGGGCTGCCAATTTTCTTCAAATGCTTCAATAGATTGTCTCTGCTCACATGGTCAAATGCATTGGTGAGATTGATAAAGCAATATGAAGTGGCCTCCTTTGTTCATGGCATTTCCCTTACAATTGCTGAACTGAGAAGATTATGTTGATTGTAATCTTCCAGTCCGAAGCTATACTAGATGTTTTTAGCCAAGATCTGCAGTCTCACAAGGGCAGTGTTGACCAAGAGCCTCGCTCCAGTCAATCGGCGCCAAAGAAGAACCAGGCCTTGACGTTGATCATTATGAAGTGCTTTGAGAGGTTGGTCATGAGGCATATTAACTGCATACTCCCGGAATGCCTAGATCCACTGCAATTCGCGTACTGCCACAACGGGTCCACAGCAGACGCCATCTCCCTGGCCCTACCCTCATCCCTGGAGCATCTCGACAACAAGGACTCCTACGTCAAACTCCAATTCATTGACTTTAGCTCTGCCTTCAACACCATAATCCCAGCCAAGCTCATATCAAAGCTCCAAAACCTAGGACTTGGCTCTTCACTCTGCAACTGGATCCTCGACTTTCTGACCCATAGACCACAATCAGTAAGGATAAACAACAACACCTCCACAATAGTCCTCAATACTGGGGCCCCGCAAGGCTGCGTCCTTAGCCCCCTACTATACTCCCTATAGACGCACACAACTGTGTGGCAAAATTGGGCTCCAACTCCATCTACACGTTTGCTTATGACACGAACGTGGTGGGTCGGATCTCGAACAAAGATGAGTCAGAATACAGGAGGGAGATGGAGAACTCTGTGGAGTGGCGTAACGACAACAATCTCTCCCTCAATGTCAGCAAAGCTAAGGAGCTGGTCATTGACTTCAGGAAGCAAAGTATCGTACACACCCCTGTCTGCATCAATGGTGCTGAGGTGGAGATGGTTGACAGCGTCAAATCGAGGTGTTCACATCAACAATTTGTCCTGGTCCACCCATGTCGACGCTACAACCAAGAAAGCACAACGGCATCTGTACTTTCTCAGGAAACTAAGGAAATTCGGCATGTCCACATTGACTTACCAATTTTTACAGATGCACCATAGAAAGCATCCTATCTGGCTGCATCATAGCCTGGAATGGCAACTGCTCAGCCCAAGACCGTGAGAAACTACAGAGTCGTGAACACAGCCCACTCCATCAAGCGAACCATCTTCCACCCATTGACTCTGTCTACACCTCCCGCTGCCTTGGGAAAGCGGGCAGAATAATCAAAGACCCCTCCCTTCTGGCTTATTCACTCTTCCAATTCTTCCATCGGGAGATATAAAAGTCTGAGAACACGCACTAACCGATTCAAAAACAGCTTCCCTGCTGTTACCAGACCCCTAAATGACTCTTCTATGGACTGAACTGACCTCTTCACAAATCTTCTCTACTGAGTAGTACTGCACTCCTGTATGCTTCACCCGATCCCTGTGTATTTAGTGTATGTACATTTTGTATTTATGTATGCCCTATGTTTTTTTTCATCTCTGGAATGATCTGTCTGTATTGCACACAGAACAATTCTTTTCACTGTACCTCAGTACACGTGACAAAAAAGAAATCCAATTCAATTGGATGGACACAACTTTATCTTTAAAATCAAATCACATCTTTATTTAATATAATTCAAATCATGCACTGCATTGAAAACACAAAGGATTCTACCTTCCTTTGCAACCACAACAAGTTCACAAGTATATGTTAAACTGTTCATCCGTATCGAACATCTTTAGAGGATATCACTACCCAATTGCACTTGGCAGGCACAAGTGGGAATTGGACTCAGTCCTCGAGCTGGAGTCTTGATGCTTCTTTCTTGTGCGATGTTGTTCCTCAAGGTTACACTGATAATCTCTTTGTCTCTCTTTCATATACAGATTTTACAGAGATTGACCTCATGCTTCTAGTCATACACTCACAGGATAACACTAATCAATCAATGACTTTGAGTCACAAATGTTCGTCGTGACTCACTCAGGTTGTATTTCTTCACAGGAACACAACATACGGGACTGCATTCAATCATTCTCTGTCCAAGGCACAGAAACCGTCTTTGTCCAATCAGCTCCTGTGCTCATTCCCTGACTTCATAGTGTTCTTCATTGCAGACTCCCACTGTTTATGCAGCTTATGCTGATACAGAGTTAGTCTTTTTAACACCAGGTTTTACTGGTGGCTTCATTTTGCTGGTGCCTTTACGAATATCCATCAGGCTATAGTGTCCCTTGTTACTTGGCTATATTTCCCAGAATGCTTAGGGCCAGGGCTACAACAATATGGCAGACATTTCCCATAATGCTCAGCAGGGAGATGCCGCAATAATTGTTCTATTTGCTAAGGTTGCCCTTGTTCTTGTATAGTATCTCAATATTTGCATCACACACATCTTGGGGCACTGCCCATTCACTAGAAGAGACAGAAATTTGTGGAAATGCTGCGGAAGTGCTGATTTCCCACACTTGCTGAGCTCCGTCAGGATAGCAGCAGCACCTGGAACTTTGCTCATGGCAAGTGAGTCAACAGCTTTGCTAAATTTCTACTGTGTTCGATGTCCAACTCTGACATGACAGGCTTTCTGTGGTATCTAGAGCTTCATCGTTCTCTGTGGAGCACAACTCAAGGTAGTGCTCCACCCATCTCTCCAACTGTTTACTGCAGTCAGTAATGACCTCCACTGTCTTTGTCTTCAATAGAGAATTTTTCTTTGCTGATGACCCTGTTGCCTTCATATATGACCCAAGCACTCCCTATGTCATAACTTCTCAATATTCTGGCACAGCAGTCATTGACATCCTGCCTAGCAGTCTGTTGGACCTTTGAGTGGCTCTTGGTGCATCCAGAGTCATCCCGCTCTGAACTCTTGTAATTAATGAGAGTGGACCGTTTGGCTTCAATGACTGGTTCCATCACTGTAATGTTGACCTCGAACCAGTTAGCATTTTTTTCACTCTTGCTTCCCAAATGTTAAGAGTGCAGTTGTACCGTTTCACCTCTGCACTGTGGAAATGCTGGAGCGCGCATCTGTTCAATCGAGTCGAGAAACTGTTGTTTTTTATCTGGGTATGCATTATTGCTGATTATTGATTTCTGCTTTGAATTAAAAAGCTTCAAGGGTTGCATCCTAACCCCGGTCCAGCGCACCATAAAGTGATCTGTATCATAGTCAGTAATGTGGTAGTTGTGTGTTGAGAATGTTGTTCAGAATCATGGCAAGTTGCACTTATGTATTTTCCTTTTATTTTCTTTCTAATGATCTGTTTGAGCTGCTTGCAGAAAAATACTTTCCACTGTACCTTGGTACACGTGACAATAATCAAATCCAATAATGATCAGTTCCAGCTGTGCCGTAAAGCTAGATCTTGATGTTTCCAGGGCATCTAATGAATTAGTTTGTTCTAAAAGAAGGTCTTAATTACACACAGTTTCTGGTAGCAGCAAAGCTCAAGTCATCTCTGTCCGTTTTGTTTTATCTTTTCAAGGACATTAAGGCCATGGCTCTTGTTCCAGATCATTTGTTTATGCCTGTCTATGCAAAAAGTGTTTGTAAAACAATGAAATAATGTGTTCGGCTCAGTGTCTATTTTTTGACATTGCAGAACCTTTTGACAGAACAAACACAGCTCGAGCTGTCCATGAAAAATGCAAGTTTGACATGATCAAAAAGGAGTTTATCCAGGTAAAATCTAAAAAGATTGGGAATTTTTTTAATATACATTATATACATACAATTTATTTTAAGATTAAAACGATGATGATTTCATCTTAATGGAATATGTTGGACCTATTCAAATTCTGAAACAAATAAATATAAAGCATAACTTCTTCTATGTAAGGCTACCATCAAAATATAATCATTCTTAATCCAAAATCAGGGAACAAGTGCTTTGGAGAAATGATAGATGTGGATTTATATAGCACCTTTAATGACCACTGGATGTCTATTTAATGTGCTAAATTTTCACTACACAGTAAATAAGCAGGTGTGAATAAAAAGTCAGTAGCTGCTTCCAGTTATATTAGAACCAATCCATACAAAACAAAGTACTTATGACTATCTTCAGGGTATTAGCTGCTGAATAAGACCAATTTACATTACTAAAAACTATTATACAGAAAGGTTTCAAACCACTTGGTGTTTTCAGCTTTGGGCAGAACAGAAACTGGACTGAAGAAATTGAAACAAACCTGGGAGGCAAATGTCTATCAGTCCTTGGAGAACAAGGAAGATTAGGACTGAAATATAAGATGCTTGAAAAACTCAGCAGGTCTGGCAGCATCAGTGAAGAGAGAAATAGACTTAACATTTCAAGTCCGTATGATTTTCCAGGAAGATTAGGAATTGGGCAGTACAACGAAAGGTGGATGAAAAGATCAATGGTGGAAATTATGAAGCTACTTTGTAAAGGGATTAAATTCAGTGCCTTACCCAGAAATTGCCAGATTGGTGAGGAAGTTTCCTTAGCTGGGCAGTCTGGAAATCAGGGCTTCTGTCTTGGAAGTAAGAAGCCCTGATCAGACAAATAAAATGTGCACTTTTCCACCAATCTTCTGATGGAGGATCATTCACATTCAAGCCAATGCAGCAAACCTTGTAGGGAGCAGCTTGGAGAATCCACCTAGAAACTGCACCCCTTTTTTTCCAGAACCAGCTGCCATATTATGGTAAGTGGCGTTTAAATGTGCCAAAGATGCTTTGAAATCGGCTAGGGAGTTAGGATAAAGTGTCAAGTAGGTAGATGAGTCGGGATGGTCCAATTGAGTGGTGGGGTAGTCAGTTCAAGTTGGGGGTAAGGGGGCCAGTTGGGGGTTCGAGTGAGTCACAGTGGGTAGCTGTAGAGGGTTCAGTTTGAGTGATTGCAGGGGAGGGGGATCAGTTGTATAGGTACTCGGGTGTTAAGATTAGGTTTTTTCCTAACATTTCCTGGTAACTATCAAGATAAGAAGCAAGAACCATCTGAAGTCTCTGATTCTTAACTAAAGAGTTGAAGATTTTTCCAGAGCGTCTTGGGAGCAGGGGGATTGTCCATCAGAAGTTCAAACATCTGGGGCAGTTCCCATGGAGGAATTGCATTGGGAATTCCGAGAGGCCGCAGAGCATCTTCGGGATCCATTCGGTCTCCAACTATCCAGAGACCAAATGATTTGGGTCAATGGGTCAGCTATTTTAGACTGAGATAAAGGGAAGTTTCTTCATACAAAGGAATTTCATACCCCAAAAAACTGTGAATGAGTATATTGAAGTCAGCGATCGATACGTTTTTAGATATTAAAGGAATCAAACTGTGAGAATTGCGTGGAAAGTAGAGTTCACTTATCAATTATGATTTTATTGATTGACAGACAGGCTTGAAGGACCTAGTGATCTATTCATACTCCTATTTTGGATATTCCTATGTCATTATTTCCTTTTTGTATTGTGAATCGAACGGGCATCCAGTTATTTACTCCTAGGTCGTTTTCATTTTCTGCTCCTGATCCATCTTGAGACTGTTAACTGCAAACAGTTTTTCTCTCCTTTCAGTGCAAGCCTGAGCACTTTTTCCAGATCGGGGATTTGTAGGCACAAACTTGTAACATTCTTTATTAAAACACATTTCACTCAAATGTCTGTTTGCACTGTACATCCCCTGGGTCACATATCAGTTTCCTCATGTCACTGTCAACTGCCACTGTCCCACTCAGTAAATTATGAAACTGCTACACAGCTATAGCAGAAGGCAATTGAAAGATTTTCTATTGACTTTTTTCACTGCTATTGATATTTTTATATTAATCTAATGATTTTTGCTTAACTGAGTTTTAAATGCACTCAGTAAGAGTGAAGATTGAGATAAGCGGGAACTAAAGAATGCAAAAGTAGTAGTCCTGTAGAAGCGTGTAAAACACTTTGTTTAAAAAAAGACTAAAATCTGAAAGAATCCAAATAAAATTATAGCTGCACTGAAAGTTTGGTGCTTTGCAGCATGATCAATGTGGGGACTTTGATTTCTTTCTGCAGTCCTGCTTAACCCTGACTCCTCACCCCAGAATACTGAAGGAGGCTGGAGAGGAAATTGCTGAGGCCTTGACAGAAATCTTTGGATACTCACTGTCTTCAGGTGATGTCCCGGAGGACTGGAGAATAGCCAATGTTGTTCCTCTGTTTAAGAAGGGTAGTAAGGATAATCCAGGGAACTACAGGCCGGTGAGCCTTACTACAGTGGTAGGGAAATTACTGGAGAGAATTCTTCGAGACAGGATCTACTCCCATTTAGAAGCAAATGGACGTATTAGTGAGAGGCAGCACGGTTTTGTGAAGGGGAGGTCGTGTCTCACTAACTTGATAGAGTTTTCCCGAGGAGGTCACTAAGATGATTGATGCAGGTAGGGCAGTGGATGTTGTCTATATGGACTTCAGTAAGGCCTTTGACAAGGCCCCTCATGGTAGACTATTACAAAAGGTGAAGTCACACGGGATCAGGGTTAAGCTGGCAAGGTGGATACAGAACTGGCTAGGTCATAGAAGGCAGAGAGTAGCAATGGAAGGATGCTTTTCTAATTGGAGGGCTGTGACCAGTGGTGTTCCGCAGGGATCAGTGCTGGGACCTTTGCTCTTTGTAGTATATATAAACGATTTGGAGGAAAATGTAACTGGTCTGATTAGTAAGTTTGCAGACGACACAAAGGTTAGTGGAATTGCGGATAGCGATGAGGACTGTCTGAGGATACAGCAGGATTTAGATTGTCTGGAGACTTGGGCGGAGAGATGGCAGATGGAGTTTAATCCGGACAAATGTGAGGGAATGCATTTTGGAAGGTCTAATGCAGGTAGGGAATATACAGTGAATGGTAGAACCCTCAAGAGTATTGAAAGTCAGAGATCTAGGAGTACAGGTCACTGAAAGGGGCAACACAGGTGGAGAAGGTAGTCAAGAACGCATACAGCATGCTTGCCTTCATTGGCCGGGGCATTGAGTATAAGAATTGGCAAGTCATGTTGCAGCTGTATAGAACCTTAGTTAGGCCACACTTGGAGTATAGTGTTCAATTCTGGTCGCCACGCTACCAGAAGGATGTGGAGGCTTTAGAGGGGGTGCAGAAGAGATTTACTAGAATGTTGCCTGGTATGGAGGACATTAGCTATGAGGAGCGGTTGAATAAACTCTGTTTGTTCTCACTGGAACGACGGAGGTTGAGGGGCGACCTGATAGAGGTCTACAAAATTGAGGGGCATAGACAGTGGATAGTCAGAGGCTTTCCCCCAGGGTAGAGGGGTCAATTACTAGGGGGCATAGGTTTAAGGTGAGAGGGGCAAGGTTTAGAGTAGATGTACGAGGCAAGTTTTTTACACCGAGGGTAGTGGGTGCCTGGAACCCGCTACCGGAGGAGGTGGTGGAAGCAGGGACGATAGTGACATTTAAGGGGCATCTTGACAAATACATGAATAGGTTAGGAATAGAGGGATACGGACCCAGGAAGTGTAGAAGATTGTAGTTTAGTCGGGCAGCATGGTCGGCAAGGGCTTGGAGGGCCGATGGGCCTGTTCCTGTGCTGTACATTTCTTTGTTTCTTGTTCTTGTGTTTCTGACCCCCAACCCATGTGCCCAAGCTCATGGTCTCACTAAGTCAAGTTTGAAAGAATAAGTAGGGGCTGTTTAGCACACTCGGCTAAATCACTGGCTTTGAAAGCAGACCAAGGCAGACCAGCAGCACGGTTCACTTCCCATAACAGCCTCCCCGAACAGGCGCCGGAATGTGGCGACAAGGGGCTTATAGAATTTACAGTGCAGAAGGAGGCCATTCGGCCCATCGAGTCTGCACCGGCTCTTGGAAAGAGCACCCTACCCAAGGTCAATACCTCCACCCTATCCCCATAACTCAGTAACCCCACCCAACACCAAGGGCAATTTTGGACACCAAGGGAAATTTATCATGGCCAATCCACCTAACCTGCACATCTTTGGACTGTGGGAGGAAACCGGAGCACCCGGAGGAAAACCACGCGCACACGGGGAGAACGTGCAGACTCTACACAGACAGTGACCCAAGCCGGAATCGAACCTGGGACCCTGGAGCTGTGAAGCAATTGTGCTATCCACAATGCTACCGTGCTGCTCTTTTCACAGTAACTTCATTTTTAAAAAATATATTTTATTCAAATTTTTCGGCCAAACAAAACCGTACAAAGGTTTTTCCCCTTTTTACAACAGTAAAACAATATAAATAACAGTGACCGTTTTTAACAAATAAATAAATAATATATAAACTAAATGGCAACTGCCATAACAAAAATAATAGCTCTCCCAAATAATAAAATCAGCAATCCAATATACATAACCAAGTACCAATATCTTTACAAAAACACCCCTGAGGACCCACCTGAGCCCTCCCACCTGGGTTGCTGCTGTTACCTTCCCATTTGCTTTATCGTTCTGCGAGGTAGTTAATGAACGGTTGCCACCACCTGGTGAACCCTTGAGCCGAACCCCTTAGTGCGAACTTTATCCGTTCTAGTTTTATAAACCCTGCCATGTCGTTTATCCAGGTCTCCACGCCCGGGGGTTTGGCTTCCTTCCACATAAGCAATATCCTTCACCGGACTACTAGAGACGCAAAGGCCAAGACATCAGCCTCTCTCGCCTCCTGCACTCCCGGCTCTTCTGCAACCCCAAATATCACAGTAACTTCATTGAAGCCTACTTGTGACAATAAGCGATTTTCATTTAATTTCATTTCAGAGTGGGGAGCCAAGTTTTAGGTTTTGGAGCTTTGATATGAGCTTGGCTGGGATTATGGTGTTGAAGGTGGAGCTGTAGTCAATAAATAGGAGTCTGATGTAGGAGTCCTTGTTGTCGAGATGCTCTAGGGATGAGTGTAGGGCCAGGGAAATGGCGTCTGCTGTGGACCGGTTGCGATGGTATGTGAATTGCAGTGGATCAAGGCATTCTGGGAGTATGGAGGTGATGCGCTTCATGATCTCTTTTTTTTTCTTCTTTTTTTTCCACAAGATAATATTTATTTTAAGCAAAAGCAAACTTTAAACCAAGCAAGCACCCCAACTTAACATTTAAAAAAATTCTCCTCATTTTCCACATTTTCATCAAACACACAAAAGAAAACCAACAATATCAAAATACAGAATAAATCCCCCAAACAGCATTCCCTTCAATATAGCAACCCAAGCATCACCCATACCTTCCAAGTAAAACAAAAAGACCAAAAGAAAATCAATGGCCATCCCATAAACAATGAGCTCAACCCCCCCCCCCTCAAATCAGTACCCCCTCCCCTCTTAATGTTCGATGGCATCCAATTCTTTTTTTTTTAAATAGTTTTTATCGAGGTTTTCACAAAATATCAACAACAGAATGAAAAAGGAACCCAATAGAATTAAATACAGAACAAAGTAATACAACCCCTATGCCCCCCCTCCCCCTATACATAAATAATAAATTAACACCCCGAATTAACACAAAGCAAACAGCAAATATATACACCCCCTCAGATCTCCCAGTGTAAACAAACAAAAATAAAATAGAACCCCCCCCCCCCCCCCCCCCCCCCCCCCCCCCCCCCCCGGGTTGCTGCTGCTGCTGTCCATTGTCTACCGTTCTGCCAGGAAGTCCAAGAACGGTTCCCACCGCCTGAAGAACCCTTGTACCGATCCCCTTCAGGCAAATTTCACCCTCTCCAATTTAATAAACCCTGCCATATCGTTGATCCAGGATTCAACGCTTGGGGGGCCTCGCATCTTTCCACTGAAGAACCTGGAGTGATGCTGACATTCTGTTCAAGGCTATGGGCCAAATGCTGGCAAATGGGATTAGGTGGGCAGGTCAGGGCCTTTCACGCATTGGTGCAGACTCGATGGGCCGAAGGGTCTCTTCTGCACTAGTATTCTGCGATCCTGTGACATCCCCCTCTGAATGTCCCGGCTGCACCCAACCATCTCCATCAGCTCATGATGACCTCTTCCAAAGGCTCAGCATCAGGCTGGGACACAGCTGGTTCCTGGGATCCAACAGACCTCCAACAGTTGACCCACCTAGGGGTTCCTGTTTGCACCTGGGCCGGGGTGGAGGGGGGGGGGGTGGAAGTGTCTACTCACTCGTGCTGCCCGGTGTAGGTCATTGACCTTCCTGCACTGGAGGCCAGTCCTCCTGGTCACACTCCCAGTGCTCACTGCCGCCGCCACCTCGTCCCAGGTGGAACTGGCTGCACTATAGCTGACCCTCCTGGCCTCCACAGTGTCTACCAGCCTCCCCAAATCTGTGTTCACAACTCTTGGGGCTGGTCTCCTCGGTGTCATTGTTGCAGGCTGGCTGAAGTAGGCTGAGCAAGTGCAGCTCGACCTTGTTAGCGCGGGGGGAGGGGGGGGGGGGGCTGATGAGTCGGTGCCGGCGAATCAGCTGGCGAGCCTTCATTTGCGACGAGAAGCCTTTGAGGCCTCGTTAAGTGGACCAATTCACGTTGAATAGCTTTGCCGGCCTCTCTGGCCTGAGCACCAAGAAGCACGTGGCTTCTGGGAAGTTGTGCGTGGAATCCGACTAGGTAGGAGAAGTGCTAAATGCATATTTTTTGTCAGTATTCACACAGGAAAAAGACAATGTTGTCGAGGAGAATACAGAGATACAGGCTACTAGACTAGAAGAGCTGGAGGTTTAAAAGGAGGAGGTGTTAGCAATTCTGGAAAGTGTGAAAATAGATAAGTCCCCTGGGCCGGATGGGATTTATCCTAGGATTCTCTGGGAAGCTAGGGAGGAGATTGCTGAGCCTTTGGCTTTGATCTTTATGTCATCATTGTCTACAGGAATAGTGCCAGAAGACTGGAGGATAGCAAATGTTGTCCCCTTGTTCAAGAAGGGGAGTAGAGACAACCCCGGTAACTATAGACCAGTGAGCCTTCTGTTGTGGGCAAAGTCTTGGAAAGGTTTACAAGAGATAGGATGTACAATTATCTGGAAAGGAATAATTTGATTAGAGATAGTCAACACGGTTTTGTGAAGGGTAGGTCGTGCCTCACAAACCTTATTGAGTTCTTTGAGAAGGTGACCAAATAGGTGGACGAGGGTAAAGCAGTTGATGTGATGTATATGGATTTCAGTAAAGCGTTTAATAAGGTTCCCCACGGTAGGCTATTGCAGAAAATACGGAGGCATGGGATTCAGGGTGATTTAGCTGTTTGGATCAGAAATTGGCTAGCTGGAAGAAGACAAAGGGTGGTGGTTGATGGGAAATGTTCAGCCTGGAGTCCAGTTACTAGTGGTGTATCCCAAGGATCTGTTTTGGGGCCACTGCTGTTTGTCATTTTTATAAATGACCTGGAGGAGGGCGTAGAAGGATGGGTGAGTAAATTTGCAGATGACTCTAAAGTCGGTGGAGTTGTGGACAGTGCGGAAGGATGTTGCAAGTTACAGAGGGACATAGATAAGCTGCAGAGCTGGGCTGAGAGGTGGCAAATGGAGTTTAATGCAGAAAAGTGCGAGGTGATTCATTTTGGAAGGAATAACAGGAAGACAGAGTACTGGGCTAATGGTAAGATTCTTGTCAGTGTGGATGAGCAGAGAGATCTCGGTGTCCATGTACATAGATCCCTGAACGTTGCTACCCAGGTTGAGAGGGTTGTTAAGAAGGCGTACGGTGTGTTAGCTTTTATTGGTCGAGGGGTTGAGTTTCGGAGCCATGAGGTCATGTTGCAGCTGTACAAAACCCTGGTGCGGCCGCATTTGGAGTATTGTGTGCAATTCTGGTCGCCACATTATAGGAAGGATGTAGAAGCATTGGAAAGGGTGCAGAGGAGATTTACCAGGATGTTGTCTGTTATGGAGGGAAGATCTTATGAGGGAAGGCTGAGGGACTTGAGGCTGTTTTCGTTAGAGAGAAGAAGGTTAAGAGGTGACTTAATTGAGGCATACAGGATGATCAGTGGATTAGATATGGTGGACAGTGAAAGCCTTTTTCCTCGGATGGTGATGTCTAGCACGAGGGGACATAGCTTTAAATTGAGGTGAGATAGATATAGGACAGATGTCAGAGGTAGGTTCTTTACTCAGAGAGTAGTAAGGGCGTGGAATGCCCTGCCTAAACATTAGTGGACTCGCCAACATTCAGGGCATTTAAATGGTCATTGGATAAACATATGGATGATAAGGGAATAGTGTAGATGGACTTTAGCGTGGTTTCACAGGTCGGCGCAACATCGAGGGCCGAAGGGCCTGTACTGCGCTGTAATGTTCTATGTTCTAATCTTTCGCCGGGTTACCAGGGACGCAAAGGCCAGAATACCGGCCTCTTTCACCTCCTGCACTCCCGGCTCCTCCGCAACCCCAAATATTGTGAGCCCCCAGCCCGGTTTGACCCTGGATCCTACCACCCTCGACACCGTCCTCGCTACGCTCTTCCTCCAGTGCTGGGCATGCCCAGAACATATGGGTGTGGTTTGCTGGGCTCCCTGAGCACCTAACACACCTGTCCTCACCCCCAAACAACCGGCTCATCCTTTTCCCGGTCTTGTGTGCTCTGTGCAGCACCTTAAACTGAATGAGGCTGAGCCTCGCACACTAAGAGGAAGAGTTCACCTTCCCTAGGTCATCTGCCCACGTCCCCTCTTCGATCTCCTCTCCCAACTCCTCCTCCCACTTACCTTTCAACTCCACCACCGAGGCCGCCGCCTCCTCCTGAATCACCTGGTAAGTTTCGGAGATCTTCCCCACTCCAACCCCCCCCCCTCCCCGAGAGCACCCTGTCCTGTACTGTGCGTGGCAGCAGCCGTGGGAATTCCACCACTTGCCGCCTGGCAAACGCCCTTACCTGTAAGTATCTAAAGGTGTTCCCCGGGGGGAGCCCATACTTCTCCTCCAGCTCACCCAGGCTCGCGAACTTCCCGTCCACAAACAGGTCCCCCAACCTTCTTATCCCTGCCCTGTGCCACCCTGAAAACCCTCCATCTATTCTCCCTGGGACAAATCGGTGGTTCCCCCGTATTGGGGTCTACACCGAGCCCCAACCCCCCCGCCTCCACTGCCCCCAGATTTTGAGGGTAGCCGCCACTACCGGGCTCGTGGTGATGCGCTTCATGATCAACCTCTCGAAGCACTTCATTACGACTGATGTCAGGGCCACCGGACGGTAGTCATTGAGGCACGTTACCTGGTTCTTCTTCGGCACCGGTATGATGGTGGTCTTGAAGAAGGTGGGGACTTCGGAGTGCACAGGGGACAGATTAAAGATGTCCGCGAACACCTCTGCCAGCTGGTCCACGCAGGCTCTGAGTGCACGATCAGCGATCCTGTCCGGACCTGTCGCCTTCCAAGGGTTCACTTTCAGGAAGGCCGATCTGACTTCGGAAGCTGTGATGGTTGGTCTGGGTGAGTTATGGGCTGCTGGGGCACTCAACAGCGAATTGTTGGTTACCTGCTCGAACCGAGCATAGAATACATTGAGTTCATCGGGGAGGGGTGCGCTGCTGCCGGAGATGCTGCTCGGCTTCGCTTTGTAGCACGTTATGTTGTTTAGTCCTTGCCACAATCGCTGAGAGTCCGTCTGTGATTCTAGCTTGGCACCTCGTATGGCTTTGCGGAGGTCGTACCTGGATTTCTTGTATAGGTCAGGGTTGTCTGACTTGAACACCTCAGATCTGTCCTTCAGTAGGGAGTCAATCTTGCGATTGAGCCATGGTTTCCGGTTGGGGAACGTACGTACTCCTTTCTTTGGCACGCAGTCGTCCACACATTTGCTGATGAAGTCTGTGACGGTGGTGGCATACTCATTTAAGTTGATCGCTGAGTTCTTAAATATGGACCAGTCTACTGTCTCTAAGCAGTCACGTAAGAGCTCTTCTGTTTCCTCGGACCAGCACTGCACGACCTTCTTAGCTGGATTCTCCTGCTTGAGTTTCTGCTTGTATGCCGGGAGAAGGAGCACCGTCTTATGGTCTGATTTCCCAAAGTGCGGTCGGGGGATGGAACGGTAGGCGCCCTTGAATTTTGAGTAGCAGTGGCCAAGGGTGTTGCCTCCTCTGGTGGGACAGGAGATGTGCTGGTGGAATTTTGACAGTACACTCTTGAGGTTGGCTCTGTTGAAGTCTCCGGCCACGATGAACAAGGCCTCTGGGTGTTCTGTTTTGTAGTTGTTTATAACTGTGTACACTTCGTCCAGCACCTTCCTCACTTCTGCCTGGGGTGGGATGTAGACCGCTGTGATAATGGCTGAAGTGAACTCGCGTGGAAGATAGTATGTGCGGCACTTGACAGTCGGGTATTCCAGGTCTGGGGAGCAGTAGATCGCCAGAGTCACCACATCCAAGCACCAGGAAGAGTTGATGAAGAGGCAAACCCCTCCACCCTTCGCTTTGCCTGATGACGCGGTGCGGTCTGCCCGGTGAATTGAGCAGCTTTCAGGTTGTATGGCACAGTCCGGTGAGGCGGGGGTGAGCTATGTCTCTGTGAAACAGAGCACACAGCAGTCTCTTACTTCCCTCTGAGAGGTAAGTCTGGCGTTAAGTTCATCCAGCTTGTTTTCGATCGCTTGGACGTTTGCCAGGAGTATGCTGGGGAGAGGGGTCTTGAAACCGCATTGCTTCAGTCTAACCTGTTGACCGCCGCGTTTCCCTCGCTTCCACGGTCGGCGGCTGAATGATCCTGGGATCCGATGGGAGAAGTCTGACCTTGTGGAAGGTAGGTGGTTGCGTCTGGCAGGGACCAGGGCGCTGGTTACGTTTCCGGGATAGCGTCTGGCAGGGTCCTGGGCGCTGGTTGAGGTAGAGGGGTTGCTAGGGGGGCATGTTTGCGATCCAGATGGGTCCCGGCGTTCTGCGGACACAGGAATACCTTGCCGCACGTTCGGGTCCTCACGCAGGGTCTCTGCCATTTCGGGGGTCCTGGGTCGTGGGCAGGGGCTTCCTGAGACAGATTGGGCTGGGTCCCGTGGTCTGTTCCCTCCCTGAGCGCTCCTGGGGTCGGGTCTTGAAGTAGGCCCGGTCAGGCCTCCACGATGGTTTTTCTTTCTTCCATCTCCAGGTAGGTTGGGTTGCTGGGCGGGCCTCTCCGGGTCGGGTCGCTGGGCGGGTCTCTCGGGGTCGAGTTGGGTCGGGAGCGGTGGGGACGGACGATCCGGGGGCTGGCGTCGGTTGTTAGGTTGGGTTGGGAGCTCAGAGGTCCTGGTCGGCCCCAAATTGAGCTCGGGGCTTCACTTCCGGTTTGGGCCCGATCCACTTCCAGGTCATGGAGGTCGGGTCTGGTCAAAAGGTCTCCACGGGCATCGGAAGATGTTCAAGCCTGTGAGAAAAGATAAAAGAGAGAGGTTAGTAAGAATTAAATTTTAAAAGATTAGAACGAGTATATGTTAAGTAAAAAGTGGATCTGTAGGGGAGAGCTCGCAGAGAGTCGCCTCGCTCTGGCGCCATCTTGTCTCAAAAAGCTTTGCATCATCTTTGGGCCACAGGCAAGGTTCCTTTGTTTAAAAAGGGAAGCAAGGATAATCCAGGTAATTATAGGCCGGTGAGCCTGACGTCAGTGGTAGGGAAGCTGTTGGAGAAGATACTGAGAGACAGGATTTACTCACATTTGGAAGCAAATGGACTTGTTCGTGATCAGCAACATGGTTTTGAGCGGGAGTGGTCATGTCTTATCAACTTGATTGAGATTTTTGAGGAAGTGACAAATTCAATTGATGAGGGACAGGCTGTGGATGTTGTCTACGTGGACTTTAGTGAGGTGTTTGACAAGGTCCCTCATGGCAGACTGGTACAAAAGGTAATGTTGCATGGGACCCGTAGTGCGCTAGCTAGATGGATAAAGAACTTGCTTGGCAACATGAGATAAGAGCATTGGAAGGGAGCTTTTCAGTATGAGGTGATTCATTAAGGAAGAGCAACTTCAAGTGTGAATTATGCAGTAAATGGCAGAACCCTTAGGAACATTGACATAGAGGAATCTGGGCATTCAGGTCTATAGTCTCATAAAAGTGGCAATGCAGGGGGATAAGGTGGTCGAGAAGGCATATGGCATACTTGCCTTCATCGGCCGGGGCATTGAGTACAAGAGTTGGCAGGTCATGTTACCGTTGTTTCAAACTTTAGTTTGGCCACATTTGGAATATTGCGTGCAATTCTGGTTGCCACACTACCAGAAGAACATGGATGCTATGGACAAAGAAGGTTTACCAGGATGTTGCCTGGTCTGGAGGGTGTTGGCCGCGAGGAGAGGTTGAATAAAGTTGGATTGTTTGCGTTGGAAAGATGGAGGCTGAGCGGAGACCTGATTGAGGTCTACAAAATTACTTGAGGTGTAGACGGGGTGAATAGTCAGAAGCTTTACCCAGCGTGGAAGACTTGATTACAAGGAGGCACAGGTTCAAGGTGAGAGGAGGAACGTTTAGGGGAGATGTGTGGGGAAGGTTTTTCATGTAGAGGGTGGTGGGTGCCTGGAATGCATTGCCAGTGAGGGGCGTTGGAGGCAGGCACGATAGCACTGTTTAAGATGTATCTTGATAGACACAAAAATGTGCGGGGAATGGAGGGCTACAAATCGTTTGGGTAATAAGTAGTAGGTCTAAATAAGGAATTTAGATCGGCGCAGGCTTGGTAGGCCGAAAGGCCTGTTACTGTGCTATAATCTTTGTTCTTTGACCATTTGCCTTTATTGTCTGCTGTACCTACGTGCTTACTTTCAGCAACTGATGCACGAGGACACCAAGGTCTCACTGAGTATCCACCTCTCTGTTTACATCCATTCAAATAATAATCTGCCTTCCTTTTTTTGCTACCAAAGTGGATAACTTCACATTTATCCACATTATACTGTCTGCCATGCATCTGCCCACTCGCTCAGACTGTCCAAATCCCACTGAAGCATCTCTGCATCCTCCTCACTACTCGCCCTCCTACCCAACTTTGTATCATTTGCAAATTTTGAGACAATACATTTATTCCCTCGTCCAAATCATTAATATATAATGTAAACATTTGGAGTCCTGACATAGATCCCTGCAGTTCCTGACTATCCCTGCCTGCCAATCAGAAAAAGACCCATTTATTCCAACTCTTTGCTCCTTGTCTGCAAACCAGCTTTCTCTCCATCTCAAGCCACCAGCCACATCCCATGCGCTTTAACTTTGCCTAGTAATCTGCTACGTGAGACCTTGTCGAAAACCTACAGTCTCAATTAACCACATCCGCCTGTTCTCTCTGGTCAACTCTACTAGTTACACCTTCAAAGAATTCCAGTAGATTTGTTTAATGGCTCCTCACATGAATTGCATCATCTCTATCCCACTCCGGTCCCATAACCTGATTACCTAAGTCAAACGCACTGTTTGAAATTATCTACCCCACAGGGGACAATCCAAAATACCTAATATTCCACTAACCCCATATAGGTAAACATGTGCCTGATTATCTCACTTTTACAACATCTTAATTGTAGTCCTAGCAGACACACAGACTGGTTATCTTAACCTAGGTTCTTTACTAACATTACTGCGACATATACATACCTTATACATGCTTTTAATAACACTACTGCAACAGATATATATAAAGTCTATATTAAAAACTGCCTCCATTCATCACATATCCTTGTACTATTTATATGCCTTTAAAATACTTTTGGATTCCCTTTTTGTTAGCTGCCAGTTTCTTCTCAAACTTGCTCTTTGCCACTTATATTCTTTTTAATTTCTCCCCTAAACGTTCTATATTTAGCCTCATTCTCACTTGAATTATATCAACCTGAAATCTGTCATAAGCACCCTTTCTTTGCTCAATCGTATAAGGATCTCTGGATTTGGTCGGTCTTCCTTTCCCCCTCCTGGCAGTGTACTTCACCTGTATCTGAAACAATTCTTTAAAGATGGCCAGCAAACCTCTAGAGACATGCCCACTTAGAAAACTAACAAATATCTTACTCAAATCTTCATATCTCTGATTACTCACAAACTTCCCAAAGTATTTGCACCTGATGGCACAGGGAGCAGTTAAGATTTTAATGAAACGTAATATTGTCATAATTTAAACTAGTGAAATGTAAGTTTGTCATAATTTAGCTCAGTGGGCTGGACAGCTGGTTTGTAATGCAGGACAAGGCCAGCAGCGCGGGTTCAATTCCCATACTGGCTTACCCAAACGGGTGCCGGAATGTGGCAACTAGGGGCTTTTCACAGTAACTTCTGGCATTTTGTTCTGGCATTTTGTCTTTAAAGCCAAAATATTTGATAGTTATGGAGGAGTGAACGATATGTAAATCCATTAAATTACAGATTGTGGGAGTATAGTTCTGGTCCAACACCACCAGCATGGATGGCTAGTTTTGAGATGCTAGAGTTGTACTTAATCTATCCCATTTATCTTGGTGCAGTACCACACACTTCAAGTTGTCCTCAGTGTGAAGATGTAACATGGATCAATTCTATTTGTGCTTTAATGGATGGGTTGGATAGTCAGAGGCTTTTCCCCAGGGTAGAGGGGTCAATTACTAGGGGGCATAGGTTTAAGGTGAGAGGGGCAAGGTTTAGAGTAGATGTACGAGGCAAGTTTTTTACGCAGAGGGTAGTGGGTGCCTGGAACTCGCTACCGGAGGAGGTAGTGGAAGCAGGGACGATAGGGACATTTAAGGGGCATCTTGACAAATATATGAATAGGATGGGAATAGAAGGATACGGACCCAGGAAGTGTAGAAGATTGTAGTTTAGTCGGGCAGCATGGTCGGCACGGGCTTGGAGGGCCGAAGGGCCTGTTCCTGTGCTGTACATTTCTTTGTTCTTTGTTTGGGTGTACCAGAGAGATTAATGATGTTGACATTCTCGCAGGCTGCTGCAAACCCATTCTGACAACTAAGTAATTCAAAATTTGGTTATTGATGCACCTACCAGGTTTAATCTTGAAGTTCCCAACACAGTCCATTTTGTGTCCTTGTGTTCAATATGGAGAACTAATTCAATTGTGGGTGGTAATAAAATATTTTTGCCAACAATTGGCTGGGTCTAGCGGTATGGTTAAATATTTACAGGGTCACTCTGCACCCCAGCTTCTACGACTAGGGTCCACGATTGCCCTGGAATTTCCAGCAATTGAAAACCAATCTCCAGAACACTGCTTTGTGTAACATTGGATAAAAATCATCAAGACATCAAAAAATATATTTTTGGTCTTTGAATGTTTGTGCTTCCCAATTGTTGTAGGAAGTAGTGCATCATGAAGCTGGATATGTTGTTGACTAATGGCAAGAGTGTGGGTGCAAGTCATGTGATTAAACCTCCAGGAATATGTTTAATCACAGTTGGCAAACCACCCAGCATTGGGTAATATTTGCTCCACCTCGTGGGTTCCTGTCCTCTTGATGGAACAAAATATGGTATGGATTGCTGATTGAGGAGAATGGGGCATTGGCTGATGGATATAATTCTGACTGTATGATATTCAGATTGCTGCTTAACTTGTTTTAGTCTTTATTATTGTCGCAAGCAGATTTGCATTAACACTAATGAAGTTACTGTGAAAATCCCCTAGTCGCCACATTCCGGCGCCTGTTCGGCTACACAGACGGAGAATTCAGAATGTCCAATTCACCTAACAAGCATGTTTTTCGGGACTCGTGGGAGGAAACAGGAACTCCCAGAGGAAACCCACGCAGACACTGAGAACGTGCAGGCTCTGCACAGACCGTGACCCAAGCGGGAATCGAACCAGGGACCCTGGTGCTGTGAAGCAACAGTTCTAACCACCGCGACCGTGCTGCCTTTGTCTATGGGACAGTTCTCCCAACTTTGGCACGAGCCCCCTGATAGTGAGGAAGGCTTTGCCAAATCAATTGGGCTGGGTCTGTGCTTTTTGTAAGATGGTATGATGCAGCTGAGTGGCTGGCTAAGCGACTTGACAGGGCAGTTAAGTGTTTGCCACATTGTTGAGGGTCTGGAATTAAATGTAGGCTGGACCAGGTAAAGATGGGAGATTTCCCTTCCTAAAGTGAATTAGTTAGACTTTTATGTTAACTCAGCATGGATTCTGATGACGTCATGTGAAAGCAAGATTCATGAAAGGTGGCTCACATCCAGGTCTTTGCTTTTGATCCCTTTTACCAGTTTTTTTTCATGTGTTTTTGATGTCCAAACTCATTTAATAGAGTTAGTGAACTGATTCACGACAGAGACATGCCAAAAGCCTCGACGAAGCCCACTGTAAAGAAAGCCCAGGAGGGTAACCGGTCGAAAGAGCTTGAAGGAGGGACGATGGCTGCCACGCCCATTACATTAGCCACGCTGGTTATAGCGATGGAGCTTTTTGATTTGATTTATTATTGTCACATGTATTAGTATACAGTGAAAAGTATTGTTTCTTGCATGCTGTACAAACAATGCATACCGTACATAGGGAAGGAAGGAGAGACTGCAGAATATAATGTTAGTTATAGCAAGGTGTAGAGAAAAGCTGGCAAAATTCGGCAAGCTGATAGCAGTTTGAACATAAGAACTAGGAGCAGGAGTAGGTCATCTGGCCCCTCGAGCCTGCTCCACCATTCAATGAGATCATGGCTGATCTTTTGTGGACTCAGCTCCATTTTCCGGCCCGAACACCATAACCCTTAATCCCTTTATTCTTCAAAAAACTATCTATCTTTATCTTAACATTTAATGAAGGAGCCTCTACTGCTTCACTGGGCAAGGAAGTACATAGATTCACAACCCTTTGGGTGAAGAAGTTCCTCCTAAACTCAGTCCTAAATCTACTTCCCCTTATTTTGAGGCTATGCCCCCTAGTTCTGCTTTCACCCGCCAGTGGAAACAACCTGCCCGCATCTATCCTATCTATTCCCTTCATAATTTTATATGTTTCTATAAGATCCCTCCTCATCCTTCTAAATTCCAACGAGTACAGTCCCAGTCTACTCAACCTCTCCTCGTAATCCAACCCCTTCAGCTCTGGGATTAACCTAGTGAATCTCCTCTGCACACCCTCCAGTGCCAGTACGTCCTTTCTCAAATAAGGAGACCAAAACTGAACGCAATACTCCAGGTGTGGCCTCACTAACACCTTATACAATTGCAGCAAAACCTCCCTAGTCTTAAACTCCATCCCTCTAGCAATGAAGGACAAAATTCCATTTGCCTCCTTAATCACCTGTTGCACCTGTAAACCAACTTTTTGCGACTCATGCACGAGCACACCCAGGTCTCTCTGCACAGCAGCATGTTTTAATATTTTATCTTTTAAATAATAATCCCTTTTGCTGTTATTCCTGCCAAAATGGATAACCTCACATTTGTCAACATTGTATTCCATCTGCCAGATCCTAGCCCATTCACTTAGCCTATCCAAATCCCTCTGAAGACTTCCAGTATCTTCTGCACTTTTTGCTTTACCACTCATCTTAGTGTCATCTGCAAACTTGGACACATTGCCATTGGTCCCCAACTCCAAATCATCTATGTAAATTGTGAACAATTGTGGGCCCAACACTGATCCCTGAGGAACACCACTAGCTACTGATTGCCAACCAGAGAAACACCCATTAATCCCCACTCTTTGCTTTCTATTAATTAACCAATCCTCTATCCATGCTACTAGTTTCCCCTTAATGCCATGCATCTTTATCTTATGCAGCAACCTTTTGCGTGGCACCTTGTCAAAAGCTTTCTGGAAATCCAGATACACCACATCCATTGGCTCCCTGTTATCTACCGCACTGGTAATGTCCTCAAAAGATTCCACTAAATTAGTTAGGCACGACCTGCCCTTTATGAACCCATGCTGCATCTGCCCAATGGGACAATTTCCATCCAGATGCCTCGCTATTTCTTCCTTGATAGATTCCAGCATCTTCCCTACTACCGAAGTTAAGCTCACTGGCCTATAATTACCCGCTTTCTGCCTACCTCCTTTTTTAAACAGTAGTGTCACGTTTGCTAATTTCCATTCCGCCGGGACCACCCCAGAGTCTAGTGAATTATCACTAGTGCATTTGCAATTTCCCTAGCCATCTCTTTTAGCACTCTGGGATGCATTCCATCAGTGCCAGGAGACTTGTCTACCTTTAGCCCCATTAGCTTGCCCATCACTACCTCCTTAGTGATAACAATCCTCTCACGGCCCTCACCTGTCATAGCCTCATTTCCATCAGTCACTGGCATGTTATGTGTGTCTTCCACTGTGAAGACCGACCCAAAAAACCTATTCAGTTCCTTAGCCATTTCCTCATCTCCCATTATTAAATCTCCCTTCTCATCCTCTGAAGGACCAATATTTACCTTGGCCACTCTTTTTTGTTTTTTATATTTGTAGAAACTTTTACTATCTGTTTTTATACTCTGAGCAAGTTTACTCTCTTAATCTATCTTACTCTTCTTTATAGCTTTTTTAGTAGCTTTCTGTTGCCCCCTAAAGATTTCCCAGTTCTCTAGTCTCCCACTAATCTCTGCCACTTGGTATGCTTTTTCCTTCAATTTGACACTCTCCCTTATTTCCTTAGATATCCATGATTTTCCCTCCTTCTACCGTCCTTCCTTTTTGTTGGTATAAACCTTTTGCTGAGCACTATGAGAATCGCTTGGTAGGTTCTCCACTGTTCCTCAACTGTTTCACCATAGAGTCTTTGCTCCCAGTCTACCTCAGCTAGTTCTTCTCTCATCCCATTGTAATCTCCTTTGTTTAAGCACAAAACACTAGTGTTTGATTTTACCTTCTCACCCTCCATCTGTATTTTAAATTCCACCATATTGTGATCGCTCCTTCCGAGAGGATCCCTAACTATGAGATCCTGAATCAATCCTGTCTCATTACACAGGACCAGATCTAGGACCGCTTGTTCCCTCGTAGGTTCCATCACATACTGTTCTAGGAAACTATCGCGGATACATTCTATAAACTCCTCCTCAAGGCTGCCTTGACCGACCTGGTTAAACCAATCGACATGTAGATTAAAATCCCCCATGATAACTGCTGTACCATTTCTACATGCATCAGTTATTTCTTTGTTTATTGCCTGCCCCACCATTATGTTACTATTTGGTGGCCTATAGACTACTCCTATCAGTGACTTTTCCGCCTTACTTTTCCTGATTTCCACCCAAATGGATTCAACCTTATCCTCCATAGCACCGATGTCATCCCTTACTGTTGCCCGGATGTCATCCTTAAATAACAGAGCTACACCACCTCCCTTACCATCCACTCTGTCCTTCCGAATAGTTTGATACCCTTGGATATTTAACTCCCAGTCGTAACCATCCTTTAACGATGTTTCAGTCATGGCCACTAAATCATAGTCATTCACGATGATTTGCGCCATCAACTCATTTACCTTATTCTGAATACTACGAACATTCAGGTAAAGTACACTTATGTTGGTTTTTTTTACCTCTGTTCTGAATCTTAACACCTCGATCAGTAACCTCTCCTAAGTTATATTTCCCCTTAACCTTTCTCCTAATTTTCCTTGTCGTTGAACCCATATCTTCATGTAACAACCTGCCGCGTCGCTTACCATTAATGTTTTTACTTCCCGTTTTATTCCTTTTAGTATTCCTGGTCCTTTTCACTGAGCTCCCCTCAGTCACTGTACCTTGTACTGTCGCCTTTTTTGATTTTTGACTATGGCTTCTTTGCCTTACACTTTCCCCCTTACTGCCTTTTGTTTCTGTCCATGTTTTACTACCTTCCAACTTCCTGCATCGGTTCCCATCTCCCTGCCACATTAGTTTAAGCTCTCCCCAACAGCTTTAGCAAACCCCAGGACATAGGTTCCAGTCCTGCCCAGGTGCAGACCGTCCGGTTTGTACTGGTCCCACCTCCCCCAGAACCGGTTCCAATGCCCCAGCAATTTGAATCCCTCCCTCTTGCACCATCTCTCGAGCCACGCATTCATCCTATCTATCCTGACATTCCTACTCTGACTAGCTCGTGGCACTGGTAGCAATCCTGAGATTACTACCTTTTTGAGGTCCTACTTTTTAGTTTAACTCCTAACTCCCTGAATTCAGCTTGTAGGACCTTGTCCCGTTTTTTACCTATATCGTTGGTGCCGATGTGCACCACGACAGCTGGCTGTTTATTCCCCCCACCCCCCCCCCCCCCCCTGAATGTCCTGCAGCCGCTCCGAGACATCCTTGACCCTTGCACCAGGGAGGTAACATACCATCCTGGAGTCTCGATTGCGTCCGCAGAACCGCCTGTCTATTCCCCTTACGATTGAGTCCCCTATCACTATAGCCCTGCCATTCTTCTTCCTGCCCAGCTGCGCAGCAGAGCCAGCCACGGTGCCGTGAACCTGGCTGCTGTTGCCTTCCCCTGGTGAGCTATCTCCCGCAACAGTATCCAAAGCGGTATATCTGTTTTGCAGGGAGATGACCGCAGGGGACACCTGCACTGACTTCCTACTCTTACTCTGTCTTTTGGTCACCCATTTTCTATCTCCCTCAGTACCTTTCACCTGCGGTGTGACCGACTCACTAAACGTGCTATCCACGACATCCTCAGCATCGCGGATGCTCCCAAGTGAGTCCATCCACAGCTCCAGAGCCGTCAAGCGGTCTAACAGGAGCTGCAACTGGACACACTTGCACGTGAAGGAGCCAGGGACAGTGGACGTGTCCCTCCCTGAGCTCCCTGGAGGATCTTGAGAACAGATCGAGGTGGTTGAATGTCAGGATGGTGAGGTTGCCAGAGGGAGTGGACAGCTCAAAACCGACTGAGTACATTTCGGAGATGTTTTCTCGGCTAGTGGGAGGGGATGGGATGTTGGTCCCACCAGAGTTGGATATAACTCATCTGGTGCTCCAGCAGAAGCCACGGCCGAACGAGCAGCCATGGGTGGTAATTATCCATTTCTCCGTTATCAGAGAAGGAAAAGGCCTTGGGATGGGCAAAAAGGAGCCTCAGCATCAACTGGTATGGGCACACAGTGATTATACCAGGACATTGGGACTGAGCTGGCGAAGAGGTGTGCGGACTTTAACAAGGCAAAGGCACTGCAATTAACAATACCCAGGGGAATATTTGTCTCACCTTAAGAGTTGAGGCTGGTAGCCATCAAAAGTGGGCCTGGGACAAAGGAATTTATGTAGGAAGATTGCACCAAGGTGCAGATGGCCGCATCAAGCAGCAGCGCGAGTGAAACCCCCCACCCCACCACCCAGCAAGGTTAGTCATCTGGAACGTGTGGGGCCATAGGCGGGGGGGGGGGGGGGGGGATGTGAAGACGGCAAGAGTTTTTGCCCACGAGGGCGGGGGGGGGAGAGAGAGGAGGGCGGGGGGGGAGAGAGAGGAGGGCGGGGGGGGAGAGAGAGGAGGGTGGGTGGGAGAGAGAGAGAGAGGAGGGCGGGGGGGGGACAGAGAGAGAAGAGGGCGGGGGGGGAGAGAGAGAGAGGAGGGCGGGGGGGGGGAAGAGAGAGAGAGTAGGGCGGGGGGGGGGAAGAGAGCGAGAGGAGGGCGGGGTGGGGGGAGAGAGAGGAGGGCGGGGGGGGGGAGAGAGAGGAGGGCGGGGGGGGGAGAGAGAGGAGGGCGGGGAGGGTGAGAGAGGAGAGCGGGGAGGGAGAGAGAGAGGAGGGCGGGGAGGGTGAGAGAGAGAGGAGGGCGGGGAGGGTGAGAGAGAGAGGAGGGCGGGGAGGGTGAGAGAGAGAGGAGGGCGGGGAGGGTGAGAGAGAGAGGAGGGCGGGGAGGGTGAGAGAGAGAGGAGGGCGGGGAGGGTGAGAGAGAGGAGGGCGGGGAGGGTGAGAGAGAGGAGGGCGGGGAGGGTGAGAGAGAGAGAGGAGGGCGGGGAGGGTGAGAGAGAGAGGAGGGCGGGGAGGGTGAGAGAGAGAGGAGGGCGGGGAGGGTGAGAGAGAGAGGAGGGCGGGGAGGGTGAGAGAGAGAGGAGGGCGGGGAGGGTGAGAGAGAGAGGAGGGCGGGGAGGGTGAGAGAGAGAGGAGGGCGGGGAGGGTGAGAGAGAGAGGAGGGCGGGGAGGGTGAGAGAGAGAGGAGGGCGGGGAGGGTGAGGGAGAGAGGAGGGCGGGGGGGGAGAGAGGAGGGCGGGGGGGGAAGTGAGGAGGGCGGGAGGGGGGAAGAGAGGAGGGCGGGAGGGGGGAAGAGAGGAGTGCGGGAGGGGGGAAGAGGAGGGCGGGGGGGAAGAGAGGAGGGCGGGGGGGGAAGAGAGGAGGGCGGGGGGGAGAGAGGAGGGTGGGGGGGGGGGAAGAGAGGAGGGTGGGGGGGGGGGGGAGAGAGGAGGGTGGGGGGGGGAGAGAGAGGGTGGGGGGGGGGGAGAGAGGAGGGTGGGGGGGGGGGAGAGAGGAGGGTGGGGGGGGGAGAGAGGAGGGCGGGGGGGGAAGAGAGGAGGGCGGGGGGGGAGAGAGGAGGGCGGGGGGGAGAGAGGAGGGTGGGGGGGGGGAGAAGAGCGAGAAAGGAGGGCGGGGGGGAGAGGAGGGTGGGGGGGGAGAAGAGCGAGAAAGGAGGGCGGGGGCGGGGGGAGAGGGGGGGGCGAGAGCGAGGAGGGCGGGGGAGAGGGGAGGGCGGGGGGGAGAGCGAGGAGGGTGGGGGGGAGAGCGAGGAAGGAGGGTGGGGGGGGGGGAGAGCGAGAAAGGAGGCGGGGGGGAAGAAGGAAAGGAGGGTGGGGGGGGGGGAGAGCGAGAAAGGAGGGCGGGGGGGGGAAGAAGGAAAGGCGGGCGGGGGGGAAGAGAGAAAGGAGGGCGGGGGGGGGGGGGAGTGAGAGAGGAGGGCGGGGGGGGAGAGAGGAGGGCGGGGGGGGGAGTGAGAGAGGAGGGCGGGGGGGGAGAGAGGAGGGCGGGGGGGGGAGAGAGGAGGGCGGGGGGGGGAGAGAGGAGGGCGGGGGGGAGAGAGGAGGGCGGCGGAGAGGGAGGAGGGCGGGGGGGGAGAGAGGAGGGCGGGGGGGAGAGAGGAGGGCGGGGGAGAGGGAGGAGGGCGGGGGAGAGGGAGGAGGGCGGGGGGGGAGAGAGAGAGGAGGGCGGGGGGAGAGAGAGGAGGGCGGGGGGAGAGCGAGGAAGGCGGGGGGGAGAGCGAGAAAGGAGGGCGGGGGGGAGTGAGAGAGGAGGGGGGAGGGGGGGAGGGGGGAGAGAGGAGGGCGGGGGGGAGAGAGGAGGGGGGGGGGGGGGGGAGAGAGGAGGGTGGGGGGGGGAGAGAGGAGGGTGGGGGGGGGGAGAGAGGAGGGTGGGGGGGGGAGAGAGGAGGGTGGGGGGGGGAGAGAGGAGGGCGGGGGGGGGAGAGAGGAGGGCGGGGGGGAGAGAGGAGGGTGGGGGGGGGAAGAGAGGAGGACGCTGGGGGGGAAGAGAGGAGGGCGGGGGGGAGAGAGGAGGGTGGGGGGGGGGAGAAGAGCGAGAAAGGAGGGCGGGGGGGAGAGGAGGGTGGGGGGGGAGAAGAGCGAGAAAGGAGGGCGGGGGCGGGGGGAGAGGGGGGGGCGAGAGCGAGGAGGGCGGGGGAGAGGGGAGGGCGGGGGGGAGAGCGAGGAGGGTGGGGGGGGGAGAGCGAGGAAGGAGGGTGGGGGGGGGGGAGAGCGAGAAAGGAGGCGGGGGGAAGAAGGAAAGGAGGGTGGGGGGGGGGGAGAGCGAGAAAGGAGGGCGGGGGGGGGAAGAAGGAAAGGCGGGCGGGGGGGAAGAGAGAAAGGAGGGCGGGGGGGGGGGGGAGTGAGAGAGGAGGGCGGGGGGGGAGAGAGGAGGGCGGGGGGGGGAGTGAGAGAGGAGGGCGGGGGGGGAGAGAGGAGGGCGGGGGGGGAGAGAGGAGGGCGGGGGGGAGAGAGGAGGGCGGCGGAGAGGGAGGAGGGCGGGGGGGAGAGAGGAGGGCGGGGGGGGAGAGAGGAGGGCGGGGGGGAGAGGAGGGCGGGGGAGAGGGAGGAGGGCGGGGGGGGAGAGAGAGAGGAGGGCGGGGGGAGAGAGAGGAGGGCGGGGGGAGAGCGAGGAAGGCGGGGGGAGAGCGAGAAAGGAGGGTGGGGGGGAGCGAGAAAGGAGGGCAGGGGGGGGGAAGAGAGAAAGGAGGGCGGGGGGGAGTGAGAGAGGAGGGGGGAGGGGGGGGAGGGGGGAGAGAGGAGGGCGGGGGGGAGAGGAGGGCGGGGGGGAGAGGAGGGCGGGGGGGAGTGAGAGAGGAGGGGGGAGGGGGGGGAGGGGGGAGAGAGGAGGGCGGGGGGGAGAGGAGGGCGGGGGGGAGAGAGGAGGGCGGGGGGGAGAGAGGAGGGCGGGGGGGAGAGAGGAGGGCGGGGGAGAGAGAGGAGGGCGGGGGAGAGAGAGAGGAGGGCGGGGGGAGAGAGGAGGGCGGGGGGGAGAGAGAGGAGGGCGGGGGGGAGAGAGAGGAGGGCGGGGGGGAGAGAGAGGAGGGCGGGGGGTGGAGAGGAGGGCGGGGGGTGAGAGAGGAGGGCGGGGGGGAGAGAGAGGAGGGCGGGGGGGAGAGAGAGGAGGGCGGGGGGGAGAGAGAGGAGGGCGGGGGGGTAGAGAGGAGGGCGGGGGGGGTAGAGAGGAGGGCGGGGGGGGTAGAGAGGAGGGCGGGGGGGTAGAGAGGAGGGCGGGGGGGTAGAGAGGAGGGCGGGGGGGTAGAGAGGAGGGCGGGGGGGTAGAGAGGAAGGAAGGAGGGTGGGGGGGGTGAGTGAGAAAGGGGGGCGGGGGGGGAGTGAGAGGAGGGCGGGGGAGGGGAGTGAGACAGGGGGGGAGGGGCAGGGGAGTGAGACAGGGGGGAGGGGCAGGGGGAGAGAGGAGGGCAGGGGGGGAGAGGAGGGCGGGGGGAGAGAGAGGAGGGCGGGGAGAGGGAGAGAGGAGGGCGGGGGGGAGAGAGGAGGGCGGGGGGGAGAGAGGAGGGCGGGGGGGAGAGAGGAGGGCGGGGGGGAGGGAGAGAGGAGGGCGTGGGGGGGGGGAGAGAGGAGGGCGTGGGGGGGGGGGGAGAGAGGAGGGCGTGGGGGGGGGAGAGAGGAGGGCGTGGGGGGGGAGAGAGGAGGGCGTGGGGGGGGGAGAGAGGAGGGCGTGGGGGGGGGAGAGAGGAGGGCGTGGGGGGGGGGAGAGAGGAGGGCGTGGGGGGGGGAGAGAGGAGGGCGTGGGGGGGGGAGAGAGGAGGGCGTGGGGGGGGAGAGAGAGGAGGGCGTGGGGGGGGAGAGAGAGGAGGGCGTGGGGGGGGGGAGAGAGGAGGGCGTGGGGGGGGGAGAGAGGAGGGCGTGGGGGGGGGGAGAGAGGAGGGCGTGGGGGGGGGAGAGAGGAGGGCGTGGGGGGGGGAGAGAGGAGGGCGTGGGGGGGGAGAGAGAGGAGGGCTTGGGGGGGGAGAGAGAGGAGGGCGTGGGGGGGGAGAGAGAGGAGGGCGTGGGGGGGGAGAGAGGAGGGCGTGGGGGGGGAGAGAGGAGGGCGTGGGGGGGGAGAGAGGAGGGCGTGGGGGGGAGAGAGGAGGGCGTGGGGGGGAGAGAGGAGGGCGTGGGGGGGAGAGAGGAGGGCGTGGGGGGGAGAGAGGAGGGCGTGGGGGGGAGAGAGGAGGGCGTGGGGGGGAGAGAGGAGGGCGTGGGGGGGAGAGGAGGGCGCGGGGGGGGGGGAGAGGAGGGCGCGGGGGGGGGAGAGAGGAGGGCGCGGGGGGGGAGAGAGGAGGGCGTGGGGGGGGAGAGAGGAGGGCGTGGGGGGGGAGAGGAGGGCGTGGGGGGGGAGAGAGGAGGGCGTGGGGGGGGAGAGGAGGGCGTGGGGGGGGGAGAGAGAGGAGGGCGTGGGGGGGGGGAGAGAGGAGGGCGTGGGGGGGGAGAGAGAGGAGGGCGTGGGGGGGGAGAGAGAGGAGGGCGTGGGGGGGAGAGAGAGGAGGGCGTGGGGGGGGGGAGAGGAGGGCGTGGGGGGGGGGGGAGAGGAGGGCGTGGGGGGGGGGAGAGAGAGGAGGGCGTGGGGGGGGAGAGAGAGGAGGGCGTGGGGGGGGAGAGAGAGGAGGGCGTGGGGGGGGGGAGAGAGGAGGGCGTGGGGGGGGGAGAGAGGAGGGCGGGGGGGGGGAGAGGAGGGCGGGGGGGGGGAGAGGAGGGCGGGGGGGGAGAGAGGAGGGCGGGGGGGGGGGAGAGAGGAGGGCGTGGGGGGGGGAGAGAGGAGGGCGGGGGGGGGGGAGAGGAGGGCGGGGGGGGAGAGGAGGGCGGGGGGGGAGAGAGGAGGGCGGGGGGGGGAGAGAGGAGGGCGGGGGGGGGGGGAGAGAGGAGGGCGGGGGGGGGGAGAGAGGAGGGCGTGGGGGGGGGAGAGAGGAGGGCGGGGGGGAGAGAGGAGGGCGGGGGGGAGAGAGGAGGGCGGGGGGGAGAGAGGAGGGCGGGGGGTGGAGAGAGGAGGGCGGGGGGTGGAGAGAGGAGGGCGGGGGGGGGAGAGAGGAGGGCGGGGGGGGGAGAGAGGAGGGCGGGGGGGGAGAGAGGAGGGCGTGGGGGGGGGAGAGGAGGGCGTGGGGGTGGGGGAGAGAGGAGGGCGTGGGGGGGGTGGAGAGAGGAGGGCGTGGGGGGGGGGAGAGGAGGGCGTGGGGGGGGAGGAGGGCGTGGGGGGGGGGGAGAGGAGGGCGTGGGGGGGGGGAGAGGAGGGCGTGGGGGGGGAGGAGGGCGTGGGGGGGGGGGAGAGGAGGGCGTGGGGGGGGGGAGAGGAGGGCGTGGGGGGGGAGAGGAGGGCGGGGGGGAGAGGGGAGGGCGGGGGGGGGAGAGGGGAGGGCGGGGGGGGTAGAGGGGAGGGCGGGGGGGGAAGAGGGGAGGGCGGGGGGGGGAAGAGGGGAGGGCGGGGGGGGGAAGAGGGGGGGGGGAAGAGGGGAGGGCGGGGGGGGAAGAGGGGAGGGCGGGGGGGAGAGGGGCGGGGGGGGAGAAGAGAGAGAGAGGAGGGCGGGGGGGGGGAAGAGAGGAGGGCGGGGGGGGAGAGAGGAGGGCGGGGGGGGGGGAGAGAGGAGGGCGGGGGGTGGGAGAGAGGAGGGCGGGGGGTGGGGGAGAGGAGGGCGGGGGGTGGGGGAGAGAGGGGCGGGGGGGGAGAGAGGAGGGCGGGGGGGGGGAGAAGAGAGGAGGGCGGGGGAGAGAGAGAGGAGTGCGGGAGGGGGGAAGAGAGGAGGGCGGGGGGGAAGAGAGGAGGGCGGGGGGGAAGAGAGGAGGGCGGGGGGGGAAGAGAGGAGGGCGGGGGGGAAAGAGAGGAGGGCGGGGGGGGGAGAGGAGGGCGGGGGGGAGAGAGGAGGGTGGGGGGGGGAGAGAGGAGGGTGGGGGGGGAGAGAGGAGGGCGGGGGGGAGAGAGGAGGGTGGGGGGGGGGAGAGAGGAGGGTGGGGGGGGGAGAGAGGAGGGTGGGGGGGAGAGAGGAGGGCGGGGGGGGGGGAGGAGGGCGGGGGGGAGAGAGGAGGGTGGGGGGGGGGAGAGAGGAGGGTGGGGGGGGGAGAGAGGAGGGTGGGGGGGGGAGAGAGGAGGGTGGGGGGGGAGAGAGGAGGGTGGGGGGGGAGAGAGGAGGGTGGGGGGGGAGAGAGGAGGGTGGGGGGGGAGAGAGGAGGGTGGGGGGGGAGAGAGGAGGGCGGGGGGGGAGAGAGGAGGGCGGGGGGGAGAGAGGAGGGCGGGGGGGAGAGAGGAGGGTGGGGGGGGGGAAGAGAGGAGGACGCTGGGGGGGAAGAGAGGAGGGCGGGGGGGAGAGAGGAGGGTGGGGGGGGGGGAGAAGAGCGAGAAAGGAGGGCGGGGGGGAGAGGAGGGTGGGGGGGGAGAAGAGCGAGAAAGGAGGGCGGGGGGGAGTGAGAGGGGAGGGGGGGGCGAGAGCGAGGAGGGCGGGGGAGAGGGGAGGGCGGGGGGGAGAGCGAGGAAGGAGGGTGGGGGGGGGAGAGCGAGAAAGGAGGCGGGGGGGAAGAAGGAAAGGAGGGTGGGGGGGGGAGAGCGAGAAAGGAGGGGGAAGAAGGAAAGGAGGGTGGGGGGGGGAGAGCGAGAAAGGAGGGCGGGGGGGGGAAGAAGGAAAGGCGGGCGGGGGGGAAGAGAGAAAGGAGGGCGGGGGGGGGGAGTGAGAGAGGATGGTGGGGGGGAGAGAGGAGGGCGGGGGGGGAGTGAGAGAGGAGGGCGTGGGGGGGAGAGAGGAGGGCGTGGGGGGGGGGGAGAGAGAGGAGGGCGTGGGGGGGGAGAGAGAGGAGGGCGGGGAGAGAGAGAGAGGAGGGCGGGGGGGAGAGAGAGAGGAGGGCGGGGGGGAGAGAGAGAGGAGGGCGGGGGGGAGAGAGAGAGGAGGGCGGGGGGGAGAGAGAGAGGAGGGCGGGGGGGAGAGAGGAGGGCGGGGGGGAGAGAGGAGGGCGGGGGGAGAGAGGAGGGCGGGGGGGGAGAGAGGAGGGTGGGGTGAGAGGAGGGCGGGGGGGAGAGAGGAGGGCGGGGGGGAGAGAGGAGGGCGGGGGGGAGAGAGGAGGGCGGGGGGGGGGGGAGAGGAGGGCGTGGGGGGGGGGAGAGGAGGGCGTGGGGGGGAGAGAGGAGGGCGTGGGGGGGGGGGAGAGAGAGGAGGGCGTGGGGGGGGAGAGAGAGGAGGGCGTGGGGGGGGGAGAGAGGAGGGCGCGGGGGGGGGAGAGAGGAGGGCGCGGGGGGGGGGGAGAGAGGAGGGCGCGGGGGGGGAGAGGAGGGCGGGGGGGGGGGAGAGGAGGGCGGGGGGGGGAGAGAGGAGGGCGTGGGGGGGGGAGAGAGGAGGGCGTGGGGGGGGGAGAGAGGAGGGCGTGGGGGGGGAGAGAGGAGGGCGTGGGGGGGGAGAGAGAGGAGGGCGGGGGGGAGAGAGAGGAGGGCGTGGGGGGAGAGAGAGGAGGGCGTGGGGGGGGGAGAGAGAGGAGGGCGTGGGGGGGGGAGAGAGGAGGGCGTGGGGGGGGAGAGAGGAGGGCGTGGGGGGGGGAGAGAGAGGAGGGCGTGGGGGGGGGAGAGAGAGGAGGGCGTGGGGGGGAGAGAGAGGAGGGCGTGGGGGGGGAGAGAGAGGAGGGCGTGGGGGGGGGAGAGAGAGGAGGGCGTGGGGGGGGGAGAGAGGAGGGCGTGGGGGGGGGAGAGAGGAGGGCGTGGGGGGGGGGAGAGAGGAGGGCGTGGGGGGGGGAGAGAGGAGGGCGGGGGGGGAGAGGAGGGCGGGGGGGGGAGAGGAGGGCGGGGGGGGAGAGAGGAGGGCGGGGGGGGGAGAGGAGGGCGTGGGGGGGGGGAGAGAGGAGGGGGGGGGAGAGGAGGGCGTGGGGGGGGGAGAGAGGAGGGCGGGGGGGGAGAGAGGAGGGCGGGGGGGAGAGAGGAGGGCGGGGGGGAGAGAGGAGGGCGGGGGGGGGGGAGAGGAGGGCGGGGGGGGGAGAGAGGAGGGCGGGGGGGGAGAGAGGAGGGTGGGGGGGGAGAGAGGAGGGTGGGGGGGGAGAGAGGAGGGCGGGGGGGGGGAGAGAGGAGGGCGGGGGGGAGAGAGGAGGGCGGGGGGGAGAGAGGAGGGTGGGGGGGGGAAGAGAGGAGGACGCTGGGGGGGAAGAGAGGAGGGCGGGGGGGAGAGAGGAGGGTGGGGGGGGGGGAGAAGAGCGAGAAAGGAGGGCGGGGGGGAGAGGAGGGTGGGGGGGAGAAGAGCGAGAAAGGAGGGCGGGGGGGAGTGAGAGGGGAGGGCGGGGGAGAGGGGGGGGCGAGAGCGAGGAGGGCGGGGGAGAGGGGAGGGCGGGGGGGAGAGCGAGGAAGGAGGGTGGGGGGGGGGGAGAGCGAGAAGGGAGGCGGGGGGGAAGAAGGAAAGGAGGGTGGGGGGGGGGAGAGCGAGAAAGGAGGCGGGGGGGAAGAAGGAAAGGAGGGTGGGGGGGGAGAGCGAGAAAGGAGGGCGGGGGGGGGAAGAAGGAAAGGCGGGCGGGGGGGAAGAGAGAAAGGAGGGCGGGGGGGGGGAGTGAGAGAGGATGGTGGGGGGGAGAGAGGAGGGCGGGGGGGGAGTGAGAGAGGAGGGCGTGGGGGGGAGAGAGGAGGGCGTGGGGGGGGGGGAGAGAGAGGAGGGCGTGGGGGGGGAGAGAGAGGAGGGCGGGGAGAGAGAGAGAGGAGGGCGGGGGGGAGAGAGAGAGGAGGGCGGGGGGGAGAGAGAGAGGAGGGCGGGGGGGGAGAGAGGAGGGCGGGGGGGAGAGAGGAGGGCGGGGGAGAGAGGAGGGCGGGGGGGGAGAGAGGAGGGTGGGGTGAGAGGAGGGCGGGGGGGAGAGAGGAGGGCGGGGGGGAGAGAGGAGGGCGGGGGGGAGAGAGGAGGGCGGGGGGGGGGGGAGAGGAGGGCGTGGGGGGGGGGAGAGGAGGGCGTGGGGGGGAGAGAGGAGGGCGTGGGGGGGGGGAGAGAGAGGAGGGCGTGGGGGGGGAGAGAGAGGAGGGCGTGGGGGGGGGAGAGAGGAGGGCGCGGGGGGGGGGGAGAGAGGAGGGCGCGGGGGGGGGGAGAGAGGAGGGCGCGGGGGGGAGAGGAGGGCGGGGGGGGAGAGAGGAGGCGGGGGGGGGAGAGAGGAGGGCGTGGGGGGGGGAGAGAGGAGGGCGTGGGGGGGGAGAGAGGAGGGCGTGGGGGGGGAGAGAGGAGGGCGTGGGGGGGGAGAGAGAGGAGGGCGGGGGGGAGAGAGAGGAGGGCGTGGGGGAGAGAGAGGAGGGCGTGGGGGGGGGAGAGAGAGGAGGGCGTGGGGGGGGGAGAGAGGAGGGCGTGGGGGGGGAGAGAGGAGGGCGTGGGGGGGGGAGAGAGAGGAGGGCGTGGGGGGGAGAGAGGAGGGCGTGGGGGGGGGAGAGAGAGGAGGGCGTGGGGGGGGGAGAGAGAGGAGGGCGTGGGGGGGGGAGAGAGAGGAGGGCGTGGGGGGGGAGAGAGAGGAGGGCGTGGGGGGGGGAGAGAGAGGAGGGCGTGGGGGGGGGAGAGAGGAGGGCGTGGGGGGGGGGGAGAGAGGAGGGCGTGGGGGGGGAGAGAGGAGGGCGGGGGGGGAGAGGAGGGCGGGGGGGGGAGAGGAGGGCGGGGGGGGAGAGAGGAGGGCGGGGGGGGGAGAGGAGGTCGTGGGGGGGGGAGAGAGGAGGGGGGGGGGGAGAGGAGGGCGTGGGGGGGGGAGAGAGGAGGGCGGGGGGGGAGAGAGGAGGGCGGGGGGAGAGAGGAGGGCGGGGGGGAGAGAGGAGGGCGGGGGGGAGAGAGGAGGGCGGGGGGGGGAGAGGAGGGCGGGGGGGGGAGAGAGGAGGGCGGGGGGGGAGAGAGGAGGGCGGGGGGGGGGAGAGGAGGGCGTGGGGGTGGGGGAGAGAGGAGGGCGTGGGGGGGGAGAGAGGAGGGCGTGGGGGGGGGGAAAGGAGGGCGTGGGGGGGGGAGAGGAGGGCGTGGGGGGGGAGAGGAGGGCGGGGGGGGTAGAGGGGAGGGCGGGGGGGGAAGAGGGGAGGGCGGGGGGGGGAAGAGGGGAGGGCGGGGGGGGGAAGAGGGGAGGGCGGGGGGGGAAGAGGGGAGGGCGGGGGGGGAAGAGGGGAGGGCGGGGGGGAGAAGAGGGGAGGGCGGGGGGGAGAGAGGCGGGGGGGGGAGAAGAGAGGAGGGCGGGGGAGGGGTAGAGAGAGAGGAGGGCGGGGGGGGGAAGAGAGGAGGGCGGGGGGGGGAGAGAGGAGGGCGGGGGGTGGGAGAGAGGAGGGCGGGGGTGGGAGAGGAGGGCGGGGGGTGGGAGAGAGGAGGGCGGGGGGTGGGAGAGGAGGGCGGGGGGTGGGAGAGAGGAGGGCGGGGGGTGGGAGAGAGGAGGGCGGGGGGTGGGAGAGAGGAGGGCGGGGGGTGGGAGAGAGGAGGGCGGGGGGTGGGAGAGAGGGGGGCGGGGGGGGAGAGAGGGGGGCGGGGGGCGGGGGGGAGAGAGGGGGGCGGGGGGTGGGGAGAGAGGAGGGCGGGGGGGAGAGGGGCGGGGGGGGAGAGAGGAGGGCGGGGGGGGGAGAAGAGAGGAGGGCGGGGGAGAGAGAGAGAGGAGGGCGGGGGGGGGAAGAGAGGAGGGCGGGGGGGGGAGAGAGGAGGGCGGGGGGTGGGAGAGAGGAGGGCGGGGGGTGGGAGAGAGGAGGGCGGGGGGTGGGAGAGAGGAGGGCGGGGGGTGGGAGAGAGGAGGGCGGGGGGTGGGAGAGAGGAGGGCGGGGGGTGGGAGAGAGGAGGGCGGGGGGTGGGAGAGAGGAGGGCGGGGGGTGGGAGAGAGGAGGGCGGGGGGTGGGAGAGAGGAGGGCGGGGGGTGGGAGAGAGGAGGGCGGGGGGTGGGAGAGAGGAGGGCGGGGGGTGGGAGAGAGGGGGGCGGGGGGTGGGGAGAGAGGAGGGCGGGGGGGAGAGGGGCGGGGGGGAGAGAGGAGGGCGGGGGGGGGGAGAAGAGAGGAGGGCGGGGGAGAGAGAGAGAGGAGGGCGGGGGAGAGAGAGAGAGGAGGGCGGGGGGGGGAAGAGAGGAGGGCGGGGGGGGAGAGAGGAGGGCGGGGGGTGGGAGAGAGGAGGGCGGGGGGTGGGAGAGAGGAGGGCGGGGGGTGGGAGAGAGGAGGGCGGGGGGTGGGAGAGAGGAGGGCGGGGGGTGGGAGAGAGGAGGGCGGGGGGTGGGAGAGAGGAGGGCGGGGGGTGGGAGATAGGAGGGCGGGGGGGGGAGAGAGGGGGGCGGGGGGGAGGGAGGGAGGGAGGGGGGGCGGGGGGGGAGGGAGGGGGGGAGAGGAGGGGAGGGGGGGGAGGAGGGGGGGAGGGGAGGGGGGGGAGGGGAGGGGGGGGAGGAGGGGGGGAGGGGAGGGGGGGGAGGGGAGGGGGGGGAGGAGGGAGGGAGGAAGGAGGGCGGGGGGAGGGGAGGAGGGCGGGGGGAGGGGAGGAGGGCGGGGAGAGAGAGAGGAGGGCGGGGAGAGAGAGAGGAGGGCGGGGAGAGAGAGAGGAGGGCGGGGAGAGAGAGAGGAGGGCGGGGGGAGAGAGAGGAGGGCGGGGGGAGAGAGAGGAGGGCGGGGAGAGAGAGAGGAGGGCGGGGGGGGAGAGAGAGAGGAGGGCGGGGAGAGAGAGGAGGGCGGGGGGGGAGAGAGAGAGAGAGGAGGGCGGGGGGGGAGAGAGAGAGGAGGGCGGGGGGGGAGAGGAGGGCGGGGGGGGAGAGAGGAGGGCGGGGGGGGGAAGAGAGGAGGGCGGGGGGGGGGAAGAGAGGAGGGCGGGGGGTGGGAGAGAGGAGGGCGGGGGGTGGGAGAGAGGAGGGCGGGGGGTGGGAGAGAGGGGGGCGGGGGGGAGAGAGGGGGGCGGGGGGTGGGGAGAGAGGAGGGCGGGGGGGAGAGGGGCGGGGGGGGAGAGAGGAGGGCGGGGGGGGGAGAAGAGAGGAGGGCGGGGGAGAGAGAGAGAGGAGGGCGGGGGGGGGAAGAGAGGAGGGCGGGGGGGGGAGAGAGGAGGGCGGGGGGTGGGAGAGAGGAGGGCGGGGGGTGGGAGAGAGGAGGGCGGGGGGTGGGAGAGAGGAGGGCGGGGGGTGGGAGAGAGGAGGGCGGGGGGTGGGAGAGAGGAGGGCGGGGGGTGGGAGAGAGGAGGGCGGGGGGTGGGAGAGAGGAGGGCGGGGGGTGGGAGAGAGGGGGGCGGGGGGTGGGGAGAGAGGAGGGCGGGGGGGAGAGGGGCGGGGGGGGAGAGAGGAGGGCGGGGGGGGGGGAGAAGAGAGGAGGGCGGGGGAGAGAGAGAGAGGAGGGCGGGGGGGGGAAGAGAGGAGGGCGGGGGGGGAGAGAGGAGGGCGGGGGGTGGGAGAGAGGAGGGCGGGGGGTGGGAGAGAGGAGGGCGGGGGGTGGGAGAGAGGAGGGCGGGGGGTGGGAGAGAGGAGGGCGGGGGGTGGGAGATAGGAGGGCGGGGGGGGGAGAGAGGGGGGCGGGGGGGAGGGAGGGAGGGAGGGGGGGCGGGGGGGGAGGGAGGGGGGGAGAGGAGGGGGGGGGAGGGGAGGGGGGGGAGGAGGGGGGGAGGGGAGGGGGGGGAGGAGGGAGGGAGCAAGGAGGGCGGGGGGAGGGGAGGGAGAGAGGAGGGCGGGGAGAGAGAGAGGAGGGCGGGGGGAGAGAGAGGAGGGCGGGGAGAGAGAGAGGAGGGCGGGGAGAGAGGGGAGGGCGGGGGGGGAGAGAGAGAGGAGGGCGGGGAGAGAGAGGAGGGCGGGGGGGGGAGAGAGAGAGAGGAGGGCGGGGGGGGGAGAGAGAGAGGAGGGCGGGGGGGGGAGAGAGAGAGGAGGGCGGGGGGGGGAGAGGAGGGCGGGGGGGGGAGAGAGGAGGGCGGGGGGGAGGGCGGGGGAGAGAGAGAGGAGGGCGGGGGAGAGAGAGAGGAGGGCGGGGAGAGAGAGAGGAGGGCGGGGAGAGAGAGAGGAGGGCGGGGAGAGAGAGAGGAGGGCGGGGAGAGGGAGAGGAGGGCGGGGAGAGGGAGAGGAGGGCGGGGAGAGGGAGAGGAGGGCGGGGAGAGGGAGAGGAGGGCGGGGGGAGGGAGAGGAGGGCGGGGGGAGAGAGAGGAGGGCGGGGGGAGAGAGAGGAGGGCGGGGGGAGAGAGAGGAGGGCGGGGGGAGAGAGAGGAGGGCGGGGGGAGAGAGGAGGGCGGGGGGAGAGAGGAGGGCGGGGGGGGAGAGAGGAGGGCAGGGGGAGAGAGGAGGGCGGGGGGAGAGAGGAGGGCGGGGGGGGAGGGTGGGGGGAGAGAGAGGAGGGCGGGGGGGGAGAGAGGAGGGCGGAGGGGGGGAGGGCGGGGGGAGAGAGAGGAGGGCGTGGGGGAGAGGAGGGCGGGGGGAGAGAGAGGAGGGCGGGGGGTGGGAGAGAGGAGGGCGGGGGGTGGGAGAGAGGAGGGCGGGGGGGTGGGAGAGAGGAGGGCGGGGGGTGGGAGAGAGGAGGGCGGGGGGTGGGAGAGAGGGGGGCGGGGGGTGGGGAGAGAGGAGGGCGGGGGGGAGAGGGGCGGGGGGGGAGAGAGGAGGGCGGGGGGGGGGAGAAGAGAGGAGGGCGGGGGAGAGAGAGAGAGGAGGGCGGGGGGGGGAAGAGAGGAGGGCGGGGGGGAGAGAGGAGGGCGGGGGGTGGGAGAGAGGAGGGCGGGGGGTGGGAGAGAGGAGGGCGGGGGGTGGGAGAGAGGAGGGCGGGGGGTGGGAGAGAGGAGGGCGGGGGGTGGGAGAGAGGAGGGCGGGGGGTGGGAGAGAGGAGGGCGGGGGGTGGGAGATAGGAGGGCGGGGGGGGAGAGAGGGGGGCGGGGGGGAGGGAGGGAGGGAGGGGGGGCGGGGGGGGAGGGAGGGGGGGAGAGGAGGGGGGGGGGAGGGGAGGGGGGGGAGGAGGGGGGGAGGGGAGGGGGGGGAGGGGAGGGGGGGGAGGAGGGGGGAGGGGAGGGAGGAAGGAGGGCGGGGGGAGGGGAGGAGGGCGGGGAGAGAGAGAGGAGGGCGGGGAGAGAGAGAGGAGGGCGGGGAGAGAGAGAGGAGGGCGGGGGGAGAGAGAGGAGGGCGGGGAGAGAGAGAGGAGGGCGGGGAGAGAGAGAGGAGGGCGGGGAGAGAGGGGAGGGCGGGGGGGGAGAGAGAGAGGAGGGCGGGGAGAGAGAGGAGGGCGGGGGGGGAGAGAGAGAGAGAGGAGGGCGGGGGGGGAGAGAGAGAGGAGGGCGGGGGGGGAGAGAGAGAGGAGGGCGGGGGGGGGAGAGAGAGAGGAGGGCGGGGGGGGAGAGGAGGGCGGGGGGGGAGAGAGGAGGGCGGGGGGGGAAGAGAGGAGGGCGGGGGGTGGGAGAGAGGAGGGCGGGGGGTGGGAGAGAGGAGGGCGGGGGGTGGGAGAGAGGAGGGCGGGGGGTGGGAGAGAGGGGGGCGGGGGGGAGAGAGGGGGGCGGGGGGTGGGGAGAGAGGAGGGCGGGGGGGAGAGGGGCGGGGGGGGGGAGAAGAGAGGAGGGCGGGGGAGAGAGAGAGGAGGGCGGGGAGAGAGAGAGGAGGGCGGGGGGAGAGAGAGGAGGGCGGGGGGAGAGAGAGGAGGGCGGGGAGAGAGAGAGGAGGGCGGGGAGAGAGGGGAGGGCGGGGGGGGAGAGAGAGAGGAGGGCGGGGAGAGAGAGGAGGGCGGGGGGGGAGAGAGAGAGAGAGGAGGGCGGGGGGGAGAGAGAGAGGAGGGCGGGGGGGGGGAGAGAGAGAGGAGGGCGGGGGGGGAGAGGAGGGCGGGGGGGGAGAGAGGAGGGCGGGGGGGGGAAGAGAGGAGGGCGGGGGGTGGGAGAGAGGAGGGCGGGGGGTGGGAGAGAGGAGGGCGGGGGGTGGGAGAGAGGAGGGCGGGGGGTGGGAGAGAGGGGGGCGGGGGGGAGAGAGGGGGCGGGGGGTGGGGAGAGAGGAGGGCGGGGGGGAGAGGGGCGGGGGGGGGAGAGAGGAGGGCGGGGGGGGGGAGAAGAGAGGAGGGCGGGGGAAGAGAGGAGGGCGGGGGGGGGAGAGAGGAGGGCGGGGGGTGGGAGAGAGGAGGGCGGGGGGTGGGAGAGAGGAGGGCGGGGGGTGGGAGAGAGGAGGGCGGGGGGTGGGAGAGAGGAGGGCGGGGGGTGGGAGAGAGGAGGGCGGGGGGTGGGAGAGAGGAGGGCGGGGGGTGGGAGAGAGGAGGGCGGGGGGTGGGAGAGAGGAGGGCGGGGGGTGGGAGAGAGGGGGGCGGGGGGTGGGGAGAGAGGAGGGCGGGGGGGAGAGGGGCGGGGGGGGAGAGAGGAGGGCGGGGGGGGGGAGAAGAGAGGAGGGCGGGGGAGAGAGAGAGAGGAGGGCGGGGGGGGGAAGAGAGGAGGGCGGGGGGGGGAGAGAGGAGGGCGGGGGGTGGGAGAGAGGAGGGCGGGGGGTGGGAGAGAGGAGGGCGGGGGGTGGGAGAGAGGAGGGCGGGGGGTGGGAGAGAGGAGGGCGGGGGGTGGGAGAGAGGAGGGCGGGGGGTGGGAGAGAGGAGGGCGGGGGGTGGGAGAGAGGAGGGCGGGGGGGGGAGAGAGGGGGGCGGGGGGGAGGGAGGGAGGGAGGGGGGGCGGGGGGGGAGGGAGGGGGGGAGAGGAGGGGGGGGAGGGGAGGGGGGGGGAGGAGGGGGGGAGGGGAGGGGGGGGAGGAGGGAGGGAGGAAGGAGGGCGGGGGGAGGGGAGGAGGGCGGGGAGAGAGAGAGGAGGGCGGGGAGAGAGAGAGGAGGGCGGGGGGAGAGAGGAGGGCGGGGAGAGAGAGAGGAGGGCGGGGAGAGAGGGGAGGGCGGGGGGGGAGAGAGAGAGGAGGGCGGGGAGAGAGAGGAGGGCGGGGGGGGGAGAGAGAGAGAGGAGGGCGGGGGGGGGAGAGAGAGAGGAGGGCGGGGGGGGGAGAGAGAGAGGAGGGCGGGGGGGGGAGAGGAGGGCGGGGGGGGGAGAGAGGAGGGCGGGGGGGAGGGCGGGGGAGAGAGAGAGGAGGGCGGGGGAGAGAGAGAGGAGGGCGGGGAGAGAGAGAGGAGGGCGGGGAGAGAGAGAGGAGGGCGGGGAGAGAGAGAGGAGGGCGGGGAGAGGGAGAGGAGGGCGGGGAGAGGGAGAGGAGGGCGGGAGAGGGAGAGGAGGGCGGGGAGAGGGAGAGGAGGGCGGGGGGAGGGAGAGGAGGGCGGGGGGAGAGAGAGGAGGGCGGGGGGAGAGAGAGGAGGGCGGGGGGAGAGAGAGGAGGGCGGGGGGAGAGAGAGGAGGGCGGGGGGAGAGAGGAGGGCGGGGGGAGAGAGAGGAGGGCGGGGGGGGAGAGAGGAGGGCAGGGGGAGAGAGAGGAGGGCGGGGGGAGAGAGGAGGGCGGGGGGGGAGGGCGGGGGGAGAGAGAGGAGGGCGGGGGGGGAGAGAGGAGGGCGGAGGGGGGGAGGGCGGGGGGAGAGAGAGGAGGGCGTGGGGAGAGGAGGGCGGGGGGAGAGAGAGGAGGGCGGGGGGTGGGAGAGAGGAGGGCGGGGGGTGGGAGAGAGGAGGGCGGGGGGTGGGAGAGAGGAGGGCGGGGGGTGGAAGAGAGGGGGGCGGGGGGTGGGGAGAGAGGAGGGCGGGGGGGAGAGGGGCGGGGGGGGAGAGAGGAGGGCGGGGGGGGGGAGAAGAGAGGAGGGCGGGGGAGAGAGAGAGAGGAGGGCGGGGGGGGGAAGAGAGGAGGGCGGGGGGGGAGAGAGGAGGGCGGGGGGTGGGAGAGAGGAGGGCGGGGGGTGGGAGAGAGGAGGGCGGGGGGTGGGAGAGAGGAGGGCGGGGGGTGGGAGAGAGGAGGGCGGGGGGTGGGAGAGAGGAGGGCGGGGGGGGGGAGAGAGGGGGGCGGGGGGGAGGGAGGGAGGGAGGGGGGGCGGGGGGGGAGGGAGGGGGGGAGAGGAGGGGGGGGGAGGGGAGGGGGGGGAGGAGGGGGGGAGGGGAGGGGAGGGGGGGGAGGGGAGGGGGGGGAGGGGAGGGGGAGGAGGGGGGGGAGGAGGGGGGGAGGGGAGGGGGGGGAGGGGAGGGGGGGGGGAGGAGGGGGGGAGGGGAGGGGGGGGAGGAGGGGGGGAGGGGAGGGGGGGGAGGAGGGGGGGAGGGGAGGGGGGGGAGGAGGGGGGGGAGAGGAGGGGGGGGAGGAGGGGGGGGAGGGGAGGGGGGGGAGGAGGGAGGGAGGAAGGAGGGCGGGGGGAGGGGAGGAGGGCGGGGAGAGAGAGAGGAGGGCGGGGAGAGAGAGAGGAGGGCGGGGGGAGAGAGAGGAGGGCGGGGAGAGAGAGAGGAGGGCGGGGAGAGAGGGGAGGGCGGGGGGGGAGAGAGAGAGGAGGGCGGGGAGAGAGAGGAGGGCGGGGGGGGAGAGAGAGAGAGAGGAGGGCGGGGGGGGAGAGAGAGAGGAGGGCGGGGGGGGAGAGGAGGGCGGGGGGGGAGAGAGGAGGGCGGGGGGGGAGAGAGGAGGGCGGGGGGGGAAGAGAGGAGGGCGGGGGGTGGGAGAGAGGAGGGCGGGGGGTGGGAGAGAGGAGGGCGGGGGGTGGGAGAGAGGAGGGCGGGGGGTGGGAGAGAGGGGGGCGGGGGGGAGAGAGGGGGGCGGGGGGTGGGGAGAGAGGAGGGCGGGGGGGAGAGGGGCGGGGGGGAGAGAGGAGGGCGGGGGGGGGGAGAAGAGAGGAGGGCGGGGGAGAGAGAGAGAGGAGGGCGGGGGGGGGAAGAGAGGAGGGCGGGGGGGGGAGAGAGGAGGGCGGGGGGTGGGAGAGAGGAGGGCGGGGGGTGGGAGAGAGGAGGGCGGGGGGTGGGAGAGAGGAGGGCGGGGGGTGGGAGAGAGGAGGGCGGGGGGTGGGAGAGAGGAGGGCGGGGGGTGGGAGAGAGGAGGAGGGGGGGGTGGGAGAGAGGAGGGCGGGGGGTGGGAGAGAGGAGGGCGGGGGGTGGGAGAGAGGAGGGCGGGGGGTGGGAGAGAGGGGGGCGGGGGGTGGGGAGAGAGGAGGGCGGGGGGGAGAGGGGCGGGGGGGGAGAGAGGAGGGCGGGGGGGGGGGAGAAGAGAGGAGGGCGGGGGGAGAGAGAGAGAGGAGGGCGGGGGGGGGGAAGAGAGGAGGGCGGGGGGGGAGAGAGGAGGGCGGGGGGTGGGAGAGAGGAGGGCGGGGGGTGGGAGAGAGGAGGGCGGGGGGTGGGAGAGAGGAGGGCGGGGGGTGGGAGAGAGGAGGGCGGGGGGTGGGAGATAGGAGGGCGGGGGGGGGAGAGAGGGGGGCGGGGGGGGAGGGAGGGAGGGAGGGGGGGCGGGGGGGAGGGAGGGGGGGAGAGGAGGGGGGGGGAGGGGAGGGGGGGGAGGAGGGGGGGAGGGGAGGGGGGGGAGGAGGGAGGGAGGAAGGAGGGCGGGGGGAGGGGAGGAGGGCGGGGAGAGAGAGAGGAGGGCGGGGAGAGAGAGAGGAGGGCGGGGAGAGAGGGGAGGGCGGGGGGGGAGAGAGAGAGGAGGGCGGGGAGAGAGAGGAGGGCGGGGGGGGGAGAGAGAGAGAGGAGGGCGGGGGGGGGGAGAGAGAGAGGAGGGCGGGGGGGGGAGAGAGAGAGGAGGGCGGGGGGGGGAGAGGAGGGCGGGGGGGGAGAGAGGAGGGCGGGGGGGAGGGCGGGGGAGAGAGAGAGGAGGGCGGGGGAGAGAGAGAGGAGGGCGGGGAGAGAGAGAGGAGGGCGGGGAGAGAGAGAGGAGGGCGGGGAGAGAGAGAGGAGGGCGGGGAGAGGGAGAGGAGGGCGGGGAGAGGGAGAGGAGGGCGGGGAGAGGGAGAGGAGGGCGGGGAGAGGGAGAGGAGGGCGGGGGGAGGGAGAGGAGGGCGGGGGGAGAGAGAGGAGGGCGGGGGGAGAGAGAGGAGGGCGGGGGGAGAGAGAGGAGGGCGGGGGGAGAGAGAGGAGGGCGGGGGGAGAGAGAGGAGGGCGGGGGGAGAGAGAGGAGGGCGGGGGGAGAGAGGAGGGCGGGGGGAGAGAGAGGAGGGCGGGGGGGGAGAGAGGAGGGCAGGGGGAGAGAGAGGAGGGCGGGGGGAGAGAGGAGGGCGGGGGGGGAGGGCGGGGGGAGAGAGAGGAGGGCGGGGGGGGAGAGAGGAGGGCGGAGGGGGGGAGGGCGGGGGGAGAGAGAGGAGGGCGTGGGGAGAGGAGGGCGGGGGGAGAGAGAGGAGGGCGGGGAGGGAGAGAGGAGGGCGGAGGGAGAGGAGGGCGGGGGGAGAGAGAGGAGGGCGGGGGGAGAGAGGGGAGGGCGGGGAGAGAGAGAGGAGGGCGGGGGGGGAGAGGAGGGCGGGGGGGGAAGAGAGGAGGGCGGGGGGGCGAGAGAGGAGGGCAGGGGGGGGAAGAGGAGGGCGGGGGGAGAGGAGGGCGGGCGGGGGGAGAGGAGGGCGGGGGGGGGGGGAAGAGCGAGAAAGGAGGGCGGGGGGGGAGAGCGAGAAAGGAGGGCGGGGGGGGGATAAGGAGATTTTAATACTTTCACCGGTGCACAAGGTGTACTCAAGGATCAACTTTTCTGCCATGAGTAGGAACCTGCTCCCTGTGGTGAAGAATGTGGAGTCCTGGACGGTGGTTATTTCTTACCATGCGCCGCACTTGGTGGACTTGGTGCTGGAGACAGGTCAGATGCAGCACATAGGATGGAGACTCTATGTACAACTGTTCGCTGATACTGGTTTAGTGTGAAGATCTCTAGGGCCATAAAGGAGTAAGTGGAGTTGAATGAGAATGGGATGGTCTCACCCTCCACTTTATTGGTGGCATTAAAGGCGGTGATTGTGGGGGAGATCATCTCGTATGAGGCACATTTAAATAGGGCCTGGAAGGAACATCAGGAGCTGGTAAATGTGATTTTGGGAGTGGACTGGGAATATGCGAGTGACCAACGACAGAGTTATGGGCACGCAGGAAGAAGCTGCAAATGCAGTTTGACCTGGTGTCCCAGTGCACCAGTTAAAGTGCTTAAAAGGGATGGTATATGAATATGGGAGAAGGCTAGCCGCCTTCCGGCTCACCAGTTAAGGTGACAGCAAGTGGGTAGGGAGGTTGTGCAGATGAGGGTGCCGGAGGAATGGGTTTGTTTCCGCCCCAGAAAAGGTGAATAGAACGTTTCAAACCTTTTATGAGGGGCTGTACAGGTCGGAGCCATCAGAGGGCAAGTTGGAGATAGTTTCTAGAGATTTTGGAGTTCCCACAGGTGGGGGAGGATTTACGGGAGGAGTAGGAAGTGCCGTTGGAGCTGGAGAAAGATGCGGGCGGGGAGCGCACCGGGGCTGGATGGGTTCCCGGTAGAATTCTATTAGAGGTTCGCGGATCAGCTGGCTCCGTTGGTGTTAGGGATGTTCAATGGTTCACTAGCATGGTGTTCTCTCCTGGAGACGCTGGGGCAGGCGTTTATCTCCTTCTTGAAGAAGGATAGGGATCCCATGAAGTGTGGTCATACCGCCAGATTTTGTTGCTCAACGTAAATGTGAAGCTTTTGGATAAGGTCTTAGCACGGGATTGGAGCCCTGTCTCCTGGAGGTAATGGGGCAGGATCAGACGGGTTTTGTGAAGGGCAGGAAATTGTCATCCAATGTGAGGTGGCTACTCAATGTAGTTCTCACCCCAGCAGTGCAGCCGGAACCGGAGAAAATAGTCTCACAGGACACACAAAAAACGTTTGATAGAGTTGAATGGAGCTTTTCTTTTGTAGTGCTAGAGAAGTTTGAGCTGGGTCCTGGGTTTGTTTTGTGGGTGTGCTGTTGTACAAAACCCCATCTGGAAGCGTACATACTAACATCATGAGTTCTGGCTCATTTCGGCTGCATAGTGGGACGAGGCAGGGTGTCCTATATCTCCTCTCGCGTTGACGATCGAGCCATTGGCTTTTGCACTGCACTGAGATCCTCGAACCAGTGGAGAGGAGTTAGAGGTGAGGTAGAGCACGTGCTGTCCCTGTATGCAGATGACCTTATGTTGTATGTAAGGGACCCAGACGAGTCATAGGGGACATTATGGAAATATTGAAGAGGTTTGGCTCCTTTTGGGTTATAAGTTACATTTCGGGGGAAAGCGAATATTTTGTGGTTGGCCCTCCAGAGGTAGTTAGGTTGGGGGGGCTTCCGTTCCGACTGGCTGGGACTAGATTCTGGTATCTGGGGGTTCAGGTGGCACGGGTTTGGTCACGGCTTCGTAAATTAAATTGCAACAGCCTGCCGTGCAGGGTCGGGGTAGATTTGCGGAGGTGGGACAGCCTTCCGTTGTCATTGGTGGGCCATTAAGATGAGCACCTTGACGCGACTTTTTATTTCAATGCCACCCAGCCTTTCTGCCAAAGTCGGTTTACCGGCGGTTGGAGCAGGTCATAACTGGCTTTCTCAGGGCTAGGAGAGAGCTCCTCTAATTTAGAGGGGGGTTTTTACAGACTGGAAGGCAATTGAGAGGGGGGGGGGGGGCGCTGCCAAATTACCTCCAGGTACTGGATTTTGTTCGTAGGACATTTCCAGTGGTGCCATCATTTACTTTATTGGAGAGGATTCTTTCCTTCACAGGGCAGGAAGAGGGAACCACGTCTGGGACATATGGGGGAGGAGCAGGCCCCAATAGATGGGGGAGGAGCAGGCCCCAATAGATGGGGGAGGAGCAGGCCCCGATAGACGAGTTCATGGTGGTGTTCAGGGCGCACCTCGCCAAGGCCAAAATGAGGCGATGCTTTGAGGGGGTTGAGGACAGGTGTGAGCGGTGTTCGAGTGGGCCTGTGAATCACACGCACATGTTCTGGTTCTGTCCCAAATTGGTATGTTTTTAAATGTCTTTCTTTAGCATCGGCAATCCTAAATATTGATTTAGAGCCCTGTCCGCTGGTGACTATATCTGGGGTCTCGGATCAGCCAGAGCTGAGGAAGGGCGCAGGGCAGATGCTCTGCCTCGTTGATTGCTCAAAGACAAATTCTGCTGAGCTGGAGTACCTCGGCATGGCTAGATGACTTGATGGAGATTCTGTGCCTCAAGAAGGCCAAATTTACCAATTGGCCAAAGGCCAAGAAGGCCGATTGAAGGGTTCTACCTTAGATGGCAGCCTTTCCTTTTGCACTTTGAGGTCGCTGTTAGTGGGGGGGGGATTGTGCAGTTGGGTTGTATTTCTATTTGGGTAGCGGTTCTGTTACTTTGTTGTTTGTAATTTTTGATATTGGTGTGATTGTTTTGGTTGTATATTTTTGATATAAAAATTCCATTAAAGTATTTTTTTTAAATGTTAGCCCAGCAGCTTGTAAGGTGTTTACCCTTATAAAACACTTTGCCTCAATTGATTTCAGTTAATATCACATTTCTGTTTAATAATATATAATTAATCTTGTTTTTGAGAAGGTCTTTGCACATTTACCTGATGCAAAAATTAACCAGTTGCGATTTTACAACAAACTCGTGGTTTTTGCACCAGGCCATAATTTACCAGAATTTTATTTTTCAGTTTCACAACTTACTATTATGAGACTTGAACTTCCAATGTCTATGACTGTACTATTGTGCCTAAGTTGATCCGGTACATAGTTGTGTTTTTAATAATAGTCATGAAATATATGCAAGATGCAGTGATTCAGGTTTGATTTATTTTTTAGTCATGGCACAAGCTTAAAGAAAGGAGAGACTTGTTCAACATCCTACCAGCAGCAGCGACAACAGAGTGTGGGGGAAGATGACGGACTGTCTCTAAATGCAGGGATTGTCTTGAAGAAAAGTGGAAATCCTATTGCAAACAAACACCGATGCTTCCGTCAATGGAAGGATTTCGGCTGGCAGTGATGATTTCATTTAAAAACTTGTCTGATTTATAACTTTTTGGGGGGCTTTTATGTGGCAACAAAAACTATGGATTTTTTTTGTCTTTTTTGTTTCCTACATTTGTCGCAACAAGCTGGCAATGAAGCCTACGTAATAACACTGAAGAATAGAATCCTAGAATTAAGGACAGATGATTATTAAAACAGTCTTTTGAAAGATCCTTCTGAATCCTCAAAGGTAAAACATTTACTTAAGTGATTCTAATGGATTTGCTGCAAAGTTCGGTTTGTGCAATTTGGAACGGGATAAGGGAATGGGAAGGATATAAGAAATGATGAATAGTAGAAAGTTTAGCAAATGCACCATCTCAATTGCACTATTTTGAATGGTGGCAGGGCTATTAATTGCAGTGTTATAACTGTAGTAAACTTTAACTTTTGAGTTAAAAGGTGTCCTGGTCCACTCTAACAATAATTGTTGCCCCTTTCGCAGATTAAGAATACATATTTATCCATTTCCACCACCCCCATTATTGTTACTCTCTGTAACATATATTGAGCAAATACATTTTCATAGTTCAATCCTTTGTTCCTAGACATCAAATAAAGCTTCATTCAAACATAATGCCATCTAAATCATCCTTTATTTACTGTGAGTAAAATCAAAATACATCTTGTAGGATGCTAAGCAAAATGTTGGTGAAAGATGAGTTTTTTTCAGTTTATTTATTGAACCATTCTGGAGGCCAAATTCAAAAAGTGCTGTCTTTTTAAGTAATTAACTTGTTACTTTTATGTTTATTGTTGTCCAAGTTTATTGTACAAAGTATGGAAATCAGTCTTTGCTATGTTCTATATATTGTTTTTCTTTTGAAATTCCCTTTTGTATTTTGTATATTGTCTAAATTTAAATAAAGTTCGCATATGGAAAAACTTGCTGAATCAAGCATTTACAGTGAAATATTGTACTACTTTTACATGGCTATTGATTCAACTTCCAACCTGCTGTAAATTACATTGGTTTCAGCAATTACAAACTAGCAACTGTAATTGGTACCCAACACTAGCATTTTTGAACTTGGTGCTCACATGCAATTTGACTCAATTACCATGAGACAACTTGCATTATTATGAATTGAAAAATCAAGCCGCTTTTAGACCACAGAGTAATTTGCATTATTAGTTGTATTTGCACAGTCACCGACTCAATTATTTTGCTGCCTATTATTTTGTTGCAGAGTAGCCTCAAATCAATGTTACACTGGCTTACCAGGTAACTCAGCTTTGTGCTGTGTATATGGCCTCACCCAAGTTGAAAAGCTTTCCAATTTGAATTTGTAGCAACTTTATAACTGGAGCTAAAGTTTTATACTATTTTCAGGATCATATTACCATTTCCGGTTTCTCTCCTTTAAAAACTATTTTGTGATTAAATTATTTTTATTTTTTACAGAGGAATGCAAATAAACAGAGGCCAAATCATCCGCATAATTGATTCAAGCCAAGACCATAGTATTAAGTTACAAGGTTACAATTAGCTTTACATGCTTGTGCAAAGGATGACTAATGAAGGCTAGGCAACAAATATAATTTTGACAAAATCACTTCTAATTGAAGATAATGGAAAAAACACGTAAAGATGATGAAGGAAAAATTTGAATTTGTCACTGATCAGTTGAATTTCCTTGAGTTAGAATAATAAGTAAATGAGATGTTTTAAACATAGTAATCTCAAATCATTGACTTAAGTATTTTTAAATCTAACATTCTAAAAACATAAATGTAATGTGTGACAACCAAACTTAGTGAATGTTCTCATTTTTGTTTGTTATAGAAATATATAATGTCTGGTTAGCAAAGCGCATTTTCGCACAATTATTTGGCCTCAGTTGGTATGGAAGTAATTCAATGGTAAGAGATCAGTAGGTTTATTGCAGCAGCTATTCCTTATTAACTTGTCTGGACCAAGTGATTTCCATAAAATGGCATGAATTACACTGTAAATAAATAAATAAATATTTCTGTTACACTGTTCTACTGTTGTTAATTGTAAGTTTTACTTTGCTTTCCTAGAGAAAGTGTAACAATTCTGGTTACTCCCCAGTAGTTTTTACTATACCCAAAGCAAAAGCTTCCATAGATCTGCATACCCTTCCTTTGAACCACAACTTGACTAAAGATGATTATTAGTATGTTACATAGCTAGACTAGAAGCAAGCCTTTTTACTGTTAGCATGTACACGGAAAGAGTATGGCTTATTTCCATACCCTCCTAGCTCTCTAATCAGCAGTCATACACTAACAGACTGGCTTTCAAACAACTAATTTAGTGTTAATGAATACCATTCAAAATGCATCAGAAGACTAAGTACAGTAATAGAATACTTGCTTTCTCATTTGCAACTGTAACTGTGCTTGAGAAGGTAGTGGTGAACTGCTTTTTCGAACTACTGCACTTCATCTGGTGTAGGTATACCCAAAATGGGCATAAGGAAGGGAGTTCCAGGAATTTGACGCAGAGACGGTGAAGGAACTGATCTAGTTCCAAGTCAGGGTGGCGTGCGACTTGGAGAGGAACTTGCATGTGGTGGTGTTCCAATACATCTGCAGACTTTATGTTTAGGTGGTAGAGTTCATAGGTTCGGAAGGTGCTGCCAAAAGAGCTTTGATGCGCTGCTGCAGTATATCTTTTATATGATGCACACTGCTGCCATTGTGTGTTGCTGGTTTGGAGAGGGTGAATTGATAAGGTGGTGGATGAGGTGCCAACCAAGCAGCCTGAATTGTTCTGATTGGTGTTGAGCTTCTCGACTTGTTAGAGCTGCACTTGTCTGGGCAAGTTGAGAGTATTCCATCATGCTTCTGACTTGTGCCTTGGAGATGGTCGACAGGCTCTGGAGAGTTGGTGAACAGGCTTAGGAAGCAAGTTTCCAATGCAGAATTTCCAGCCTCTGACCTGCTTTTGTAGCCACAGTATTTATATGGCTAGTTCAATGGACCCCTCCTCCCCATATTGATAATGGGGGTTTAGTGATGGTACCCCTGCTGAATTTCATGGGATGATGATTGGATTCTCTTATTGGAGATGAGCATTGCATTGCTCTTGTGTAGCACGATTGTTACTTCCCATTTACTAGTCCCAGCCTGCACATTATCGAGGTTTTGCTGCATATGGGCATGGATTGCTTCTGTATCTGAGAAGGTGCAAATGGTGCTAAGCATTGTGCAATCAACAGCGAACATCCCCATTTCTGGCCATATGATGAAGAGGAGTTCATTGATGAAATAGTAGAGGATGATTGGGCCTAGGACATTACCCTGAGGAAATTCAGCGATGTCGTGGGACTGAGATAATTGCCTTCAACAACCACAACCATTTTCCTTGGTGTTAATTTTGACTCTAACCAGTGGACAGTTTTTCCTAATTCCCATTGACTTCAATTTTTCACGGACTGCTTGATGCCACAACCAATGAAATGTTGACCTAATCCCAAGGGAGTCACTCTCCCCACACCTCAAGTTAAGCTCTGTGGCCCATGTTTTGGACCAAGGCTGTAATGAGTTCAGGAGCTGAGTGGCCATGGGAGAACCCAAAGTGAGCATCGATGAGCAGCTTACTGTTATGCAAGTGATACTTTAACCACTATCAATGACATCTTCCATCAAACAACAAAGAAAAGTACAGCACAGGAACAGGCCCTTCGGCCCTCCAAGCCTGTGCCAATCATGATCCCAAACTAAAAACAAAACTTTACTCGGTCCGTATTCCTCTATTTTCTCCCTATTCATATACCCATCCAGGTGCCTCCTAAATGTTGCTCATGTGTGCCTCCTTCCACCACATCCTCTGGCAGCGCATTCCAGACACCCACCACTCGCTGATTGAAAAACGTACCCTGCACACCTCCCTTAAACCTTCCCCCTCTTACCTTGAACCTGTGCCCCCTTGTAATTGGCACGTCCACCCTTGGAAAAAGCCGCTGACTATCCACACTGTCTATGCCCCTCATAATTTTGTAGACCTCTTATCAGGTCTCCCCTCAGCCTCTATTGTTCCAGTGAAATAATAATAATGATCGATTATTGTCACAAGTAGACTTCAATTAAGTTACTGTGAAAAGCCCCTAGTCGCCACATTCCGGCACCTGTTCGGGGAGGCTGGTACGGGAATTGAACCCACACTGCTGGCCTTGTTCTGCATTACAATCCAGCTGTTTAGCCCACTGTACTAAACCAACCCCAGAAAACTAATGGGACAGTAAATAGCCAGGCTAAAATTGTCCTGCTTCTTGTGCCCAGGACATTCTAGGGCAATCGTCTACATTGTAGAGTAGATGACCGTGTTGGACTTTGGAACATAGGAACAGGAGTAGGCAATTCAGCCCCTCGAGCCTACTTTGCCATTCAATGAGATCATGGCTGGTCTGTGGCCTAACTCCATATACCTACCATTGGCCCATATCCCTTCATACCTCGCTGAACAAAAACTGATTTAAAATTAACAACTGATCCAGCATCAATTGCTGTTTATGGAAGAGAGTTCCTTTGTGTGTAGAAGTGCTTCCTAACATCTCTCCTGAATGGTCTGACCTGAATTTTTAGACTATGCCCTCTAGTTCTAGAATCACCAACCAGTGGGAACAATTTATCTTTATCTACCCTGTCTTTTCCTGTCTATATAGAAACAGTAGAATTTCCACATTTCAGAAGGAGCCCATTCGGTCCATTGATGTCACCGACCCTCTAGAAGAGCACCCTACCTAAGCCTATTCATAGAGTTCTTGTGTTATGTACTCTGGGATAACACAGGCTGCAACTGGATGCAGCTTTAACCAAAAGATACTCCAGACCTTGAAGTTAGTTCAATCTGATTTATTGAACCAGTAGCACAGTTAGTACAGTTCTCTATGAGTTCGACTCTCTGCCAACCTAAGTGTGGTTACTCTGTCTGACTGAACCAGACTAGCTCTTAGCCCCGTGCTGGAGGTGTGATACTGTAAATACACCCTGACTCATTCTGTAGATGTTCATCAGTGGAAAGAGACGGAGTGTGAGTGTCTCGTGCCTTTTATAGTGAGTTACCACCCCTGAGTGTCCTGCCTGCTCATTGGTCATGTCCTGTTCTGTGTTCATTAGCTGCCTGTCTGTATATCATTATCTGCATATCATGACATCTCCCTGTTTTTTTTGTTTTGTTAGCATATGGGCGCATACTTAGATGTGGTGGAATATTAACATATTTACAAGCAATGGCATATGTGAATGTATTTACATGTGAAGACAGCTGTCTAATGTGAGAAAACAACATAGCAAACAAATGTTCATAAGTCCAGTATCTGGGGTTTGCGTCTAATCCTTGTCGACCGCCGGAGAAGGCGCTTTGACAGGCGGGGTGGAAGCCTGATTGGTGGCCTCGTAGTTCGAGGTATCAAGAGGTGGCAGAACAACGGACGGAAATGGAGAAGAAAGCGGTTGCGGGCAGGCGCCTTTGCGCAGTGCCCGTCTGTTTCGTCTCACAACAGAACCATTAGCCATACGTACAACATACGAGCAGGGAGCAGCCTGTCGAGAAACGCCAGCTGGAGCAGACCAGCCACCATCCGGTATCTTGATCCTGTCTACCGGGATAACAGTGGCATGAGCATCATAGTCCTGCTTTTGTTCGTTTCAGAGTTGCTGCACCTTCTGCAGCACCGGGAGGTGATCCAGGTGTCCCTCGTGTACTTGGCAGAGCACCCAAGCTCTGGCGACTGAGTGGAATGACAATCCGGCCCAGCTTGAGGTGGATACCATCAATCACCGTCAGGTCGTCCTTTACATTGTAAAATTGAGGACACTGCCCTTTGTGCCAGCCATTGGCGAGGTGGTGCATGATACGCTGCAAGAGGGGCTCTTTGGCTGTCTCCTCGCGGATATGAACCACCTCATCAGACGCTGGGAGGGTGCTAGCACGCAGCTGCACCTGTGATTCAATCTGCCGGCTGATTTCCAGCGGTTCACTAGGCAATGTGATGGAGCGGAACAATGCATCAGCGATGATGAGCTCTTTGCCTGGCGTGTACACTAAATCAAAGTCGTACCTTCTGAGTTTGAGGAGGATGCGCTGCAACCAAGGCGTCATGTCGTTCAGGTCCTTGTGGATAATTGGACCAGAGGTCTATGGTCCGTCTCGACAGTGAATGTCGGCAAGCCGTAGACATAGTCGTGAAACTTGAATGCCAGTGAGAAGACCCAGGCATTCCTTCTCTATTTGCGCATACCTTGTTTCGGTGGGCGCCATGGCCCTCGATGCATAAGCTACCAGTGCCCAGGATGAAGTGTCATTGCGTTGAAGCAGCACTGCACTGATTCCATCCTGGCTCGCATCTGTCGAGATCTTCGTCTCCCTGTCTGGGTCAAAAAATGCCAAATTGGATGCAGTGGTGAGTTTGGCTTTCAGCTCCAACCACTCTGCCTGATGTGCTGCCTTCTACTCAAAGGCAGTGGACTTTTTCACCAGGTGTTGTAGCACCGTGATGTGTGAGGCCAGGTTTTGGATGAAGTTGCCCAGAAAATTGATCATGCCCAGGAAGCGCAACACCGCCTTCTTGTCTTCAGGGACCTTCATGGCTTCGATGGCCTTGACCTTCTGTGTCCGGGCGCACGCCCTGCTGAGTGATCTGGTCACATGCGAGTGTCGACATGCGAAAGCAACATTTGGACCTGTTCAGCTTCAGGCCATTGGCATGGACACGGCGGAATACCTGCTGGAGACTGGACACATGCTCTTCAGGGGTCGTAGACCATATGATGATGTCGTCCACGTACACACAAACCCCCTCACTGCCCCCCATCATCTGTTCCATGATGCGATGGAAGATCTCCAATGCCGAGACAATGCCAAACGGCATGCGATTATAGCAGTATCTGCCAAACGGTGTGTTGAAGGTGCATAGCCTTCTGCTGGACTCATCCAGCTGGATTTGCCAAAATCCATGTGACGCATCTAACTTGGTGAAAAAACGTGCGTGTGCCATCTCACTGGTGAGTTCACGCATTATATTCTTATTGAGATCCTTGGGATCAATGCAGATGCGCAGGTCTCCCGAAGGCTTTCTAACACATACCATCGAGCTGACCCAGTCAGTCGGTTAAGTTACCTTGGAAATGATGCCCTGTTGCTGACGATCCTTGAGCTGTGTCTTCAGGCGCTCCCTCAGCGGAGCCGGGACCCGGCGAGGTGCGTGGACCACTGGCTTGGCATCAGGTCGTAGCAGAATCTTGTATCGATATGGCAGCGTGCCCATCCCATCAAACGCGTCCGGATACTTAGCAAGGATGTCGTCAATGCCGGCCTGAAGATCCACATTGGAGGATGTCATTGTGTAAACTCGCTGCACGAGGTTCAGCTGCTTGCAGGCATGCGCGCCAAGTAGGGATGCCCTGTCTGGCTTGACAATTTCAAAACGTAACCGTGCATGGGTGCTCCGGTTGGAGACGAGTAGATGGCAGGATCCCAGTGCCGTGATGGCATTTCCGTTGTAGTCCAGAAGCCTGCAGACTGCTGGAAGGACCTTGGGTGGGCTTCTTGATGTGTTTGAAATCTGCCTGTGAGAGGAGGTTGGCAGAAGCACCTGTGGCCAGCTTAAACTGGATGGAGCAGTGTTTGACCTGCATCACCGCACGCCATTCGTTCACAGAATTCACAGCGAGGATGGATTGACTTTGTGATGAGTTAGATGTGGCTTATTCACATTTGGTAATGATGCCAACACAGTAGGCGGAGTCCAGGCATTCTTCCTCTGGATCCGTTGTGCTGCCAGGGTCAGAATCCTGTAATCGTTGTTGCACACTCTGAACGCGCCGTCGCCGGAATTGGGAGCGCTGGACCCTGACTGGTGATGCAGACCTGCACAAGGCTGCATAGTGTCCAGGCTTCCCGCAGTTTAAACATCGCCTGCCTCTTGCAGGGCAGTGTTTCTTTAAGTGGGCGTTGACGCAGTTCGAGCACATCATGACATCGGCGTCCTGACGCTCCGCGCCTCGTTGCACATGCGCAGTGTGGGTGTTGGCCGCTTCGGTATCCCGTTCACATTCCACATGCGTGGGGCCCCGGGGAAAGTGCACAAAATGGCCGCTTTCATCAATGCTGAGGTGCTGCATCCGGGAGATGGCCTGCACGCTCTCTGCCTCATGGGAGGCAAATTTCGCATTTTCAGCCGATTTGTACTGGGCATAGCGATTTGTGGCGTGCTCATGCACTGCATGTTTCAATCGCAACTGGCAGGGTCATATGCTTGATTTTCAGTAGCTGCTCTCTCAGGATCAGAGTGAACTCCAAAAACGATTTGGTCTCTGATCATGGAGTCAGCAATATCACCAAAGTTGCAGGACAGCGCTAGCAGGCGGAGGTTAGTTAAGAAGGAATTGAAAGATTCATCTTTACCTTGTAGACGCTGTTTGAATATGTAGCGCTCGAAGATTTCATTGGTGCCCACTTCACAGTGACTTGTCCACTTGTCCAGGATGGTCTGAAACTTTGTCTTGTCCTGGCCTTCGGTGAAGTGAAAGTTGAAGAGTTTGATGGCTTGATCACCCGCTGTTGAGAGGAGAAGCGCGATCTTCCTTGCATCAGATGCACCCACGAGATCTGAAGCTTCAATGTACAGCAGAAACTTTTGCTTGAATGTCCGTCTGTTGGCACTGAGATTGCCGGAGGTCCTGAGCTGGTGAGGAGCCTGAATCTTCTCCATGGTGCCGGGATACATTCGCTGATCGTCATGAAACGGACTGAGGTAAACCACCTAGATTAAGCAGTCTCCTGGTAGCATCTTGTGTTATGTACTCTGGGATAACACAGGTTGCAACTGGATGCAGCTTTAACCAAAAGATACTCCAGACCTTGAAGTTAGTTCAATCTAATTTATTGAACCGGTAGCACAGTTCTCTATGAGTTCGACTCTCTGCTAATCTAAGTGTGGTTACTCTGTCTGACTGAACCAGACTAATTCTTAGCCACATGCTGGAGGTGTGATACTGTACATACACCCTGACTCACTCTGTAGATGTTCATCAGTGGAAAGAGGCGGAGTGTGAGTGTCTCGTGCCTTTTATAGTGAGATACCACCCCTGAGTGTCCTGCCTACTCATTGGTCATGTCCTGTTCTCTGTGTTCATTAGCTGCCTGTCTGTATATCATTATCTGCATGTCTGCATATCATGACAAGAGTCAGATGTTTACAGCATGGAAACAGGCCCTTCGGCCCAGCTTGTCCATGCTGCCCAGTTTCTATCACAAAGCTAGTCCCACTTGTCCGCATTTGGCCCATATCCCTCTATACCCACCCTGCTCATGTAACTGTCTAACTGCTTTTTAAAAAACAAAATTGTACCCGCCTCTACCCCTGCCTCTGGCAGCCTGTTCCATATGCTCACCACCCTCTGTGTGAAGAAATTTCCCCTCTGGTCTCTTTTGTATCTCTTCCTTCACCTTAAACCTATCCCCTCTAGTTCTAGACTCCTCTGCCTTTGTTCTATGTTCCTCATTATTTTATAGACCTATATAAGATCACCCCTAAGCCTCCTACTCTCCAGGGGGAAAAAACTCTCAGCCTCTCCTTATAACTCAGACTATCAAGTCCTGGTTTGTAGCATACTTGTAAATCTCTTCTGTGTTCTTTCTAGTTTAACGATATCCTTCCTATAATAGTGACCAGAACTGAACACAGTATTCCATATGGAGCTTTTCACAGTAACTTAATTGAAGCCTACTTGTGACAAGTTATTATTATATGTGGTCTTGCCAATGTCTTGTACAACTTCAACAAGACATCCCATTGGATTAAATATTCAGACCAATAAAACCTAGCATGCTGAATGCCTTCTTCACCACCCTGTCCACCTGCGACTCCACCTTCATAACCTCACCTAACCTGCACATTTTTGGATACTAAAGGGCATGTTAGCAAGGCCAATCCACCTAAGCTGCACATCTTTGAACTGTGGGAGGAAACCGGAGCACCCGGAGGAAACCCACGCAGACACGGAGAGAAAGTGCAAAGTCCACACAGACTCCACATATCTTGAAGACTTCCACCAGATTACCCCTTAACCTTCTAAATTCTAGAGGAAACAGGACTAATTTGTATAATCTCTCCTCCTAACTTAACCCCTGAAGTCCAGATATAATTCTTGTAAACTTGTGTTGCACTCCCTCAAGTTCAAAATATCCTTCCTAAGGCGTGATGCCCAGATCTGTTCTCAGTATTCCAAGTGGGATCCAATCAATGTTTTGTAAAGCTGCAGCAGCCTAACTTCTGCGTCCTTATAGCCCAGTCCTCTGGATATTTGAGATGTTTTTATGTGAGATAGACACTTTGGAGTTATTGGTGCACGAAATGAAACTTCTGCCTGTTTGAACTATTTTGATTCCTGGACCTCATTGACATGTTGCTGGTAAGCCTAAATGCCAAGTGGGATGCTGTTCCAGCTTGTTGGTTTGAGATTGGCTGAATGTGGTGGCACAGGGGTTAGCACTGCTGCCACTCAGCGCCAGGGTCCCGGGTTCGATTCCAACTTCAGGTGACTGTGAGGAGATTGCACATTCTCCCATGTCTGTGGGTTTCCTCCAGGTGCTCCGATTTCCTATCCCAGTGCAGGCTATGTGGGGTTACAGGGATAGGTTGGGGGAATGGGCCTAGGCAGGGTGCTCTTTCGGTGGGTCGGTGCAGACTCGATGGTCTGAGTGTCCGCCTCCTGCATTAGAGATTCAATGGAATAAACATGGCTCTTCCCAAAGCAACCACAAATTGCAATTTCAAAATTGTTATATCCAGCAAGGTAACTGAAAGGCTGACGTTCATTGTTGAGGAAGAATAAAGACTTCTGTTGATAAATGCATCTTGTATGCACAATCGCTCTTTTAGAAGTTGTGGCATCTGAAAATGTGCAAAGCCTTTTGTCTTTCTTTCACATATTGCTTTTCCTCTGGCAATATTTTAGTACCTGTGAGGGGGAAAAAAACGTTTCAAATTAATTCCAGGGATTGTTGGTACGTTATAGGAAAAAGAAAAATCTGAAGTTTTAATGGTGGATGGAGACTGTGCAGCACGGTAGCACAGTGGTTAGCATTGTTGTTTCACAGCGCCAGTGTCCCAGGTTCAATTCCAGGCTTGGGTCACTGTCTGCACGTTCTCCCTTTCTGTGTTTGCTCCGGTTTCCTCCCACAAGTCCCAAAAGATGTGCTTGTTAGGTAAATTGGACATTCTGAATGCTCCCTCAGTGTAACCGAACAGGCGCCATAATGTGGCGACTAGGGGCTTTTCACAGTAATTTCATTGCAGTGTTAATGTAAGCCTACTTGTGACAATAAAGATTATTTTAAAAAGTCATCCTCCAAGTTTTGTGCTGAAATAAATATTTAAGGACGCTGAGCGATTCTACATACATTCGAACTGCGGCACAAGGAGTTGAAGAAACAGCTGCCAGCAATAGGGAGTATGAGCATCCATCAGAATTGGGGCTTTGCATGGGATGGGGGGGAGGGGGTTGTGTAGGGGCAAGGCCATACAATGGAGATGTCTGGCAACACGGAGGGTAGGTGTCATAATTGGCAGTATTTCAGAGGAGCAAACCTGAGGAATGGCAACACTGCAAAGGGAGACCAAATTCCTTGGATCTTTTGGGGATTGATTGAAGAAAGGTCCAGGAGTCTGTTCGTGAAGGGTTAGATTTGGATTTATTGTCACGTGTACTGAGGTACAGGAAAACGTATTGTTCTACATACATTCCAGACAGATCATTCAATCCATGAAAAAACATAGGACATACATAAATACACAAGGTACATAGACACAGACATCAAGTGAAGTATACGGAGTGCAGTACTACTCAGTAGAGAAAATGCGTGAAGAGATCAGTTCAGTCCATAAGAGGGTCATTCAGGAGTCTGATAACAGCAGGGAAGAAGCTGTTTTTGAATCTGTTAGTGTGTCTCTCAGACTTTTGTATCTCCCGCCCGATGGAAGAGGTTGGAAGAGAGAATAACCCAGGTGGAAGGGGTCTTTGATTATGCTGCCCATTTTCCCAAGGCAGCGGGAGGTGTAGACTGAGTCAATGGATGGGAGGTGGATGCACGTGATGGACTGGGCTGTGTTCACAACTCTGTAGTTTCTAACGGTCTTGGGCCGAGCAGTTACCATACCAGGCTGTGATGCAGGCAGATAGGATGCTTTCTATGGTGTGGGGGAATCTGTAAAAATTAGTAAGACTCAATGTGGACATGCCGAATTTCCTTAGTTTCCTGAGGAAATATAGGCATTATTGTACTTTTTTGGTCATAGAGTCAACCAGGACAGTGTGTTGGTGATGTGTACACTTAGGAATTTGCAGGATGGGAGAATTGATTCTTAGGTCTGGATGTATTGGGGAGGCGAGCCACTTTTGGTGAGTTGAATGGTACCTGTGTTAAAATTCACTTTCAGTGTCAGCATATCTCAAAATAATGATTCCATTTAATTGTTGCAATTAGAAGTGGTTTAAATTTAATGTTGGTAGGCTGTGAAATATTCTCGTGCTCTAAGTTGCCCCACGCTTTAAATTCTGCCCCCAATTTCGAGTACCAAGAAGTTAGATATTTACGAACTGGGAACAGTGTGGAGATGAGCTGAGCCCCATTGTCAGGGGATTGAGTTAGCACCTTTCGGCCTATTAATGAATAGGCAAGACTGGAGAAAAAGTTAATTTACACTGGTGGTACAGTGGTTAGTACTACTGCCTCACAGCACTAGACCCCCAAGTTTGATTCTGACCTTGGGTGACTGTGTGGAGTTTTCATGTTCTCCCAGTGTCTGTGTGGGTTTTAATCCGGTGCTCTGTTTCCTCCCACAGTCCAAAGGTGTGTGGGTTAGGTGGATTGGCCATGATAAATTGGCCCTTAGTGTCCAGGGATGTGTGAGTTAGGGGGTGGGGTGGACAGAAGAGTGGACCTGGGTAGAGTGCTCTTTCGGAGGGTCGGTGCAGACTCAATGGGCCGAATTACCTCCTCCTGTACTGCAGGGTTTCTAGGATTTAAACCGTGGAGCTAGAGATGGGAGACATGGCTTTAAATTAGTAAAGAGCAGTTATAGGATTGATACTAGGAAATTATTTCAGACTGATAAAAACGCGCGAGAAGTAAACTTCCAGATAAAGTAGCGGTGGCATAACCCCCAGGGTCATATATAACAGAAAAGGGGTGATTTATATTTCATTCGGGACATCCCTGTCAATCTAAATGGGTACTTTTTTTTGTATGTAGGGAACGCCCATGTAGAACATAGTTAGGGGTCGATGCTGCGATGGGTGACGAAGTTAAAATAATCAGGTTGAATGGACTAAGATGTGGCCCGGAATTGTCTTGTGTGATCTATTTCGCTTCTCGTGGGCTTTAGGACCCAGGGGATGGCAGGTTCGGGAGGCAAAGGGGAGTCCCTATTTGTTGGCGCTGACATTTCTATTTAAAGCGTGCCCTGAGTCAGGGAACCTGGGCTCCGCAATGACAGGCTTCTAGAGTCTCTCCATTAAACTGGCAGTGCAACAGGAAATAGGAGCGAAAATGGAAAACTTGGAAGCTTGCTTTCCTGCAGAAAACCCCGATAAAATGGAGCCAGAAATCTCCTTCACGCTGGAGGATGAAACGTGTGAAGGTGGAGAGTTGGAGACGGAGGAGGAGGAAGAACTTGGGGAAAGGTAACGGAATTCACAGGGGAAACCAGTTTAGTCAGCGGGGAGGGCAATTTTGGGTTAATTTGCCACGGTGAATGGTGCTGGGAAAGGTTGTAAAAATGGTGTCAAGTGCAATTGTGTGGCATTCAAATTAACTTTGCTCAGGCTCCTCGCCTGCAGTTTGGCAGTGGCAGTGTTTGTACTGTTGGCTATTTAAAGTGACTCAGACACCAGATACCATCGCATCTCTGCCCCTCCTACTAGCTGTCTGCTAGAACCAAAATAATTTTGCATTAAACGGAATGCCGTTGTCGGATGACACTTTGGCTGGGCAAGAAGACTCATTACCCAATTGGATGGTGCTTGGTTGTTAACCAAACTGTTTCCACCCCCCCCCCCCCCCCCAACACACACACACACACATGATTTTCAATGTTTTTATATCTGACCGAGAAATGTTCAAAGAATATGACAAAAAAATGAATGGGTCCCCGGGATTTTTCACCTGGCTTGAAGACAACAGTGTCCTGGAGATTTATGAGAACACAGAACATACAGTGCAGAAGGAGGCCATTCGGCCCATCGAGTCTGCACAGGCCCACTGAAGCCCTCACTTCCACCCTATCGCAACCCAATTACCCCTCCTAACCTTTTTGGTCACTAAGGGCAATTTAGCATAGCCAATCCACCTAACCTGCACGTCTTTGGATTGTGGGAGGAAACCGGAGCACCCGGAGAAAACCCACGCAGACAGGGGGAGATCGTGCAGACTCCGGACACAGCCAGTGACCCAGCGGGGAATCGAACCTGGGACCCTGGTGCTGTGAAGCCACAGTGCTATCCCCTTGTGCTACCGTGCTTATCTTCAATTCCTGGAATTTGCCAGCCAGTCCTAGAGGATTGGCAACGCTAGCCCAGTGTCTTGCAAACGTTATTTTTCCCGCGACACACTTTTTGCCAACCAGCTGACCTTCGCGACACATGCCCTGTTCGCTTACCTTTAATTCAAAAGGGGAACCTGCTTGATCCTCATGATCTCACACCATCAGGCTCACAGGAGGAAAAGGCAGTGCGCATATCGGAGTGAAGACATCAGCCAGTTCCCTTGTGCCGACTTACCGTCTTTGTCACAATGGAAAATCAAACCTCACATGTAGGTCGTTGGGAAGGGCAATAGTAACACAATGCTTGTTTTACTCAGCAGTGGATACTCCTGGGAGATGCTACTCCAGAATTCTAACAGACACATGTGCTTTTGGTGTGTTTTTAATGTGCTAGCACAGGTCAGGTACAGCACCGTAGTCTTTCATTTGGAGTCAGCTGTAAGTTAATAATTGACTCTGGGGTCTCGACCTCAAAAGGAATATTTCACACACCTCTTCACTTAATTAATATAATCTTTATTAGTGTCACAAATAGGCTTACATTAACACTGCAATGACATTACTGTGAAAATCCCCTAGTCGCCACACTACGGCACCTGTTCGGGTACACTGAGGGAGAATTCAGAATGCCCAAATCACCTAACAAGCACTTTCAGGACTTGTGGGAGAAAACCAGAGCACCCAGAGGAAACCCACGCAGACACTGGGAGGACGTGCAGACTCCGTACAGACAGTGATGCAAGCCAGGAATCGAACCTGGGTCCCTGGCACTGTGAAGCCCCAACCACTGTGCTACCATGCCACCCAGTAACTCTTCCTTTTCCAGTACTTACCTGCATATAACACACATGGGCTTTGCATCCTTATTTGAATTGGCACAATAGAAAAAACCTCAAGAAATCATCTTTCTACAGCTTTGTTCCCGAGTTAAGTTTCTTTTTTGTAGGCTGTTAACCAAAGGCTCTGGAGATCTGTACTGCGCTACCACTTACACTCCTCTGTCCTGCCCTGGACTCACCTGAGCAGCTCTCTCCAGGAGATTTATTTGTGAGATTCTGGCCAATAGGTACATTGTCTATTTGTGTCTCTGGCCATCTCTTACTTGTAAGAAAACAATTCACTTTCACAGTCCTCGTGCGTTTCTTGCCAGCAGCTAGAAAATGGAAGAAGCTCTCTATGGTGATTAGGCGGCAAAAGCACGTACATATCGGGCACTTGACGTCAAGTGTACGTGCAGGTCTCGTGACCTGCTCACTGCTGCTGCTTCTGGTCAGAAGACTGCACACAGCCTAATTTACTCCTTATTTAAAAGGCAGCAGCCGCCATTCTCAATAAACATACCAATAGCCGCCGTTGAGCGCTTCTCCCACAAATGGGACCACCAGGGGAATGCTGTGACCGATGGCTCCACGCCCTTCCCGACACTCATCCTCAACCTACCCACTGGTCGCGACTCACACTTTGAAAAGCTCTCGCCCATTCAGTAATGTGGTTGTATGATAAGGACTGAAACATCCGATAATTGACTTGAATAGTAGGGTTATTCATGGTCTGGTATATGAAGCAAATCATTTCCTTAGTCTGTTGTACAACTTTTAATCCAACTCCAGTTTCTGGAGCTGATCTCCTTGGAGGAGAGAATGCCTCTGCTATGTTGTAACCATTCCATGATTCTGTGAACTTGCCTCTAGCTAGCAATGTGAACATACACTGGTAATTAAACTGAAAATTAAAAATTTAATCTTAGTGCCATGATTTAATCCATGAACAAAAGTCTCCCCTGCAAAATCCATAAAGGACAGTCATGATAATGGAAGTGGGAGTTACAGCATTTGCAACACTGGCTCCAAGCCATGATGAAGATAAGAAAGAAAGTGAAGATTGGAAATTGGTAATTAAAACAGGAATTTCTAGAAATGCACAACAGGATGATCAGCACCAATAAGCAAAAGATAGGGCAACAAACAGGCCTGGCCCTTCATCGAGTATTTTCTGCTTTCATATGCTGCCCTTTTTCTCATGCCCAGCTAGCCTTGTATTGAATTTTGATGTCACCATACTTGTGAATTAAATGGTTCTCACAGTGGAGGTGGCAGGTACGGTCAAATTTGCCTATTCGCTCTCTGCAGTTGCGAAACACCCCCAAAATTGATGGTGACTTGTATGTAGTTGTTGTATGTAACTGTCTTCCCTATAGTAACATTTTATTAGCTAACATGGCCTACTGAGAATAACTGCAAGCCACTTGGAAATTAAGGGGCGTCATTCTCCGCCGGCGGGAGTCTCCGTTTTGCCGGCGCTCGGGGGTTTCCCGACGGCGTGGGGCTGCCCCACAATGGGAAACCCCATTGACCGGCCGGTGTAACGGAGCATCCCGCCGGCGGGTCGGGGCAGAAATGTGGCGGGGCGGGATGGAGAATTTTGCTTAAGATGTGCATGACATTTGAGCATAAAACATGTTAAATAGTCAGCTGTATTTGCAGGAATATTTTCACAAAGCATGGTAATGGTCATTTAGAGTCATAGGGCATGATCCCCTGCTCCTGGGATCTACCCTGCTCGCCATGCCTCGCGGGATTGGAGGCCTCCAGTTGCATTCCTTTTGGACAAGGTGGTGCCCTGGCACTGCTGGTGAACTTTGGTGAGGCCACAACTGGAGTACTGTGTGAAATTCTGGTCACCACATTATAAGAAGGATGTGATTGCACTGGAGGGGGTGCAGAGGCATTTCACCAGATGTTGCCTGGAATGGAACATTTAAGTTATGAAGAGAGGTTGGATAGGCTTGGGTTGATGTCGCTGGAGCAGAGAAGACCGAGGGGTGACCTGATCAAAGTGTACAAGTTTATGAGGGACATGGATAGGGTGAACAGGGAGCAGCTGTTCCCCTTAGTTGAAGGTCAGTTATGAGGGGACACAAGTTCAAGGTCAGGAGCAGGAGTTTTTGGGGGGGGGATTTGAGGAAAAACCTTTTTACCCAGAGACTGGTGACGGTCTGGAATGCACTGCCTGGGAGGATAGTAGGGGTGGGTTGCCTCACATCCTTTTAGAAAGTACCTGGATGAGTACTTGGAACGTCATAACTATGGGCCGAAGGCTGACAAAAGGGATTAGGTAGGCAGGTCAGGTGTTTTTTATGCGTCAGTGCAGACACGATGGGCCAAAGGACCTCTTCTGTGATTCTGCTGTCTTCAGAGATCTATGAATGTGCACAACAAGGTCTCTGGCCCTCGGTACTTCCCGACCATTCATTGTATATTCCGTTACCTTGTTCGTCCTCTTAAAATGCATTACTTCACATTTTCATGGTTAAATTCCATTTGCCACTTTTCTGATCAGCCCATCTATATCATCTTGTAATCTGAGCCTTTGCTGCTCACTATTTACCACACCACCAATTTTTGTGTCATCTGTGAACTTACTTATCATACCTCTTACATTCATATCCAGATCATTAATGTATACTACAAACGACAAGGGACCCAGCACCAATCCCTGCGGAACACCACTTGACATATGCTCCAGTCACAAAAACACCATCACCCTCTGCCTCCTACCACTAAACCAGTTTTGAATCCAGTTTGCCAAATTGCCCTGGATCCCATGGGCTCTTACCTTCTTCATCAGCCTTGTCAAAAGCCTTACTAGAGTCCATGTAGAATACATCAACCACACTACCCACCATCAGCTGAGGTAGATAGTGGGCTCAGAGGCCAGGGCATCCGGCCATGGCGGCTGGCATGGGTGCTGGCATGTGGGGCAGGGTGGGGGTTCGGCCTTCCCCTGAGGGGGGGGCCAGATTGCGGGTGTGTGGGGGGGGGGCAGGGTTAGTGCCAGGGGCACAGCGCTGCGTACTCACCCTGGCCGCCCTGAGGAGGTTGTGGAGTTTCTTCCTGCACTGCATGCCAATCCGGGCGAAGTTGCCCATGGCGCTGACCATGTCTGCCACCTGCACTCAGGCACGGCGAATGACAGCACCTGGTGGCATTTCTCCCAGGTCATCCTTCTCTCCTCCACGGCGTCCATGAGTGTGTCCAGCTCAACGTCCCTGAACCATGGCACTGCTCTCCTTCCAGCCATCTTGTCGGCTGGGATGGTGTGTGTGGAAGGATGGATCGTTTAAGTGCGGCTGCGGCATGTGAGCCTCCTGTCCGCCAATCACGGATCCGGCACCGTTTTGCATGGAATTGGTTGTGTTCCACGTGGAGATGTTGCTAGCTCATTTAAAGTAGCTGAAAAGATGCACCATTTTGTCTATCGTAAAACGCCCCTGTTTCAATGTCGGCGTCAGCACTTAGTCTCAAAATCGGAGAATCCAGCCTGTGATCTCCCTTTGATAAAACCATCCTGACTATCCTTGATTAATCCTTACCTCTCCAAGTGGATATTAATTCTGACCCTCGGAATCTTTTCCAGTAGTTTCCCTCCCACTGAAGTTAGGCTCACTGGCCTGCAATTTCCTATGTCCCTACTTCCCTTCTTGAATAATGGCACCAGATTATCTATCCTCCAGTCCTCTGGCAGCTCTCCTGTGGCCAGAGAAGATTAAAAAAATGTTGTCAGAGCCACAGCAATCTCCTTCCGTTTTTTTAGAAAATATTTTATGAAGGCATTTATAATTTTAACCACCAGGTATCAACAGGAACAAAACAAGATAAACCCCACCCCCCACCCAATAACAAACCCCAGCCAATATGGCTTACACAAACTGAACCTTCTTCCCCAATGGCTGCCACCCCCAGGCAAACCACTGCAGCAATCCCCTCAAAGTGAACTTGATTTTCTCGAGTCTAAGAAGCCCCGCCATGCCGCTAGCCCATACCCCCGACATCGGGGGTTCCGAGTCCCTAGTAGGATCCGTCTCCGGGCCACCAGGGAGGCAAAGGCCAAGACGTCGGCCTCTCTCACCCCCTGGGCTCCCGGATCTTCTGACACGGCAAAGATCGCCACCTCTGGACTCGGCACCACCCTCACCTTTAATACTTCTGACATGACGTCAGCAAACCCCTGCCAAAAAACCCTCAACCTCGGACATGCCCAAAACATATGGACGTGGTTCACAGGCCCCCCCGCACAGCGCCCACACCTATCCTTCACCCCCTCAAAGAACCTACTCATCTGGGCCACAGTCATGTGCGCCTGTGAACCATCGTGAATTGTATCAGGCTGAGCACACGGTGAGGATGCATTGATACGCCTCAGGGCCTTCTCCCATAATCTGGCCTCCAACTCCCCACCTTCCTAATTCCTATATCTACATCGTCCTTCTCCTCAGTGAACACAGATGCAAAACCTCTGTTAACCTCATTTAAAACCTCACCTATATCTTCCGGTTCCACGCACAAATTGCCACATTGGTCCTTAATGGGCCCTACTCTTACCCTGGTCAACCTTCTGCCCGTAATATACTTATAAAACACCTTTGGATCTTCCTGTATTTTACAGCCGGGGCTTTTTCACGCCCCCTCTTCGCTCTCCTAATTTATTTCTTGAGTAACCCTCTGCACTTTCGATATTCCTCTAGGGCTTCTGATGTTTTGAGCCGTTGGTTTCTGTCATAAACCTCTCTTATTCCTTATCCAATGCTGGACATCCAGGGGTCTCTGGATTTATTGCTCCCACTGTTTACTATCATGGGAACATTTTGGCCCTCTACTCTCTCTATTTCCTTTTTGAATGAATCCCACTGCTCTGATGTAGATTTTCCTTCAAGTAGCTACTCCCAGTTAACTTTGGACTGATTTAGATTTGTCACGTGTACCAAGGTACAGTGAAAAAGTAGTGTTCTGCATGCAGATCTTACTATACATGAAAAACATAGGACATACAATAAATACACAACGTAAATACATAGACATCGAGTGAAGCATAAGGAGGGATTTTATTAAAATTGGCCCTCCCCCAATTAAGAACCTTAGGCCTCTCTCCGGCCTCGGTACTCTCTTGCTTAAGCGGAACGAGGCCGGTGAGTAGCGAAGGAAGCAGAAAACGAGAACCGTGCCATGCGCCAGTTTGCGATGCAACCGGTAGGCAAAATTAGGATCTCGCTGTAGCATGGTGAGAAACCAATTATCAGCACTTAAACCCTATTTCCATACAATTATCGAGAGCCACCCCATATCCAATGGCCTCCCATCATTCAGTGGCCTCCCCAGCAAGTGGTCATGCTGGCACCAATTAATACTCCTTTTGAAAAAAGTGATCCTCGCGTAAGCGCTTCTGTGCGAAGCCAAGGAGGTGAGTAGCCATCTGTGCTCACAGGCAAAGAACCCGAGGGTGCTGGGCTTGCCACCCCAGTGCTAGGCAGAGGGGGTGTAGGACCCTCGGCTGGGGGTGGGTAACCTTCCGCAGCGGTGGGTTGCCATAGGGGTTGGGGGGTGGCGCTGGGGGGGGCAACTAGGGGCAACCGTGCGCCGCACCACCACGCTGTTGTGCTATGCTTCTTCATGTAGCATAAGCTGCTTCCTTGATGTATACTCTGACAAAGGAAGGTTCACACTTGGAGATAGGTTTAACACATTTATTGAACAGTTCACAATTCACCGACTTGAGTCTGACTCTCCTGCTAATCTTGCTAAAGTAACTCAGTCTAACTAACCCATCTGCTCTAAGCCATGCGGTGGGTGTGATGCTTCTGATCTTCCCCTGTCCTTCTCTCTGAGTGTCGCCTGTGGAAAGAGAAAGAGCATGTGTGCCCTGTCCTTTTATATGGGTTGCCCCCTTGTGGTATGTCACCTCTGGGTGTCTTGACTGCCCATTGGTCGTGTCCTATTCTATGTGTTCATTCGCTGTATGTCTGTGTGTCATGATGTCTCTGGTGCTCCCTCTAGTGTTACTTAGTCTAAGTGTATTTACATTCACCCCTTGTGTATTTACAGTGATGCATATCACCACACATGCCAAACCCTGGATCGTGTGTATCCATTCCAGGGGCAACCCTTGTCTCGGCCCGTCTGCCCCACCAACCACCCAAAGTCCCCACCAACTGCCGAGGCCTCTGGCTGTGCGACTGACGTCTATTGCTAACAGGGAATTGCCAATCATGGTTAAGTGAGCACTTCACACAGCCCAAGCGGGCGGGCAATATAGCATGTAGGAGTCATTGCCTAGCATCCCAATCAGACCATGATGCCTGGACACTGTGCTTGAACAGAACGGGAAGCACCACCACACATGCAACAGTCAACGTCTGAACACTGAGGGGATTGGACACAGCACCAAGGACATAGCCATGATCAGAGGGCGGATGAGTGCCATGGGGTGTGGATGGACGCCAGCAGAGCGGGTTCGGAGGTCGGAATGCATTGCGGAATAAAGTGACAGAGGCACCAAACTAGTTGTGCACAAAGGTGTTCATTGCGGTCAGACCCGTGTTATGCTCCTCTTGCTCAATGTGGGAGCTCAGGGACGTGGCTGATGTCCCTGGCTCCTTCACGTGCGGGAAGTGTGTCCAGCTGCAGCTCTTGTTAGACCGCGTGACGGCTCTGGAGCTGCGGATGGACTCACTTTGGAGCATCCGCGATGCTGAGGAAGTTGTGGATGGCATGTTTAACAAATTGGTCACACCACAGATTAGGATTGCTGAGGGAGAAAGGGAATGGGTGACCACAAGACAGAGAAAAAGCAGGAAGGCAGTGCAGGTGTCCCCTGCAGTCATCTCCCTCCAAAACAGGTATACCGTTTTGGATACTGTTGGGGGAGATGGCTCACCAGGGGAAGGCAGCAGTAGCCAGGTTCATGGCACCGTGGCTGGCTCTGCTGTACAGAAGGGCGGGTAAAAGAGTGGAAGGGCTATAGTCATAGGGGATTCAATTGTAAGGGGAGTAGCTAGGCAGTTCTGTGGTTGAAAACGAGACTCCCGAATGGTATGTTGCCTCCCAGGTGCACGGGTCAGGGATGTCTCAGGTCGGCTGCAGAACATTCTGAAGGGGGAGGGTGAACAGCCAGTTATCGTGGTGCATATAGGCACCAATGATATAGGTAAAAAACGGGATGAGGTCCTACCAGCAGAATTTAGGGAGTTAGGAACCAAGTTTAAAAAGTCAGACCTCAAAGGTAGTAATCTCGGCGTTGGTGACGGCACCGCTGCCGCTCTCGCCGACAAAGTATACATCGAGCCCGGTGGTGGCGGCAACGCTAAGGATCTGGGGCCAGTGGAGATGGAACAGGGGTGCAATGGGAGCATCGGTGTGGTCCCTGATCAGGGGTAACCATCGGTTTGTCCCGCGGAACATGGACGGGGGGTTCCAGAGCTGACATCGGGCGGGGATCAGAAGAATGGGGGACCTGTTCATTGACGGAACGTTTGCGAGCCTAGGGGCACTGGAGGAAAAGTTTGAGTTACCCCCGGGAAATGCCTTTAGATATATGCAGGTGAGGGCTTTTGTGAGGCGACAGGTGAGGGAATTTCCGTTGCTCCCGGCACAAGAAGTTCAAGATATGGTGATCTCGGGTGTATGGGTCGGGGAGGGCAAGGTGTCGGAAATACACCAGGAGATGAAAGAAGAAGGGGAAGCGCTGGTAGAAGAGTTGAAGGGTAAATGGGAGGAGGAGCGGGGGGAGGAGATCGAGGAAGGTCTGTAGGCGGATGCCGTAGGTAGGGTTAATTCCTCCTCCTCGTGTGCCAGGTTCAGCCTGATACATTTTAAGGTGGTTCACAGAGCTCACCTGACGGGGGTGAGGTTGAGCAGGTTCTTTGGGGTAGAGGACAGATGTGGAAGGTGCTCAGGGAGCCCGGCGAACCATGTCCATATGTTTTGGTCATGCCCGGCACTGGAGGGGTTCTGGAGAGGAGTGGCAGGAGCAATACCTCAGGTGGTGAAAGTCCGGGTCAAGCCAAGCTGGGGGCTAGCAATATTAGGAGTAGTGGACGAGCCGGGAGTGCAGGAGGCGAAAGGCCGGCATTCTGGCCTTTGCGTCCCTAGTAGCCCGGCGAAGGATCTTGCTAATGTGGAAGGAGGCGAAGCCCCCCAGCGTGGAGGCCTGGATAAACGATATGACTGGGTTCATAAAGTTGGAGAGGATTAAGTTTGCCTTGAGAGGGTCTGCGCAGGGGTTCTACAGGCGGTGGCAACCGTTCCTAGACTATCTCGCGGAGCGTTAGAGGAAGATCGGTCAGCAGCAACCTGGGGGGGGGGGGGGCGGGGGGGGAAGGGGGACTGCCTGGGAGGGTGGATGAGCAAGAGATAACATGAAGGGTTGGGGAAACTGGCACGTATGGGAGAGAGCCAGTGTACAAAGACATGTAAATATATCATTTTGCCATGTATATATCTTGCTCTGCGCGATTTCTCGTTATTTTGTTACGGGAGGGGGGGGGGGGGGGGTTATTGTTTGTAAGGGAGAAAAATTGTGTTAAAAAACTTTAATAAATATATATTTTTTTGAAAAAGGTAGTAATCTCAGGATTGCTACCATTGCCACGTGGTAGCCAGAGTAGAAATGAAAGAATAGGCAGGATGAATGCGTGGCTTGAGAGATGGTGCAGGACAAAGAACAAAGAAAATTACAGCACAGGAACAGGCCCTTCGGCCCTCCCAACCTGCACCGATCCAGATCCTTTATCTAAACCTGTCGCCTATTTTCCAAGGATCTACTTCCCTCTGTTCCCCATCCGTTCATATATCTGTCTAGATGCATCTTGAATGATGCTATCGTGCCCGCCTCTACCACCTCCGCTGGCAAAGTGTTCTAGGCACCCACCACCCTCTGCGTAAAAAACTTTCCATGCACATCTCCCTTAAACCTTCCCCCTCTCACTTTGAAATCGTGACCCCCTTGTAATTGACACCCCCACTCTTGGAAAAAGCTTGTTGCTATCCACCCTGTCCATACCTCTCATAATTTTGTAGACCTCAATCAGGTCCCCCCTCAACCTCCTTCTTTCCAACGAAAACAACCCTAATCTACTCAACCTTCCTTCATAGCTAGCACCCTCCATACCAGGCAACATCCTGGTGAACCTCCTCTGCACCCTCTCTAAAGCATCCACATCCTTCTGGTAATGTAGCGACCAGAATGCTTGCAGTATTCCAAATATGGCCTAACCAAAGTCCTATACAACTGTAACATGACATGCTGACTCTTGTACTCAATACCCCGTCCGATGAAGGCAAGCATGCTGTATGCCTTCTTGACCACTCTATCGACCTGCGTTGCCACCTTCAGGGTTACAATGGACCTGAACTCCCAGATCTCTCTGTACATCAATTTTCCCCAGGACTCTTCCATTGACCGTATAGGCCGCTCTTGAATTAGATCTTCCAAAATGCATCACCTCACATTTGCCTGGATTGAACTCCATCTGCCATTTCTCTGTCCAACTCTCCAATTTATCTATATTTTGCTGTATTCTCTGACAGTCCTCCTCGCTATCTGCAACTCCGCCAATCTTAGTATCATCTGCAAACTTGCTAATCAGACCACCAGATCATTTGTCCAGATCATTTATGTATATAACAAACAATAGTGGTCCAAGCACGGATCCCTGTGGAACACCACTGGTCACCTTTCTCCATTTTGAGACACTCCCTTCCAGCACTACTCTCTATCTCCTGTTGCCCAGCCAGTTCTTTATCCATCTAGCTAGTACACCCTGAACCCATACAACTTCACTTTTTCCATCAAACTGCCATGGGAAACTTTATCAAACGCCTTACTGAAGTCCATGTATATGACATCTACAGCCCTTCCCTCATCAATTAACTTTGTCACTTCCTCAAAGAATTCTATTAGGTTTGTAAGACATGACCTTCCCTGCACAAAACCATACTGCCTATCACTGATAAGTCTATTTTCTTCCAAATGTGAATAGATCCTATCCCTCAGTATCTTCTCCAACAGTTTGCCTACCACTGACGTCAAGCTCACAGGTCTATAATTCCCTGGATTATCCCTGTTACCCTTCTTAAACAAAGGGACAACATTAGCAATTCTCCAGTCCTCCGGAACCTCACCCGTGCTCAAGGATGCTGCAAAGATATCTGTTAAGGCCCCAGCTATTTCGACCGTCGCTTCCCCCAGTAGCCTGGGATAGATCCCATCCGGACCTGGGGACTTGTCCATCTTAATGCCTTTTAGAATACCCAAAATATCCCCCTTCCTTATTCCGACTTGACCAAGAGTATTTAAACATCCATCCCTAGCCTCAACATCCGTCATGTCCCTCTCCTTGGTGAATACCGATGCAAAGTACTCATTAAGAATCTCACCCATTTCCTCTGACTCCACGCACAAATTCCCTCTTTTGTCTTTGAGTGGGCCAATCCTTTCTCTAGTTACCCTCTTGCTCCTTATATACGAATAAAAGGCTTTAGGATTTTCCTTAACCCTGTTAGCCAAAGATATTTCATGACCCCTTTTAGCCCTCTTTATTGCGTGTTTGAGATTAGTCCTACTTTCCCGATATTCCTCCAAAGCTTCATCAGTTTTAAGTCGCCTAGATCTTATGTATTCTTCCTTTTTCATCTTAGCTAGTCTCACAATTCCACCCGTCGTCCATGGTTCCCTAATCTTGCCATTTCTATCCCTCATTTTCACAGGGACATGTCTGTCCTGCAATCTAATCAACCTTTCCTTAAAAGACTCCCACATTTCAAATGTGGATTTACCCTTAAACAGCTGCTCCCAATCCACATTCCCCAGCTCCTGCTGAATTTTGTTATACTTGGCCTTTCCCCAATTTAGCACTCTTCCTTTAGGACCACTCTCGTCTTTGTTCATGAGTATTCTAAAACTTACGGAATTGTGATCGCTATTCCCAAAGTAATCACCGACTGAAACTTCAACCACCTGGCCGGGATCATTCCCCAATACCAGGTCCAGTATGGCCCCTTCCCAAGTTGGACTATTTACATACTGCTCTAAAAAACTCTCCTGGATGCTCCATACAAATTTTGCTCCATCTACGCCTCCAACACTACATGAGTCCCATTCAATGTTGGGGAAGTTAAAATCTTCTATCACGACCACCCCATTGCTCCTACATTTTTCTATAATCTGTCTTCATATTTGTATCTCTACTTCATGCTCGCTTTTGGGAGGCCTGTAGTAAAGTCCCAACAATGTTACTGCACCTTTCCTATTTCTTAGCTCTACCCATATTGCCTCAGTGCTCGAATCCTCCATCGTGCCCTCCTTAATCACAGCTGTGATATCATCTCTGACCAGTAATGCAACTCCTCCACCCCTTTTACCTCCCTCTCTATCCCTCCTGAAGCATCTATACACTGGGATATTTAGTTGCCAGTCTTGCCCTTCCCTCAACCAAGTCTCAGTAATACCAATAACATCATATTCCCAGGTACTAATCCAAGCCCTAAGTTCATCTGCCTTAACTGCTGCACTTCTCGCATTAAAACAAATGCACCTCAGACCACCTGTCCCTTTGCGTTCATCATCTCTTCCCTGTCTATTCTTCCCCTTAGTCACATTGAGTTTATTATCTAGTACCTTACTGGCTTTAGTTACTGCCTCTTTACTGACCTCTTACTTCCAAATCTGGTTCCCATCCCCCTGCCACATTAGTTTAGGGAGGGGTTCAGATTTTTGGGACATTGGGACCGGTTCTGGGGGAGGTGGGACTACTACAAATTGGACGGTGTACACCTGGGCCAGACTGGAACCAGTGTCCTTGGGGGTGCTTTTGCTAACGCTGTTGGGGAGGGTTTAAACTAATGTGGCAGGGGGATGGGAACCAAATGAGGAGGTTAGTGGACAGTAAGGAGGTAGTAACTAAAGCCGGTAAGGAACTAGATCATGAAGTCAGCGTGACTGAGGAGAAGAGTAGGCCGGGAGCAGATGATGAATGCAAAGGGACTTGTGGTCTGATGTGCATTTGTTTTAATGCAAGAAGTGTAGTAGGTAAGGCAGATTCATTTAGGGCTTGGATTAGTACCTGGGAGTATGATGTTATTGCTATTACTGAGATTTGGTTGAGGGAAGGGCATTATTGGCAACTAAATATCCCAGGATATTGATGCTTCAGGCAGGATAGAGAGGGAGGTAAAAGGGGTGGAGGAGTTGCATTACTTAATGTCAGAAAGGATATCACAGCTGTGCTGAAGGAGGGCACTATGGAGGACTCGAGCAGTGAGGCGATATGGGCAGAGCTCAGAAATAGGAAGGATGCGGTAACAATGTTGGGGCTGTACTACAGACCTCCCAACAGCGAGCGTGAGATAGAGGTACAAATGTGTAAACAGATTATGGAAAGATGTAGGAGCAACAGGGTGGTGGTGATAGGATATTTTAATTTTCCCAACATTGACCGGGATACACTTAGTGCCAGAGGTCTAGATGGAGCAGAATTTGTAAGGAGCATCCAGGAGGGTTTTCGAGAGCCGTTTGTAAATAGTCCAACTCGAGAAGGGGCCATACTGGACCTGGTGTTGGGGAATGAGCCCGGCCAGGTGGTTGAAGTTTCAGTCGGGGATTACTTTGGGAATAGTGAGCACAATTCTGTACGTTTTAGAACGCTCATGGACAAAGACGAGAGTGGTCCTAAAGAAAGAGTGCTAAATTGGGGGAAGGCCAACTATACCAAAATTCGGCAGGAGCTGGGAATTGTGGATTGGGAGCAGCTGTTTGAAGGTAAATCCACATTTGATATGTGGGAGGTTTTTAAAGAGAGGTTGATTAGAGTGCAGGACAGACATATCCCTGTGAAAATGAGGGATAGAAATGGCAAGATTAGGGAACCATGGATGACAGGTGAAATTGTGACACTAGCTAAGAGGCAAAAGGAAGCATGCATAAGGTCTAGGCAAGTGAAGACAGACGAAGCTTTGGAGGAATATCGTAAATGTAGGGCCAATCTGAAACAAGGAATCAAGAGGGCTAAAAGGGGTCATGAAATATCTTTAGCAAACAGGGTTAAGGAAAATCCCAAAGCCTTTTATTCATATATAAGGAGCAAGAGGGTAACTAGAGAAAGGGCTGGCCCACTCAAGGACAAAGGAGGAAAGTTATGCGTGGAGTCAGAGAAAATGGGTGAGATTCTTAACGAGTACTTTGCATCGGTATTCACCAAGGAGAGGGACATGACGGATGTTGAGGTTGGGGATAGATGTTTGATTACTCTAGGTCAAGTCGGCATAAGGAGGGAGGATATGTTGGGTATTCTAAAAGGCATTAAGGTGGACAAGTCCCCAGGTGCGGATGGGATCTATCCCATGTTACTGAGGGAAGTGAGAGAAGAAATAGCTGGGGCCTTAACAGATATCTTTCAGCATCCTTGAAAATGGGTGAGGTACCGGAGGACTGGAGAATTGCTAATGTTGGTCCCTTGTTTAAGAAGGGTAGCAGGGATAGTCCAGGTAATTATAGACCGGTGAGCCTGATGTCAGTGATAGGGAAGCTGCTAGAGAAGGTACTGAGGGATAGGATTTATTCCCATTTGGAAGAAAATAGGCTTATCAGTGATAGGCAACATGGTTTTGTGCAGGGAAGGTCATGTCTTACCAACTGAATAGAATTCTTTGAGGAAGTGACAAAGTTGATTGATGAGGGAAGGGCTGTAGGTGTCATATACATGGACTTCAGTAAGGCCTTTGATAAGGTTCCCCATGGTAGGCTGATGGAGAAAGTGAAGTCTCATGGGTTCCAGGGTGTACTAGCTAGATGGATAAAGAACTGGCTGGGCAACAGGAGACAGAGAGTAGTAGTCGAAGGGAGTTTCTCAAAATGGAGAACTGTGACCAGTGGTTGTCCACAGGGATCCGTGCTGGGACCACTGTTGTTTGTGATATACATAAATGATCTGGAGGAAGGTATAGGTGGTCTGATTAGCAAGTTTGCAGAGTAGCAGATAGCGAAGAGGACTGTCCGAGAATTCAGCAGAATATAGATAGATTGGAGAGTGGGCGGAGAAATGGCAAATGGAGTTCAATCCGGGCAAATGCGAGGTGATGCATTTTGGAAGATCCAATTCAAGAGCGAACTATACGGTAAATGAAAAAGCCCTGGGGAAAATTGATGTACAGAGAGATCTGGGCGTTCAGGTCCATTGTACCCTGAAGGTGGCTGCGCAGGTCGATAGAGTGGTCAAGAAGGCATACGGCATGCTTTCCTTCATCGGAAGGGGTATTGAGTACAAGAGTTGGCAGGTCATGTTACAGTTGTATAAGACTTTGGTTCGGCCACATTTGGAATACTGCGTACAGTTCTGGTCACCACATTACCAAAAGGATGTGGATGCTTTGGAGAAGGTGCAGAGATTCACCAGGATGTTGCCTGGTCTGGAGGACACTAGCTATGAAGAGAGGTTGAGTAGGTTAGGATTATTTTCATTAGAAAGACAGAGGTTGAGGGGGGACCTCATTGAGGTCTCCAAAATCATGAGAGGTATAGACAGGGTGGATAGCAAGAAGCTTTTTCCCAGAGTGGGGAACTCAATTACTAGGGGTCTCGAGTTCAAGGTGAGAGGGGAAAAGTTTAAGGGAGATATGTGTGGAAAACTCTTTACGCAGAGGGTGGTGGGTGCCTGGAACGCATTGCCAGCGGAGATGGTAGAGGCGGGCACGATAGTGTTATTTAAGATGTATCTAGACAGATACATGAATGGGCCAGGAGCAGAGGGATACAGATCCTTAGAAAATAGGCAACAGTTTTAGATAGAGGATCTGGATCGGCACAGGCTTGGAGGGCCGGAGGGCCTGATCCTGTGCTGAAATTTTTCTTTGTTCTTCTTTGTTTACAATTCCCGATGATGCTGCCCCTTCCCCACCCCCAACCCACTCACTCCCTACCTACCCTACCCTCCCCTGGTGCCCTCAGTGATCCTCGATGTGCTTTGTCCTCCTAGCTCTATGCTACGCCTTGTCGACGCCCTCGCCAATGCTCCTCAGTGATTGGGCCATGCTCTGCAGTGCTTCGGCAATGCCCGCCTGCGACTGGGACACCTTCCGCAGTGCTTGGGACATGCCCCGCTAGAAGCGGGACATGTCACGCAGAACCTCATCAAGGTCAGCCTGGTACTGGGTGACAGCCCCCAGACATTCTGCCGAGACCCTCAGCCATGGCCGTCACCAACTGTGTGACACCTTGGACATCTTCACTAATGGTGCCGACGTGCACCAGGCTCTCCACTGCGGTCACCACCAGTGTTGGCCTCAGTGCCACCATTGCCGGCAACATGTCCTGCGCCCGTAGTCTCTGGGACTCCTCCCAACGGCCATTGATCTTCTGGAGTGTCGCTGACATCTCCCTCTGAATGTCCTTAACGCTCCCGATCGTCTTCATCAGCCTCGGGGAAACCTCTTCCACAGGCTCAGCATCAGGTTGGGAGCCAACTGGGTCCTGGGATCCTGCAGACCTCCGATTGCTGTTTCGCCTGGGTGTTCCTGCCTCCATCTGATGTGCATCAGCAGTGTGGTGCTCACCAGATTGTGCCCCAGAAGCTTGACTACTCAAGCAGCACGATCTGGAGAGTGGGGAACTGTTACACACAATAAACACCCTTGTGCACAACCAGTATGATACCTCTGTCGCTTTCTTCCGCAATGCAGGCAACCCTCTGAACCCTTAGCCCATCTCTCCGGGCAACGCCCCCCCCACCCCCCCACCCCCCCCCGCCCTGCACATCATGTGAGGGGTGGGTGTGAGCGAGCACTCAGCAGACAGGCAGGGATCAGACTATGGCATAGAACGAGGAACATTGGCGCTCAGCTCTCTGCGGGTTGTCATCCTCCCCCCCCCTGCCCTCGACAGTGACCCGCTGACGTTGCCGACACAGTCCCAGCACCCTGGAGTGATGTGACACAGACTTTGGGAGGGATGGAAATGGGGGTGAGTAAGGTAGTGATGATGGACCTGACCACGTCCTAAGTGAATCGGCGAGTTTCAGGGCCTCCCTGGCCCTCCGGGTTTGCTGGTCCCTCGCCACTGCTGCCTGGCGTGCAGCCGCCGGCTGGTCCTCCAGTTCCTCCCTGGGCTTGTCCTCGAGCCCCTGCTGGTCTGGCACTGCCTCATCAACCTTGTCTTCCTCCTCCTCGGAGGTGACCACATGTTCCTCATCACCAACCTCCAGCTCGCCGTTCCGCTGCTTTGCGAGGCTGTGCGAGGTTATGGAGGACACAGAAGACCACCACAAAGTGGGCGACCCGCAGGAGGATGTGCTGGAGAGCACCACCGGAGCGGACAAGGCATCGGAACCGCATCTTGAGGAGTCCGATGCACTACTCAATGACAGCAACATGAGCCTTGTTGTACCTGGTTTCTGCTTCGGTCTCTGGGGTCCGTACTGGCGTCATTAGCCAGGTCCTCAGCGGGTACCTCTTATCCCCCAAGAGCCAGCTGCCCATCCTGGAGTGGTCCTAAAAGAGACCGGAGATGGCTGACTGTCCCAGGATGTACATAGAACATACAGTGCAGAAGGAGGCCATTCGGCCCATCGAGTCTGCACCGACCCACTTAAGCCCTCACCCACCCGATCGCGGTAACCCACTAACCCCTCCTAATCTTTTTTTGCTCACTAAGGGCAATTTATCATGGCTAATCCACCTAATCTGCACATTTTTGGACTGGGAGGAAACCGGAGAACCCGGAGGAAACCCACGCAGACACGGGGAGAACATGCAGACTCCGCACAGACAGGGACCCAGCAGGGAATCGAACCTGGGACCCTGGCGCTGTGAAGCCACAGTGCTAATCACTTGTGCTACCGTGCTGCCCCAACATAGAACATACAGTGCAGAAGGAGGCCATTCGGCCCATCGAGTCTGCACTGCCCCACGTAAGCCCTCACTTCCACCCTATCCCTGTAACCCAATAACCCCTCTAACCTTTGTGGACACTGAGGGCAATTTATCATGGCCAATCCACCTAACCTGCTCGTCTTTGGACTGTGGGAGGAAATCGGAGCACGTTCCCCGGGATGTGTGCACACACGTGGATTATCTTCTTCTGGTGGGTCGCACATTAGCTTTATGTTTAGGGAATGAAACCCCTGTCTGTTAATATTGGGGATTCGCAGATGGCCTGGTGAGTGTAGGGCAACATGTCTGGCATCTATTACCCCCTGGACCTGGCAATGGTGGAGAAACCTACTGCCCAGACATCTTGCTGGCCATGTCACTGATGATGGACTACATTCTCCGCGGTTGGGATTCTCCATTGCGCCGGCAGCGCACCCACGCTCAGGGATTTCCCGACAGCATGGGGCTGCCCACCATGGGAAACCAAAGATCAATTGGTGAGGCGAAGAATTGCGCCACTGGCGGGATGCAGTGCACCGGTTTTCTGGTGCGGCGGGACATAGAATCCCGCCGGATGTAATTTTCCGTCTGGGCAAACAGGGTATCTGTGACCTGTCGGATGCACCTGTGGGCTGTGGCCTGTGAGATACCACATAGGTCCCCGTTCGAGCCCTGGAGGTGTGAAGGTTTAGGGCTGCAGTGACCTTGACGGCCACCAGGTGCGGGTGTCCTCCTCCTCCATGTGGTGCCAAGTCTGCGAGGACATGGCACAGGTGTTGCACTGTTTCCTTATTGAGACGGAGCCGTCTGTGGCACGCACTGTCCATCCTCTGCTCAAACAACCAGCGACACCTGTACACCCTGGGCCTTCGTAGGACTCCCCTTCTGGGGCCCTCAATGGCCTGATGGGCGGCCGGGTCCTCAGGGTGTGGAGCGGGGTCTGGCACATGGTCTGCTGCTCGAGCATCTGCAGATGCTGCTGCCGCTGTCTCTGGCGTCAGGCCGCCCAGCCTAGCAGCAGCACCACTAGGGCAGGTTCTAAGTCCAAATTCCCTGCCATAGTGTTCAATATCTATAAGGCATTGGGAGAGGGTGTTAAACTGACAAACAGCAGTGGCTCCCATCCCGGGACCTTCCAATCTCACATTGATTGTTCAAGCACACTGTCCAGACATCATGGTCTGATTGGGATGCTAGGCAATGACTCCCACATGCTACATGGCCCGCCCATCCACGGGAATCCACTTGGGTTGTGTGAAGTGCTCACGAAACCATGATTTCCAGTTCCCTATGAGCAATAGCCACAGCCGCATGGCCAGAGGCCTCAGCAGTCGGTGGGGTCATGGGAGGTCAGTGGGACAGATGGACAGGGACAAGGATTGCCCCTGAAAAGGGTACACATAATCCAGGGGTTGGCATGGTGGTGCCGCACGAAGTTGCCCCCCAGGGCCTCCTCCCACCCTCCCATGGCGGCCCACCCCTGTTTAGGGTCCCCAACCCCTGGACAAGGGTGCCCCCCCCCAGGGGGTGGCAAGCCCAGCACCCCCAGGCTCTTTGCCTGTGAACAAAGATGGCTACTCACCCCCTCGTCTCCCCACTGAAGTCCTTCCGCCAGGTTCATGTCTTTCAAACGAAGTACTAATCAGCGACAGCTTGAGTACTTGCTGGGGAGGCTTCAAAATCATGGGAGACCGCTGGATATGGGGTAGCTCCCATTAATTGTATGGTAGTCGGGCTTCAGTGGTGATAATAGGTTTCTTGCCAAGCTGGTTGCTTCGCAAACTGTTTAGTGCCTGGCGCGGTTCTCACTTTCAGCCTATCCCGCTATTCACTGGCCTCATGTTGCTCGAGCGAAAGCGTAACGAGGCCGGAGAATCGCGCCCATAGTTAATGGACAGATCCTACTGCCTTCTTTAGTGGTGACTTTGGGGATAGGAAGGGTGCTGGACAGGACCGCCAACTGTCCAGCTCCACCCTGATTAAGTCTGGAGTTGGAAAATCCATGGTTGGCCATCCCGCACTGCTGGAACTTGATCCCTAATGACCACATACAGCTGCCGCGAGTATTAAACCAGCTGAGGGCAGGCCTATTGCCACACAGGGAGCCTGTCGAGTAAATCTGACTCTCAGGGAGGTGTCATGGGGAGGATCAAACAGAGGGACCTGAAATCAGGAAGGGGCTGCCTGCTGAGACCCACCCCCTGCTCTTGCTGCTGACGCTCTATGCACACTCGCAACCTAAAATCCCCACATTACGAAACCCCTGCTGCCATTATAAACTTACCTGTGGCCTGGGTTGTTCGTGATGCTGGGCCTCCAGTGGGTGTCGTTCTAGCAGCAGCCACCACCTCCCTGAAGACACTGACGGGAAGCTCTCTGTGGGTGGAACCTCCACTCCTGGGGTCCTAGTCCTGGGGGAAAAAGTCACCGGTGGCCTCTCAACTCCCTGTGTCATGTGAGAGTACCTTTAAGAAATGGGTATTTATAAATGGGTGTGTATATAAATATCTGTAGTGAGAGTACCTTTAAGAAATGGGTGTTTATTACTGCAGTGATGTCAGAGAAGTGGGTGGAGCTGGGCTGTCTGTCAGCTTTTTACTTTTGTTTTAGGCTGTTTGCTGCAAGGTGTGTTTTAGTTTTGTTTTCAGTGTTGGAGCTGAAGCCAGACAGAGCAAGTGTACTGTTGATCTCTCTGCCATGAAAAGACTATCTCTTGATCATTTGGTGAATTCAGAATTATAAATATTTAACCTGATGTGCTTCTGTTTAAAGGTTTTTTTAAAAGTCTTGTGGGTTAAAAGGACAGCTTACGGATTACTTACTGTTGTATTCTTTGGGGGTTGTTTTTGAATTAATGGTTGTTAAGATGTTCACTGTTTGTTTTAAAACGGTTAACTTGAGTTAATAGAATAAACATTGTTTTGCTTTAAAAAATACGTTACCAGTTTTGTTGTACCACACCTGTAGAGTGGGCCGTGTGCTCCCCATACCACAATCTATTAAAAGTTGTGGGTCAGGTGAACTCCATGATGCACTCTAGGGTTCTCTAAAACCTGGCCCAAAGCACCTGATTGACTTGTGGTTCAGTGGACCCTCCCTAAAGGAGGCAATGTGGGTCTCTCACTTGCTCTCCAGCCAGCAGACAAGGCCCCCGTCACCCCCAAAGTCCTGACCAATATCTCAAGCTGGTGACATTGTTTCAGGACTGGAGACTATTCCAGGTACAGTCAGTGAAAAGGGGCTGACAAGGCAAGAACAAAAGAATAGGTCCACGATAGGGTGGAAGGCAAGAAAGATTAAATGAACAGAATAATCAATACCCTCTGTCTGAAAAAATGGGATCAGTGATTATAATTTGAAATTGGTAATTCTGGCTTATATTGCTAACTCAATTGCATATGTCCATCTAGAGCATGCTGATCAGGCCACATCAGGAATGCTGCACATACTTTATAGTCCCCACGATACGGAAGGTCATTCAGACCAAGGATGCCATGCAGAAGAGAGCAATAGGGGGAATTAACTATGAGGATAGAGGTATCAGGGGAACCTCTAAGTAAATAAAAAAATAAGAGGCTAAAAATTCATCTGCCCTTATTTTCTGGATGTAGAGGTAGCACTTCGTGACTTAAATATGCTGGTTCCATTGGAGGTGAGCAACTTGCAAACTTGGTGCTCCCACCTCTATCCCATGATTGTAGCATAGGGCCAAATGAGGACTTGTTGCTGACTTCCTTTGCTCTGCTCCCAGTTGCCACTGAGCTCAGCAGATCAGCATTGTGTTGAGGGCACATCTTGCAGCTAGTCTGCTCTTCCTAAAGGCAGTCTGCCCCTCTTAGCATTGGATAATGATGCTGCAATTTAAAATAAAGAAAATACCCCAGGGCTGAGGGAGGGCTTCATGATAACATCTGAGTCTCTGGAGACAGGTAAAGGTGGGCAGGAGAAGTGATAGCTAGATTACATAGGGGATGGGAATCAAATCAAGGACCACCCTCAGGAGAGCAGGAGCAGGTGGCCAGGGAGTTCAACCTTTGGGGTCTAGTCCCGAGGACCTGGCAACAGTGTCACAAGAAGTCTGATAACTTCACACTGATGTCAGATCAAAGACATCGAATGCATCTTGATAAGAACATAAGAACTAGGAGCAGGAGTAGGCCATCTGGCCCTTCAAGCCTGCTCCACCATTCAATGAGATCATGGCTTATCTTTTGTGGATTCAGCTCCACTTTCCCATCCGAACACCATAGCCCTTTATTCCTTTATTCAAAAAGCTAGCTATCTTTATCTTGAAAACATTTAATGAAGGAGCCTCCACTGTTTCACTGGGCAAGGAATTCCATAGATTCACAACCCTTTGAGTGAAGAAGTTCCTCCTCAGCTGTCATAAATCTACTTCCCCTTATTTCGAGGCTTTGCTTCCTAGTTCTGCTTTCACCCGCCAGTGGAAACAACCTGCCCGCATCTATCCTATCTATTCCCTTCATAATTTTATATGTTTCTATAAGATCCCCCCCCCCCCCCCCCACCCCCCGCGTCCTTCTAAATTCCAACGAGTACAGTCCCAGTCTACTCAACCTCTCCTCGTAATCCAACCCCCTCAACTCTTCATATGACATCCACCCACCAATATCTCAAGCTGCTCAATGAATCACACCCCCATCACACACAGTAGCACTCCCTGCAACCTGCCACTCAGGACTCCTGACTCACATCCAGATACTCCACCACATCCCCACAATGCTGCCAACCTCACAACTGCCTCCAGCTATTCAGCCACGGCAAGTATATCACCCAAACATCTCAGTCTGCTCCCTCCATTGCAAAACGAGGTGGCAGATAATGGGCTGAATTTCGTGTGAAGGTAGCAGCTCCATCCACCAGTTCGAAAGTCAAGGGCAAGGGCCCTGGAAGCCACAACTGGATTTTACACTCATCAGAAAATTAGGTGCCTGAAGTCCTGGCTTTCACCTCATGTCCCACTTCCAAGATCTGACAGCCAATCAGAGGGCCAACAATTCTCCAGTCTCAACTACTCCACCGGGAGGTGTGGCCATTTTTGGGACTGCAACTAGTCAGCAAGGTGACCGCTGCTGGAGGCCGGAACTCGTGGTAAATGGGGCAGCCTCAATGGGGGAAGTCAGACTGGCCCCAGCGAGGCAGTGGTGGGAGGGGAGCATGGGGATGGTGGTGAGGGTGGTGATTCAGAGGCCAGCGATGGGTGGAGATGGGGGTTCAAGCAAGAACATCCTTTCTGCTGGGGACTCTTCTCTGGAGAAAAGGATGCATAAACAGCGGGACCGCCACCAACCTGGCAGTCAGGTTTGTGTGGTGGGCATTCCCTGCAGGGGGTGGGGGGAGGGGAGTAAAATTCAAGCTAATAAAATAGAGCAGAACAGAACTGGCAGGGGGCAGGAGCGGCTGCATCTCCTGAGCTTACAGAGGAGCTGACTCAACAACATGAGTGTGTGACAGACTGTGACAGGGCCTCTGGCATCTAGCATTGCTGAGACCTGCAGGACAGTCTGCCCCTTCTCAACTTCCAACACACGCTCATCCTGCAATCTGACCTGATGAGCAAGCTGCTCATGGATGACCATGCACTTCTTGCTTTTCACATCACCTCCATTTCCTTCTCACTAATCTTCTAACTTCCTGTTTTTAAAACTCTCAAGCACTCCTCCTGCCCAGGGAGGAAGAGAGACAGCAATGGCACCTCACTGATGAAGAGACTCTGTCACTTGATCTGATATTCACAACCGCCAGTTCAGATATTGTCACTGCACTTACCTTGGAGGCTGGGAAGTGGAAGGAGCTGTGGAGAGTTACTAGGGCGCAGTAGGCTGCAGCCAGGCAGAAGTAAAGGATATGCCAACTCACCAATGGCAAGATTGCAGACAGCTCCTGCTACAGGTGAAACAGATCAGGATGTCAATGGAACGGCATACAGAGAAGCACTGACTGGGATGCACACAGGGCTGCGGGCTGCATTGGCTGACTGCCACAAAGCCCCCTGTCACCTGAAAGGAGCATGGAGGACTCTAGCTCCAAGTTAGCAGAGGGTATGATGCCTAGCTTGCTCCCCACCCCCCACCGTAGCCTCTGCTTCTATGTTGTGTTTCAGACTCAGAGACACTGCCACTGCTGCCGCCTTTCCTGCTGCAGCCATTTATGTGCACAGAACATGTATCTATCTGCCCTCCCGATGAGGATGCTGCAACACTCACTGGCAAATCCAGGAATCACCATGCCTCCAAAAACAAAAAATGTCCCGAGACTTTATAATGGTAGAAATTCTTCAAAATTGTTTCACCTGTAATTGGAGTTCCTGGCCCTTTAAGGAACACCATGCAGGGTCCATCTTGCAGCTTAGCGCTGATTTGCTGGGTGATGCTCAAATGTGCTGCCTGGATTGCATGGCCAAAATGAACTATCCTGCTGTAGATCAGCTGGTAGTGTTGTACGATTGTGTGTTCTCTCACGGTGAGGTCTAGAGACTTGTATAACTGCTCGTTAATTACACATATATATATGTGGAGGATATGGTCCTGACGAGGATCTCTACCAAACTCACCATCACATTCTACTACTCCCATGTGACTCTACATCATATTTTGGGGGGGGGGGGGGGGGGGGGGTACTGTTTTCCCCAGTCCCACATTAACCCTTATATCCTCAACACCATAAAACTACAGGTTGGACTGTGTGATGCCAGGATAGAGCTTTCCACTGGCCCTCTGCAGATGCCTGTATGGGCGCCTTGAGGGTGTACCATACATGCTGCGCTCGAAGTTGCTAGCGACACGGCATGCTCCAGTAAAACAATCCTAGGGGTGTGATTCTCCCAAAAGGGAACAAAAGTCCCCTAGTGAGCGCGGATAGCCACGTGATTCCTGGCCCTCGCAGGGCCGAGAAACACATGGGCAGTCAATGCAACTCACGTTGAATAAGGGGCCTGAATGGGGAACGTACGGCTGAGGTTGCACATAGCCTCGTTTTTTACAGGGGGGGGGGCTCTGCTCGCCGGAACTGCCTGTGGTAGTCTGTGTAGAGGTATTACGGTACCTAGTAATGCTGGAACACCATTGGTAGATATTGTATGTTTCCTATTGGTCAAGCTGTACGGTAGCTCCGCCCTGCAAGGCGGGGTATAAGAGCCCGTGCCGCTCCAGCAGCTTTCTTTCTGTACCTGAGCTGCTGGGGGAAACATCTAGCTTATTAAAGCGTTCAGTTGGACTACAACCTCGCTTTAGTGGTCATTGATCGTGCATCAATTTAATAAGCTAGATTTAAAAGGATGGAGCTCCGAATCAAGCCAGAGTGTCTGCAACTCAGCCCCCACACGGTGAACTGAGAGGCAACGTTCAAGCACTGGCTGGGGTGTTTTAACGGATATCTCGGAACGGCCGAAAACACACCCATGGGAGAACAGAAATTGCAAATCCTGCACTCGAGGGTGAGCCTGGAAATTTACACCCTCATCGAGGATGCGGACGACTTTGATGCAGCAATGGAGCTGCAAAAGGACATTATATTCGCCCGGTAAACCAGGTCTACGCCCGACATTTGCTAGCAACAAGGCGACAAATCCCTGGGGAATCGCTGGTAGAATTCTACCGTGCGCTCCTGGTGTTGGGGAGAAACTGCAGCTGCCCGCAAGTTTCGGCGAGCGACCACGCAGAACCTTTGATCCGGGACGCTTTCGTGGCAGGTATGCTGTCCTCCCAAATCCGCCAGCGATTGCTGGAGAAAGATACCCTAGGCCTCAAGGAGGCACGGGCCCTTGCAGGCTCCCTGGATGTGGCCTCCCGAAACGCCCGCACTTACGTCCCCGACCGCACGGCAGCCCCTTGGCAGCGTGGAACCCCTCCGCAGCCGAGCCCGAGACATCTCCTATCCCCCCACAAGCTTGTGCTGCAAGGTGGCCTGGCAACTCCAGGGGGCCCCACTGCTACTTTTGCGAGCAGGTGAAGCACCTCCAACAGCGCTGTCCGGCCCGCGCATCCACCTGCAAGGGATGGGGTAAAAAGGGCCACTTTGTGGCGGTATGCCAGGCCCATGCAGTCGCTGCGGTCTCTGGTGGCGAATGTGGACCGCTACCACAACCCTCTCTACGGTCCCCGTGCGGCCAGCGGGCGCCGCCATCTTCCTCCTCCAGGGCCACGTGCGGCCCCCCCGGGCGCCGCCATCTTGTCCCGTGGACACCGCGTGTGATGGATGGGCGCCGCCATTTTGTGCACCCCCAGCCATGTGGACCGCTACCACAACCCTCTCTACGGTCCCCGTGCGGCCAGCGGGCGCCGCCATCTTCCTCCTCCAGGGCCACGTGCGGCCCCCCCGGGCGCCGCCATCTTGTCCCGTGGACACCGCGTGTGATGGATGGGCGCCGCCATTTTGTGCACCCCCAGCCATGTGCGACCAATGGGCGCCGCCATCTTGGATGGACTCCGAGGACCCCAGTTCGGCTGACCACACACCGCCCGAAGAAAACACTCAACTGCTGCCGCGATTATCCTCGGTGACCCTGGACCAGTCCTGGCCTCGAACACTCTCAACTGCTACAACAACAGTACTAATCAACAGGCATGAGACGTCCTGCTTAATCGACTCTGGGAGCACGGAGAGCTTCATACACCCCGACACGGTAAGGCGCTGTTCTCTCCCCGTCCACCCCGTTAATCAAAAAATCTCCCTGGCCTCCGGTTCCCTCTCAGTAGAGATAAAGGGGTTTTGTGTATCAAATCTCACGGTCCAGGGAAGGGTGTTTAAAAATTACCAGCTCTACATCCTTTCCCACCTCTGCACGGCCACACTCCTAGGGTTAGACCTCCAGTGCAATCTCTAAAGTCTAACTTTCAAATTCCGCGGCCCTATACCCCCCTCACTGTCTGCAGCCTCGCTACATCAAGGTCGATCCGCCTTCCCTGTTTGCGAACCTCACCCCGGATTGCAAACCAGTCGCCACCAGGAGCAGACGGTACAGTACCCAGGATCGGATCTTTATTAGGTCAGAGGTCCAAAGGCTACTGAGGGAAGGAGTCATTGAAGCTAGCAACAGTCCCTGGAGAGCTCAAGTAGTGGTGGTAAAGACCGGGGAGAAACATAGGATGGTCATCGACTACAGTCAGACCATCAACAGGTTTACGCAGCTGGACGCGTACCCTCTCCCCCCGCATATCCGACCTGGTAAACAGGATCGCGCATTACAAGGTCTTTTCCACGGTGGATCTTAAGTCCGCCTACCACCAGCTCCCCGTCCTCACTAGTGACCGCAAGTACACTGCCTTCGAGGCAGATGGGCAACTCTACCACTTCTTAAGGGTTCCCTTCAGTGTCACTAACGGGGTCTCGGTCTTCCAGCGCGAGATGGACCGAATGGTTGACTGGTACAGTTTACGGGCAACATTCCCGTATCTCGATAATGTCACCATTTGCGGCCATGACCAGCAGGACCACGACACCAACCTCCGAAAATTCCTCCAGACCGCAGGGATCCTTAACCTTACGTATAACAAGGATAAATGCGTGTTTAGCTCCGACCGCCTAGCCATCCTCGGCTACGTAATGTGAAATGGAGTTATAGGCCCCGACCCTGAAAGCATGCGCCCCCTTATGGAGTTCCCCCTCCCTCACTGCTCCAAGGTCCTGAAGTGCTGCCTAGGGTTTTTCTCTTACTATGCCCAGTGGATTCCCAACTATGCGGACAAGGCCCGTCCCCTGATCCAATCCACAATTTTTCCCCTGTCGATAGAGACCCGCCAGGCCCTCAGCCGCATTAAAGCAGACATTGCAAAGGCCACGATGCACGCCATCGACGAGTCCCTCCCCTTCCAGGTCAAGAGTGACACGTCTGACGTAGCTCTGGCAGCCACCCTCAACCAAGCGGGCAGACCCGTGGCCTTCTTCTCACGTACCCTCCATGCTTCCGAAATCCGCCACTCCTCAGTCGAAAAGGAGGCCCAGGATAGTAGAAGCTGTGCGACATTGGAGGCATTACCTGGCCGGCAGGAGATTCACTCTCCTCACTAACCAACGGTCGGTTGCTTTCATGTTCGATAATGCACAGCAGGGCAAGATAAAAAAACGATAAGATTCTCCACCTATAACTACGAGATCTTGTATCGTCCTGGGAAGCTAAACGAGCCTCCTGATGCCCTGTCCCGCGGCACATGTGCCAACGCACAAGTGGACCGCCTCCAGTCCCTCAACGAGGACCTCTGCCACCCGGGGGTCACTCGCTTCTTCCACTTTATCAAGACCCGCAACCTGCCCTACTCCATCGAGGAGGTCAGGACAGCCACCAGGAATTGCCAAATCTGCGCGGAGTGCAAACCGCACTTCTACAGCCACAGAAAGCGCACCTGATAAAGGCTTCCCGTCCCTTTGAGCACCTCAGCGTTCAAAGGCCCCCTCCCCTCCACCGACCGCAACACGTACTTCCTGAATGTGATTGACGAGTACTCCCGGTTCCTATTCGCCATCCCCTGCCCCGACATGACCGTAACCACCATCATCAAGGCCCCTCCATAGTATCTTTACGCTGTTCGGCTTCCTCGCTTATATACATAGTGATAGGGGGTCCTCCTTTATGAGCAATGAACTGCGTCAATTCCTGCTCAGCAAGGGCATCGCCTCGAGCAGGACGACCAGTTACAACCCCCGGGGTAACGGACAGGTAGAGAGGGAGAATGGAACGGTCTGGAAGACCGTCCTACTGGCCCTACGGTCCAGCAATCTCCCAGTCTCCCACTGGCAGGAAGTCCTCCCAGATGCCCTCCACTCCATCCGGTCACTGCTCTGTACCACGACCAACCAAACACCACGAACGTCTCCTTGTCTTCCCCAGGAAGTCCTCCTCTGGGACCTCGCTCCCGACCTGGCTGGCAGCTCCTGGACCCATCCTGCTCCGAAAACACGAGCGGGTGCACAGTCGGACCCGTTGGTCGAGAGGGTCCATCTTCTCCACGCTAACCCCCAGTACGCCTACGTGGCGTACCCCGACGGCCGGCAAGATACGGTCTCCCTACGAGACCTGGCGCCCGCCGGATCCCCACGCACGCCCCAGCCACCAGTCCCACCCTCCCTCCCACTGGTGCACCTTACAGGAGGATCGGTCCTTCCGCCGGCCCCGTCTAGGCCCCCCCACCCACCGACTCACCCTGCAGATGCTCCCTTTCCAGGTCAACCGTTTTCCCCACCAGCGCCGTCTAGGGGTGTTGAAGCAGCCACAGGGATCGAGGCCACGCTCCCGGAGTCACAGACGCCCAAGCCTCCACCGGCGTCACCACCAGAGCTTCGACGATCACAGAGGACGACCAGGGCCCCCGATCGACTGATTGCTTCATTTTAAAGTGTATATAGTTAATTTTGAATCTGTAAATAGTTACGACAATAAGACAAAACGCCGTATGGAGGTATTACGGTACCTCCATAACTATAATTTCTACCACGTTACCATTTTGTAATATCAAGCCACTACCCCCGCCGGACTCTTTTTTTAACAGGGGGTGAATGTGGTAGTCTGTGTAGAGGTATTACGGTACTTCGTAATGCTGGAACACCATTGTTAGATATTGTATGTTTCCTATTGGTCAAGCTGTATGGTAGCTCCGCCCTGCAAGGTGGGGTATAAGAGCCCGTGCCGCCCCAGCAGCATTCATTCTATACCTGAGCTGCTGGGGGAAACATCTAGCTTATTAAAGCCTTCAGTTGGACTACAACCTCGCTTTAGTGGTCATTGATCGTGCATCACTGCCCATTGTAGCGAGAGAACAGGACTCCATTTTTAAATAGCGCCCCAATCTCCGAGGCCCCGAAACAATCCCCGCCCCCTCCCCCAACCTCCCGACCTGAACGCAATATGGGTGGGTCCCCGGCTCCTCCGCACCCCCCAACACCCACAGCAGGCAACCCCACCCAATCACACGCACACACAAAATGTCAGCTTAATAAAAGCAAATTACTGTGGATGCTGGAATCTGAAACAAAAGAGAAAATGCTGGAAAATCTCAGTAAGTCTGGCATCATCTGTCGGGAGAGAAAAGAGTCCGATGACTCTTTGTCAAAACTGATGCCAGCTTGGCGATGCCTCCTGGGCACTTTGGATATGCCAGCTTGGCACCTAGGTGGCACTGCCAGAGTGCCAGGCTGGCACTTCTACGGTGCCCAGGTAGCACCAGCAGTGCCAGGGCACCATCCTTCCCAAAGGGCATGCAGCTGGGGGCCTCCGATCTCCTGGGAGACTCTCATGAGTGCTGTTTCGCCTAGTCCCCGTTTGTGGGGACCAGTGCTAAATGACACTCGCCCGAGGTCTCTGAGACAAAGGGGTTGAATCCCAAAGCCTCAGATACCTCGGGAATCTGTACATTAGAGTAAGGCTTACTGCCTCGCTCAAATATGCAGATTTGCTAAAAAGTGATCCTGCCCATTGTGGACGGGATTCACATTGGAACGTCACGTGAGATTGCGTTGACTCTCGCGAGACGTTGTGAGGCGGTTAGATCCCGGGAGCGGGGTCTCATGGCTTTCAACGGCCACGCTGCGGCGAGCTGCTTTTCTGGTGCAGCATGGCCGTTGGATCGCGCCCTAGGCTCTACGGAGATTAAATTCCCACTGTCGACAAACATTTCAGAAAAACAGATAACAAAAGACTGAGTTCAGAGGTCTGTGTCATGATATTCAAACACACACATCATGATAGACAGACCAACAGACCAATTGGCACACATAACACGACAGCCAATCAAAGACAAGGACAGAGACAGTATAAGACAAGAAACACGACACCTGGTGGTCAGTAGATCTGGAGACCAGGACAAGGACAGGATCTGATTAACAACACACTCAGAGAGTCACCACATGCTGTGTACCAGGACAGATCTGTAAATAACAAGTTGAAATAAAACAGCGTTGTACCAATTGCAACCGTGTTGGTTCATCTGTACCTCAGAGCACCCAACACCACATGGTACCAAGTGAGTGGATCGATACCCTCTGCCATACCTCAGCGTACAGAGACAACCAGCAATACCCAGGCAAGATGTACGAGCTCCCGGTTCCGCAGCCGCTCCGGTGCCACGGCGATCTCCGCGAAAACTGGCAGCGATTCCGGCAAGCGTTTGAATTCTTCCTGGTGGCAGCCGAACTTCAAGACCTGGCCGATGATGAAAAAATAGAGTTTCTCCTCGCCATCGCCGGTGCAAGAGCAGAAGAAATCTTTTTAAAATTCTAGTTCTCCAAGGGGCAAAACAGGTACGACTTCCAGGCAGTCCTGGACAAATTCGCCAAATACTGTGAGGAAAACACACTCCAATCGGCAAGGAAAGGTAAGAAAAGCGGCAGTACTCACCTCGAGGCTGAAATCCCGGTCCAGAGAGCGATTTGGGTCGAGGTCGGCGGCCATCTTGCTAAAGGGAGTACACTAGCGCAGTTGCGCGAGAAGTGCGCAGAACCGAAAGTTTCGTCTGCGCATGCGCGAGACGCCATGCATGCGCAATCAAGAAAACGGCCATCGGTAAAGGAACAGCGATCTGCGCATGCGCAATCGCTTCCTACGTGCTACGTCACGCGCGTCATGACGTCAGAGGCCCCAGACCGCACCAATTTAAAGGGGAAACGTCCCAAATCCAATTTAAAGGGGAAACGTCCCAAATCAAAGAAAAAATCTTTTAAAGCTGTAAAACAACCTTCCTTCACCTGGAATGACAGCACAATGCCTCAAATTGAACCAGGAAATGAATTTAACCTCTGAAGAACCCTGCAACAAGCAGTTACCTACGCACAAACCGATGATTCCGACCTCGAATACTTCGATACCGATCTTTACATTTTTTTCGGACCTCGCGAGCCCAATGACAGCTCCATGGTCCTAGACGCCTACGACCCGGACGAACCTTTCATGTTGAACATTGGCGACCCCCACATTGAATCCGACGCAGATGCGGATTCACTTTTCGGATCTGAGGATCTTCAACCCAGCAGATACGACGTCCCAACTCATCAGTGCAGGATGATGCTGCAGCCTGAAATTAAGAGACAGAAGGCGGTACAGACACACAGAGAGCACCCAGCTGCCACACGGAGCGTGGTCCACGCCCCGCTCAGGGTTCCCGACCCTACGAGGGAAGCAACGCAAGAATCCAATGCACAGTCCTTGCAGGAACAAGACCATGAGGGTCTAGCAACCTCCTCTGACCAACTAGCGGCAGATGATGCAAGTCTGCCATGCTCACGTAAACCGCAAGAAGGCTATAACAGTCCACCATGCTCCAGTGCACAGCACGACGACCATGACGGTCTATCATGCTACAATGAAGGGCACAGCGCTGATGACTGCTCAAGCCCAAATGAAGACAAGCCAAAGGAATCGCCTCTTCCAAGCCCGAAGAAAAAAGGATTATGCGCTGACCTTCAGGATCATTATAGCCGAAGAGATATTAATAATGCTGCACAGTCGCAGAAGGATGCTGAGGATTTGCTAAAGAAATTACTTGTATGTCTAACTTGCAAGGAGCAGAGTGAAAATTGCCATTGTTTTAGTACGGATCGAAAAAATGGACAAGACATTGATCCTCATTTAATGGAAATATCACAACCTGAATCATAGCTACAGCAGAGACAACTGTCTCCCTTCAACACAAAACCGCAAAGTCCCAACTTCAGAGACCAGCAGTTAGTCAGTAATGACTCTTCAAACCCTGATGGGAATATTAATCGCATTGAACCTATGCACACTCCACTGATAAATGAGCAGAACATTGGAGCAAGAATCCTGAGGACACCGACATCGAGTAGCCAGACAAAGCACTTAAAACCCGCAGCAGTTTCAAGTGAACCAATTGTGCTTTCCACTGATGGTGAAGATGCAGATAAGGTTGACCCGATTATCCATTGTACCACATTAACTCCAGAGAGTAAGCATTTATGTCTGGGGAGTAGAATGTGGGCAATTGAGAACAGTAAAAGAGAGACTGTGACTATGCCAGTCCCAGCAAAATCAGACCCAGAGACTATGAAGGCATGTTCATGAACCATTAGAAAAGGATACATATGAAGTAACTGAGAAGAAAATTGAAACGGACTGTTCTTTGGAAACTAGTACAATGACGAAAGAAACATTGGATCCAACATTTGATGCCCTACATATGGGAGAAATTGAGGGAAATGAACAAGCTCCTGTAATGTCTGGGGGAAGATTTAAAATTCCAAAGAAGAAAAGCCCAAATGAAGGACAACGGCAAGACAATGACAGTCCACCCACATGGTTTGCACCACCAGATGAAAACTCTGACAATTTACCCAACCCTAGTGAACAGCAAGCAGCTACTGAGGATCTACCCGCGGTATGTGAAACGAGTGACGACAGCATCCCACTTCCCATGCAAAAGGTGCAAAGTGACAGACCTCAGCTAGTGCGTACAGAGGCACTCGACGATCACGGTGAGACCACTGGTAACTACGGTGACACCACACTACTTCCACCCTCAATTGCTCGAACCTCTCCACTAGTTAACGCATTCCTGCATGTTCCGACTCCAGAAGTGCAGCTTCAAGAAATCTCAGCTGACTCCAGTGAACCTGCTAAGACTCCGGACGGGGAGCATCAACAAAAAACAGACCAGACTCCAGATGGGGAGCAACCAAACGCCGACTCTGATTCACGTAAGCCAGACTTTACTCCAGACAGGCAGTGTCGCAACCTCAGTGATGGCACGCTCAGGGTGACAGCAGATGCCACAACGACAGGAGATGGATCACGTGACAATCACACTGGGTCAGTAATAACAAGCAGCGGCTATAGTCCAAGAGGAATACACCAATTTTCACCACAGCTATGTCCACACATTTGTTCCACACCGACAGTGCGGCCAATGACAGCTCATGCTGGACAAACCCAGTATTCAAGCCTGCAGCAGCCAGCAGTCGATGCAGCATATTCTCAAACAGGCCAGCACTACGGATTGCCCACTAATGGAATCAAGACCGAAGGAGGACTACCGCCAGTGCAATCTGCACTACAGACTGGATGCCTTAGTTACTGCCCAGGATTTGCTGCACCACAGCCTGGCCAGATAGCATATTCCTATCAGATGCAAGGTTCTAGTTTCACACCATCACCAGACGTTGATACGAGCAGAAATTCTGTCTCCAAAGCGACATGCTTCAACGCTTCTCAGCAGAATCACCCTTCCAGCACAGCATGTGGCCAGAACCAGCATGCACAGTCTCATCCGACTTCAACATCTGGCACATTCATGACCTTGAATGATATTGTTGATGGTACCTCTTCAATGTCAACGGCCCATCAGCTACAAGATGCCATCCGACAGCACCACCACAAACATAAAAAGAAAAAGACTCCACCTCGTTCCTGGTACGCATGACGGATGGATCGGTGCGTAGGCGCAATCGGCGAGCCTTCCGCCTACTTCCACGCTCGCAACGGAACCACACACCGACGCCGTGTCCTCCAATGGTTCCTGATAGTGACTTCGTGGAGCTGCCATATACCATGCCACTTCTGTCGCCACCCGTGGCCAGGCTCGCACCTCAGCCGGTGGTTCTCGACCCACCCTTGAGGCGGTCAACCCGAATTCGTCACCCACCTACTAGACTGGACTTATGAGACTGTTCACACGCCAAAGTTTAGAAACTATTGTATTGTAACATGTTACTGTTTTATCGTTCCAGATCTCGTTTGACTGGACCACACTTCAAAGTTTTTCTTCTTTTGTTATGGTACAACTTCGTTAGCATGCCACACCTGACATCGCCCCATGTATATAGTTACGCCACATGTACATGCTGTAAATATCATGCACACACATCTTTCGCTGCACTCAGGACACATTCATATTTATAACCACGTAGGCACATAATCTTGTAAAAAAGGGGGGATGTCATGATATTCAAACACACACATCATGATAGACAGACCAACAGACCAATTAGCACACATAACACGACAGCCAATCACAGACAAGGACAGAGACAGTATAAGACAAGAAACACGACACCTGGTGGTCAGTAGATCTGGAGACCAGGACAAGGACAGGACCTGATTAACAACACACTCAGAGAGTCACCACGTGCTGAGTAGCAGGACAGATCTGTAAATAACAAGCTGAAATAAAACAGCGTTGTACCAATTGCAACCGTGTTGGTTCATCTGTACCTCAGAGCACCCAACACCACAGTCTGCGGGTCAGATTTGGAACAGATGTTAAAACGTATTTCTTTATACATAGGATGATCCACAACTGGAATGGATTACTCATTCCAATGTCATCCCTGTTGAAAAGTTCTATTGCATTGAAATATCTGAATATAATAGATTATTACAAAGTGGAATCCGAGAAAAGCCATTGAACCCATTCGGCTTTTTAAAATTATGCATTCAAGAGATATTTGTGTTGCTGGCAAGGCCAGCATTTATTACTTACTCCATTCAGAATATTGTAAGTTCTTCTTTCTCACCTCGACCTTAATGGTAGATGCTCTACTTTAAGGAATTTGAATTTTATTTCTCTGTTTCCTCTAAAAAGTAGAAAATAAAACAGTGATGTTAAATCCCTGGACTCTTAAATTCCCCTTTCTCAACAGAAATTGACCCAGGTCCCATTGAAAGATTGATTTAAAGAATCAAATTGAACATTCTACTTCAGATAAAATAGAGGCATCGTTAAAAAACGTGTTTCGGGAAAAATGACCACAATGGTTTCGGTTCTCCAGGTTGTGAAGAGATACTCAGAAAACTATGTACATGGGCGGCATTCTCTGTCCGCCAGCGCCGAAATCGGGAAAGACGATGGGGCGGGGAGTCGGATTTACGGGACCTAACGCTACGCCCAGGTAGATCCCCAGACAGTACATCAGGAGTGGAGGTGACCTGCTGTGATTCTCATCCTAAGACTCAAGGTTATGAGCAGTCTTCTCCTGGCAGTGGCGAGTGTGGGAGCCATACAGAAAATGCACAGTGTAAGACAGTCCAACACATGCAGCCCGGGGATGGGTAGCTGGTGGCTTCAGTGGCCACGGCACCCGGCCATGACGGCCGGTATGTTTTCCAGCATGTGGAGCAGGGTGGGGCTTCAGCCACCCTCCGGGTTGGAAGGGGTGGGGGGCGTAGGTTTACAGGTTTGTGGGACAGGGGTTGGTGCCGGGGCACAGTGTTACCTACTCACCTTGGCCGCCCTGAGGAGGCCATGCCATTTTTTCTGGCACTGCAGCCGGTGGGGAAGGTGTTGCCCACGGCCTTTGCCACTTGCATACGGGCACAACGAATGGCGGCGGCTGGCAGCCTCCTTCCCACCCCAGGGTGCAGGGTAACCCGTCTCTTCCCCACGGCATCTTGCCCAATGTATATAATGTTGGCCAGTAAGCCACCGACCATGGAGAGGGGAACCTGATAGGGATCTGTTGGGTGGTGTATACATCATTCGTTTAAATAAAACTTTGTTCTTACTTTACTTGGTGTGGACTTCCCGTGTCCTTATTAAACTGGCAACAAGGAGAAACTGGTTTGCTGTCGGCACTGCGACCCACTCAACTGAGCCCCCCCCCCCGATTTTCTGGACCAGGTTTTGATTCGCCATGCCTCTGTTAGGGCGGTTAGGTGCCCATATTGAAGACTGGAACTAATACGCTGAATAAATGCATTATTTCTTCAGGGCCAATAATATTACGGAGAGTGAGTGCCAGAAGGTCATAATATTGATGGCCTGTGGACCGCAAACATTCGGGTGATCCGGCGTCTCATGTACCCGGTGATGCCGGATACGCGAACATTCGACCAGCTCGTGAACTTCATTCTTACTTGACTCAGTGTGGACTCCCCAAGTCCTGACTAAAATCTTCACCTATTGACTCGTTATTTATTTGTTGTGTTCTACTCGATTTGGGTTTATTATTCCTGAGTGTTTTTTCCATTTGTTCGTGGGATGTGAGCGTCATTGGCAAGGCAGCATTTTCTTCAAATCTCTATTTTCCCTTGAGAAGGTGGTGAGCTGCCTTCTTGAAACACTGTAGTCCATGTGATGTAGGTACACCCACAATGCTGTTAGGGAAGGAGTTCCAGGATTTTGACCCAGTGACAGTAATGGATATATTTCCAAGTCAGGATGTTGTGTGACTTGGAGGGTAATTTCCAGGTGGTGGTGTTCCCATATATCTGCTGCCCTTGGCCTTTTGGTTGGTAGAGGTTGTGCGTTTGGAAGGCATTGTCTAAGGACTCTTGGTGAGTTGCTGCAGTGCATCCTGTAGATGGTGCACACGGCTGTCACTGTTCGTCAGTGGTGGAGAGAAGGAAGGAAGAAGGGAAGGAAAGGGAAGTTTGTGGGTGGAGTGTCAAACAAGTGGACTGCTTTGTCCTGGGTGGTGTCAAGCTTCTTGAGTGTTGTTGGAGCTGCACTCACCCAGGCAAGTGGAGAGTATTCCATCACACTCCTGACTTGTGCCTTGTAGACGGTGAACAGGCTTTGTGGAGTCAGGAGGTGAGTTACTTGCTACAAGATTCACAGCCTCTGACCTGCTCTTGTAGTCACAGTATTTTTATGGCTGGTGCAGTTCGGTTTCTGGTCAATGGTAACCCCTCAGGATGTTGCGGGAAGCACTATGTTGAATCTCCATTAAGAGGAGGAGGTGGTGCATAGGATTTCCCAAACATTCCTGCCCTCACCCACATGGCCCTGGTGGTGCGATACAATATACAAAAAACAGCAATAGAATCAGCTATTTTGGATCAACTTTGATAGGCTAATACACCAGCTCAACTGTTTAACATTTTCGGGATCTCTTCCAAAAGCTGTTCATCATATAATTATAATCTTCTTGTCCCACAGACACTAAACCCCCGCCGTTGACAGCGGCAGGATCGAGTGCAGAGAAATCTGCTGTCTTCACTCTACATTGCCACATCCAACTGTTCAGCAACACTTGTACCTTCCTCACCTGCTGTGCATTCTCTCTAAGATATGACAGTCACAACCATTGTTGCAGAGGCTCCATGTTCATTATCACTTCACTAGTTCCAGCAAACAACATTTCTGATCAGCTAGAACTGCAAAAATAATTTTATACACATTCTAGCTCCTCCTGTATTATCTGAAATTAACACTCCTGTTAATTCTGCAATTGATATGTAAAGATGTGCAGATTAGGGTTGTGTAAAGTTGAAACTCAGAAATCAGACATAGAAAATAGGAGCAGGAAGAGGCCACTTGGCCCTTCAAGCCTGCTCTGCCATTCATTATGATCATGGCTGATCACCCAATTCAGTAACCTGTTTCCGCATTCCCCACCTATCCATTGATTCCATTGGCCCCAAGAGCTATATCTAACTCCTTCTTGAAAGCATACAATGTTTAGGCCTCAACTGCTTTTTGTGGTAGCGAATTCCACAGGCTCATCGCTCTCAGGGTGAAGAACTATCTCCTCATCTCAGTCCTAAATGGTTCACCCCATATCCTCAGACTGTGACCCCTGGTTCTGGAATCCCCAGCCATAGGGAAGATCGGCGGCACGGTAACACAGTGGTAGCACTGTTGCTTCACAGCGCCAGGGTCCCAGGTTCAATTCCCGGCTTGGATCACTGTCTGTGCGGAGTCTGCACGTTCTCCATGTGTCTGCGTGGGTTTCCTCCGGGTGCTCCGGTTTCCTCCCACAAGTCCCGAAAGGTGTGCTGTTAGGTAATTTGGACATTCTGAATTCTCGCTCCGTGTGCTCGAACAGGCGATGGAATGTGGCGACTAGGGGCTTTTCACAGTAACTTCATTGCAGTGTTAATGTAAGCCTACTTGTGACACTAATAAAGGTTAGATGCTTCTTGCATCTAACCTGTCTCGTCCTTTTAGATTTTTAAAGACTTCTATGAGATTTCCCCCCCCCCCCCCCTCATTCTTCTAAACTCCAGCGAACATAATCCTAACCACAATCCCATATCCCAGGGACCCGAGTTCAATTCCAGGCTTGGGTCACTGTCTGTGTGGAATTTGCACCTTTACCCGTGTCTGCGTGGGTTTCCTCCGGATATTCTGGTTTCCTCCCACAGTCCAAAGATGTGCAGGTTAGGTGGATTGGCCATGCTAACTTGCCCTTAGTGTCAAAAATGGTTAGGTGGGGTTACAGGGATAGGGTGGGCTTAAGTAGGGTGCTCTTTCTAAGGGCCGGTGCAGACTTGCTGGGTTGAATGGCCTCCTTCTGCACTGTAAATTCTATAATTCTATGAACCATAATCAGCCATGATCGAATTACAGAACAGACTTGAAGGGACAAATGGCCTAATTTTGCTCCTATATCTTATGAACTAACCGACTCAATCTCTCCTCATATGTCAGTCCCGCTATCACAAGAATCAGTCTCGTAAACCTTCGCTGCACTCCCTCCAGAGCAAGAGCATCCTTCCTCAGATAAGGTGACAAAAACTGCACCCAATATTCCAGGTGTGGTCTCACCATGGCCCTATATAATTGCAGCAAGACATTCCTGCTCCTGCACTCGAATCCTCTTGCTATGAAGGCCAATTAGGGTTGTTACCAAGCCAGTTGATGCTGATAGTACACTTCCTATGCCATACAATCTTTGGGGGCTGCCCTTTGCGGATCAAGGGGAAGCCCCCTAGGCCAATCCAATTGACAGGCAGGTCCAGAGGGTGTGCTTCCTCCCCAATAGGGGGCAGAAGTCACACAATAGCCTTGTCAAGCCTGCCTGCAGTGCATTATGGTTGAGGGGATGAACTACCAAGTGTGTCATTATTTGAAGAAGAGGGAGTTATCCCAGTGCTCTGGACAGAATTTGTCTCGTAACCAATTCCACTAAAAATAAATATATCCGGTCAGTTATCACTTTGCTGTTTGTGGGACCTTGCTGTGCACATATTTGCAGCTGTCTTTGCAGACATTACATCAGTGCCTTACACTTCAAAAGAACTTCAGTGGCTGTGAAGCACTTTGACAGTCTGAGCATGTGAAAAGTACTATAAAATTGCAAGTTCCTTTTAGTAAACCTACAAAATTGAGTGATGGGGTATATTATGTTCCTATACTGGGAGTGGGCATTTATATGCTAAGAATTATATGACATACGTGACTATTCCATTCTGACCGTACTACAATTCCAACTCCAGCTATCATTCTCCAATTTCTATTTTAAGGACTTTTAGCTCATGATTTGTTTATGTAAGTCAAACATACTATGCTCCTGCCCATGTGAGAATCTTGGCTGCTGCCCCGGACACTTACTTCCTCATCTTCTTTACCGCCCCTTAAACTCCTGCAACCCTTATGTGCCCCACCCCGCCCCGCACTATCTTCTTCCCCAAGAAACAATCCACCCCTTTGCTCCATGCAGCACCCTAGCCCATCTAACTCCCTTTTGGCACCATGACTCAACAAAGGTTTTGCTTCTCTCTTTGAATCCCTTATTTTCATCTTACCACACCACTCCCCCAGGTATCACTCATCATGGCTCCAAATCTGATGGCTGGTATCTTGGGGTCATGTGGTATGGCTCTTGAGTGTTCTGGTTCGGCAGGAACAATGTGGAGAATAGGTGCAATAGAGAAGCTTTTTTTCCCCCACTAGATCTCTCCCATCTCGATTAAAGAGATTTAATTTCTTTAAAAGCTAAGTTGCCACGTCCTGCTGTCTCTACCTTCCTGACACCCTTTCCTCAACACCCTTCCCAAGCTGCAAATCTCAATTGTTCCTCCCTTCCCTCTTTCCTCCCTGAAACATGCTCCCACCTTCATGTATTCCCTGCCAAGCTAACTGCCACCAATTCACAGAGCAGTGCTTTGCTCGCGTCTCTCTCTTCTCATGGCATCATTTATAGCCCTGCTGAGAAAGATTATTTTTGCCCCACCGTCACGTTAAGCTTAATGTTTCATCATCACCTTATACCTCCTTTTCCTCTTTGAGGTCTCAAGTGTGTCATTGCCATCTAATTCTGCGTTCTTAACCACTCTGTATGTAATATCCTCCGATCTAGTTTCTATAGCAACAAGACTATCCTGTCGACAATTGTATCCTGTCATCATAACATCCTGCCGCTATGGAAGCCCAGACAGCTGCCATCTCGGCTCAGTTGGAAAGGGCTTCCAGGATATCACACCAATCCAGCATACTATTCTCTAAAAGGGTACTGGGGATGATGAGGTGCCATCCCAAGAGCGAAACTTGTCCTCTCTCCCGAAGGCTGCCTGTCTCCTCGCCAGCCAGCCATTCTGCCAGTGCCCTGCTATTCCACATTGCTGCAGCCCAAGTCAAATTGGTGCCTACTAGGCCCAGATGTACAAAGAACAAAGAAATGTACAGCACAGGAACAGGCCCTTCGGCCCTCCAAGCCCGTGTCAACCATGCTGCCCAACTAAACTACAATCTTCTACACTTCCTGGGTCCGTATCCCTCTATTCCCATCCTATTCATGTATTTGTCAAGATGCCCCTTAAATGTCACTATCGTCCCTGCTTCCACCACCTCCTCCGGTAGCGAGTTCCAGGCACCCACTACCCTCTGTGTAAAAAAACTTGCCTCGTACATCTACTCTAAACCTTGCCCCTCGCACCTTAAACCTATGCCCCCTAGTAATTGACCCCTCTACCCTGGGGAAAAGCCTCTGACTATCCACTCTGTCTATGCCCCTCATAATTTTGTAGACATCTATCAGGTCGCCCCTCAACCTCCGTCATTCCAGTGAGAACAAACCGAGTTTATTCAACCGCTCCTCATAGCTAATGACCTCCATATCAGCCAACATTCTGGTAAATCTCTTCTGCCCCCTCTCTAAAGCCTCCACATCCTTCTGGTAGTGTGGCGACCAGAATTGAACACTATACTCCAAGTGTGGCCTAACTAAGGTTCTGTACCTTAGTTAGGCAACATGTCTTGCCAATTCCTATACTCAGTGCCCTGGCCAATGAAGGCAAGCATGCCATATGCCTTCTTGACTACCTTCTCCACCTGTGTTGCCCCTTTCAGTGACCTGTGGACCTGTACACCTAGATCTCTCTGACTTTCAATACTCTTGAGGGTTCTACCATTCACTGTATATTCCCTACCTGCATTAGACCTTCCAAAATGCATTACCTCACATTTGTCCGGATTAAACTCCATCTGCTAACTCTCCGCCCAAGTCTCCAAACAATCTAAATCCTGCTGTATCCTCTGACAGTCCTCATCGCTATCTGCAATTCCACCAATCTTTGTGTCGTCTGCAAACTTACTAATCATGATGTGGAGATGCCGCCGTTGGACTGGGGTGAGCACAGTACGAAGTCTTACAACACCAGGTTAAAGTCCAACAGGTTTGTTTCGATGTCACTAGCTTTCGGAGCGCTGCTCCTTCCTCAGGTGAATGAAGAGGTATGTTCCAGAAACACATATATAGACAAATTCAAAGATGCCAAACAATGCTTGGAATGCGACCATTAGCAGGTGATTAAATCTTTACAGATCCAGAGATGGGGTAACCCCAGGTTAAAGAGGTGTGAATTGCATCAAGCCAGGACAGTTGGTAGGATTTCGCAGGCCAGATGGTGGGGGATGAATGTAATGTGACATGAATCCCAGGTCCCGGTTGAGGCCGCACTCATGTGTGCGGAACTTGGCTATAAGTTTCTGCTCGGCGATTCTGCGTTGTTGCGCGTCCTGAAGGCCGCCTTGGAGAACGCTTACCCGGAGATCAGAGGCTGAATGCCCTTGACTGCTGAAGTGTTCGCCGACTGGAAGGGAACATTCCTGCCTGGTGATTGTTGCGCGATGTCCGTTCATTCGTTGTCGCAGCGTCTACATGGTCTCGCCAATGTACCACGCTTCGGGACATCCTTTCCTGCAGCGTATGAGGTAGACAACGTTGGCCGAGTCGCACGAGTACGTACCACGTACCTGGTGGGTGGTGTTCTCGCGTGTAATAGTGGTATCCATGTCAATGATCTGGCACGTCTTGCAGAGATTGCCATGGCAGGGTTGTGTGGTGTCGTGGTCACTGTTCTGAAGACTGGGTAGTTTGCTGCAAACAATGGTTCGTTTGAGGTTGCGCTGTTGTTAATAATCAGACCAGTTACATTTTTCTCCAAATCATTTATATATACTACAAACAACAAAGGTTCCAGCACTGATCCCTGCGGAACACCACTAGTCACAGCCCTCCAATTAGAAAAGCATCCTTCCATTGCTACTCTCTGCCTTCTATGACCTAGCCAGTTCTGTATCCACCTTGCCAGCTCACCCCTGATCCCGTGTGATTTCACCTTTTGTACTAGTCTACCATGAGGGATCTTGTCAAAGGCCTTACTGAAGTCCATATAGACAACATTCACTGCCCTACCTGCATCAATCATCTTTATGACCTCTTTGAAAAACTCTATCAAGTTAGTGAGACACGACCTCCCCTTCACAAAACCATGCTGCCTCTCACTAATATGCCCATTTGCTTCCAAATGGGAGTAGATCCTGTCTCGAAGAATTCTCTCCAGTAATTTCCCTACCACTTCGTAAGGCTGACCGGCCAGCAGTTCCCTCGATTATCCTTGCTACCCTTCTTAAACAAAGGAACAACATTGGCTGTTCTCCAGTCCTACGGGACATCACCAGAAGACAGTGAGGATCCAAAGATTTCTGTCAAGGCCTCAAAAATTTCCTCTCTAGCCTCCTTCAGTATTCTGGGGTAGATCCCATCAGGCCCTGGGGACTTATCTACCTTAATATTTTTCAAGACGCCCAACACCTTGTCTTTTTGGATCTCAATGTGACCCAGGCTATCTACACACCCTTCTCCAGACTCAACATCCACCAATTCCTTCTCTTTGGTGAATACTGATGCAAAGTATTCATTTAGTACCTCGCCCATTTCCTCTGGCTCCACACATAGATTCCCTTGCCTAGCCTTCAGTGGGCCAACCCTTTCCCTGGCTACCCTCTTGCTTTTTATGTACGTGTAAAAAGCCTTGGGATTTTCCTTAACCCTATTTGCCAATGACTTTTCGTGACCCCTTCTAGCCCTCCTGACTCCTTGCTTAAGTTCCTTCCTACAGTCCTTATATTCCACACACTTTGTCTGTTCCCAGCCTTTTAGCCCTGACAAATGTCTCCTTTTTCTTTTTGACGAGGCCTACAATATCTCTCGTTATCCAAGGTTCCCAAAAATTGCCATATTTATCCTTCTCCCTCACAGGAACATGCCGGTCCTGAATTCCTTTCAACTGACACTTGAAAGCCTCCCACATGTCAGATGTTGATTTACCCTCAAACATCCGCCCCCAATCTAGGTTCTTCAGCTCCCGCCTAATATTGTTATAATTAGCCTTCCCCCAATTTCGCACATTCACCCTACGACCACTCTTATCCTTGTCCTCCAGCACTTTAAAACTTACTGAATTGTGGTCACTGTTCCCGAAATGCTCCCCTACTGAAACTTCTACCACCTGGCCGGGCTCATTCCCCAATACCAGGTCCAGTACAGCCCCTTCCCTAGTTGGACTGTCTACATATTGTTTTAAGAAGCCCTCCTGGATGCTCCTTACAAACTCTGCCCCGTCTAAGCCCCTGGCACTAAGTGAGTCCCAGTCAATATTGGGGAAGTTGAAGTCTCCCATCACAACAACCCTGTTGTTTTTCTCTTTTCCAAAATCTGTCTATCTATCTGCTCCTCTATCTCCCGCTGGCTGTTGGGAGGCATGTAGTAAACTCCCAACATTGTGACTGCACCCTTCTTATTCCTGATCTCTACCCATATAGCCTCACTGCCCTCTGAGGTTTCCTCCCATAGTACAGCTGTGATATTCTCCCGAACCAGTAGCGCAACTCCGCCACCCCTTTTATATCCCCCTCTATCCCGCCTGAAACATCTAAATCCTGGAACGTTTAGCTGCCAATCCCATCCTTCCCTCAACCAGGTCTCTGTAATGGCAACAACATCGTAGTTCCAAGTACAAATCCAAGCTCTAAGTTCATCTGCCTTACCCGTAATACTTCTTGCATTAAAACACTTCAGGCCACCAGACCCGCTGTGTTCAGCAACTTCTCCCTGTCTGCTCTGCCTCAGAGCCATACTGGCCCTATTCCCTGGTTCTCCCTCAATGCTCTCACCTTCTGACCTATTGCTCCCGTGCCCACCCCCCTGTCATACTAGTTTAAACCCTCCCGTGTGACACTAGCAAACCTCGCGGCCACGATATTTATGCCTCTCCAGTTTAGATGCAACCCGTCCTTATATAGGTCACACCTGCCCCGGAAGAGCTCCCAGTGGTCCAGATGCTGGAAACCCTCCCTCCTACACCAGCTGTTTAGCCACGTGTTTAGCTGCTCTATCTTCCTATTTCTAGCCTCACTGGCACGTGGCACAGGGGGTAATCCCGGGATTACAACCCTAGAGGTCCTGTCTTTTAACTTTCTGCCTCGATGCCTGAACTCCTGCTGCAGGACCTCATGCCCCTTCCTGCCTATGTCGTTAGTACCAATATGTACAACAACCTCTGCCTGTTTGCCCTCCCCCTTCAGGATGCCCACTACCTGTTCGGAGGCATCCTGGACCCTGGCACCAGGGAGGCAACATACCATCCTGGAGTCTCTTTCACGTCCACAGAAGCGCCTATCTGTGCCCCTGACTTTCGAGTTCCCTATGACTATTGCTCTTCTGCGCTTTGACCCTCCCTTCTGAACATCAGAGCCAGCCGTGGTGCCACTGCTCTGGCTGCTGCTGTTTTCCCCTGATAGGCTATCCCCCCCGACAGTATCCAAAGGGGTAGACCTGTTCGAGAGGGGGACAACCACAGGGGATTCCTGTGGTTGAGGTTGTCCTCCAAGAACATCCACAGAGTGTGCTAAACAGATTCGCCACACTCTCTTCTGTCTTCCAAGTTGCAGTCTTGAAGGAAGAACCTTGTAGGAGAATTGGGTTTGAATATGACAGCATTGCAGGAGGGCTTTGACCTCTTGTTCCCGTGAAAGAGGTATCGGATTAGTCCATTCTGTAAGTGCCTTCCTGTTAATTCCCCTATTTCCCATTTCTTTACTTTTGCTGTTATCATTTTGTCCATGGATGCTTAATGAACATATTCCTTTAAGCAGGGGAAATGAGGGATTCAGAAGTTATAAAAGAGAACACTGTGTTAGCCTTTGGACAGCAGAACTCAGATGTTTCGGCACCCGAGGGATTGGTGGCACTCGGTTTGATTGGTTGGCTGGTGGTCGATGTATTGGCCAAAAGACTGTACTCTGCCCGCTAACAGGCAATTATATCCTGCCCGGGTGGGATGATTTTATTCAGACAACCAAGACAGGACAATTGAGTCCGGGATGCTCAGAGGAAAGAAGCTGCTCTCTCTCTTTCTCTCTTACTTTTTCTCCAGAAAAGCTGCCTAGCTGCTGAATTTCTGAAACAGTAGAGGCCTAAATGAATCTGTAGTGAAAATTATTACAGATGTAGCCATATTAACTTTGTGGCTAGGAATCCTACAGCGAGTAACTCACCTCCTACCACACACCGGCGTCTGTTTGAGTACACAGAGGGAGAATTCAGAATGACCAAATCGCCTAACAGCACGTCTTTTTGGAATTGTACGAGGAAACTGCTGCACCCGGAGGAAACTCACGCAGACAGGGTAGAATGTGCAGACTCCGCACAGACAGTGACCCAAGCGGGAATCGAACCTGGGACCCTGGTGCTGTGAAGCAACAGTGCTAACCATTGTGCTACCATGCCACCCATCTACAAGATGCACTGCTGTAATTCACCAAGGTTCCTTAGTCAGCAGTTTCCAAAGCCATGACTGCTACCATCTAGAAGGACAAGAGCAGCAGATACCTGGGAACCCCACCACCTGGAGGTTCCCCTCCAAGTTTGGACCGGTTGTGATTTATCCCAGAATACCGGGGGAAGCAAGGGAGGAAATTAAAGGTGCCTTTACTGACATCTTTGTATCCACGTTGGCTACAGGTTTGGGCTGTACCTGGTCTGCTTAGTAAGATCGCAGATGACATAAAAACTGGTGGAGTTTCAGTTAGTAAAGAGGATTGTCAGAAGATACAGCAAGATAAGAAAAACTGGTCTTGGGCCGGGAAATGGAGTTTAAGGGCACCATGGTAGCATAGTGGTTAGCACTGTGGTTTCACAGCGCCAGGGTCCCAGATTCGATTCCCTGCTGGGGAACTGGCTGTGCGGAGTCTGCATGGGTTTCTTCCCGGGTGCTTGGGTTTCCTCCCACAGCCCAAAGACGTGCAGGTTAGGTGGATTGGCCTTGCTAAATTGCCCTTAGTGTCCAAAAAGGTGAGGAGGGGTTGTTGGGTTAGCGGGATAGGGTGGAAGTGAGGGCTTAAGTGGGTGGGTACAGACTCGATGGGCCGAATGGCCTTCTTCTGCACTGTATGTTCTATGGCTAAGTCACTTACCACCCTGACTTGGAAATATATCACCACTTCTTCACTGTTGCTGGGGCAACATCCTGAAACACCCTCTCAAGAGCACTGTGTGTACCTACATCTCAGGGACTGCTGCGGTTCAAGAACGCAACTCACCAACACCTTCTGAAGGGCATTTAGGGATGGGCAATAAATGCTGGCCTAACCAGCGATGCCCACATCCCATTAATGAATTTTTAAAAATTCAAACTGAAAGCCTGAATTGGGGGAAGATGTGCTAGAAGACAACCCTCTGAAACAAAGACTCTTATCCTTTTTACTTTTATCATTATTTTACGCTTCTCTTGTCCCCTCTGTCCAGAGGAGGTTCACAAGAATGATCCCTGGAATGAAGAACTTGTCGTATGAGGAGCGGTTGAGGACTCTGGGTCTGTACTGGTTGGAGTTTAGAATGATAAGGGGGGGATCTTATTGAAACTTACAGAATACCGCGAGGCCTGGATAGAGTGGACGTGGAAAGGATGTTTCCACTTGTAGGAAAAACTAGAAGCAGAGGACACCATCTCAGACTAAAGGGACAACCCTTTAAAACAGAAATGAGGAGGAATTTCTTCAGCCAGAGGGTGGTGAATCTGTGGAACTCTTTGCCGCAGAAGGCTGTGGAGGCCAAATCACTGAATGTCTTTAAGACCGAGAAAGATAGGTTCTTGATTAATAAGGGGATCAGGGGTTATGGGGAGAAGGCAGGAGAATGGAGATGAGAAAAATATCAGCCATGATTGAATGGTGAAGCAGACTCGATGGGCCGAGTGGCCTAATTCTGCTCCTATGTCTTATGGTCCGATGGTCTTCTAGAGAGTGGGGCGAGTTAAAGTGGAGGGGGTGTTTAGGAATTAGATAATAATTAACCTGTTGTATTTGCTGCATATTTAACCATAGTTATTGTTATTAACAAAATTAATTGTGTTTAAATTTACAAACCTGGTGACTGTAATTATTGGGCAGCCAAGGGCCGAAGACGTTTTCTCAGAATTATTTGTCAATTTCAATTGTGTTGCGATTCCACCAGTGCTAGTGGAATTGGCCACGCACTAGCCCAGCCGTGTCGTAACAATTCTCATATGCTCCCTCACCATTGCCATGCAAATTTTACTCATTTATTCATTTAACTTTTGAAAATTACTCTTGAATCTGCTTCAACCAGCCTCTCAGGCAGTGCATTCCTGATCATCATAACTTGCTGCATAAATTATTTTTTCCTCATCCCATTTCTGGTTTGTTTGCCAATCACCATAAAAAAGAAATCTGCACCTTTTATGCAGATCATCGTCAACATACTTTTTTTTGTAGTGTACGGCCAACTCATTTAAGTGAGCGGCCCCGTTGAAATTTATTTGGCAGCTGGTAATTCAAAAGAGGGCAAATGTTGTGAGTGCTGCGCAGTGTTCAGGTTTCTGCGCAGACCCACATGGCCAAGCAACTAGAGCAAACGCTGATCATGGGCAATGCAATATGTAAAATAGACAACTAAGGTTGAGGAGTCATACTTCCTGTCAAGCTTGAAATTATTTATTTGATGAATTTTGGTTTGGAATTTGGACTAGTTATTTGAATGTATGTTTGTATTGAAGTGACTAATAAGTGGAGTGAAGGAAGCCAATGTGGTTATCAGAATAGAGGTTTATGTGTAGCTGTTGGTGAATGCAGAATGGGGATTTTGATTTTATTCGTTCATGGGCTGTGAGAGTCAATGGCAATTCCAGCAATTAACCCCCATCCCTACTTGCCCTTGGGGCTGCACAGTAGCACGGTGGTTAGCACTGTTGCTTCACAGCCCCAGGGTCCCAGGTTCGATTCCCGGCTTGGGTCACTGGCTGTGCGGAGTCTGCACGTTCTCCCTGTGTCTGTGTGGGTTTCCTCCGGGTGCTCCGGTTTCCTCCCCCAAGTCCTGAAAGACCTGCTTGTTAGGTGAATTGGACATTCTGAATTCTCCCTCAGTGTACCAAACAGGCGGCGGAATGTGGCGACTAGGGGCTTTTCACAGTAACTTCATTGCAGTGTTAATGTAAGCCTACTTGTGACAATAAAGATTATTAAAGATGTGGCAGTGAGCTGCTTTGTTGATCGACTTTAGTCCAATGTTGTAGGTACACCCACAGATCTCTTAGGGGGAGAGTTCCTGGATTTTGAATCAGTGGCTATGAAGGAATGGCTATATAGGTCCAAGTCTGAATGGTGTGTGACTTGGAATGGAATTTGCAATATGGTGGTATTCTTCTGCACCTGCTGACCTTGTCCTTCAAAATGCAGAGGTCGCAGGTTTGGAAGGTGCAGTTGAAGAAGCATGTTATTGCATTCCATCTGGTTGATAGTGCACCTTGCTGTCACTGTGCGTCAGTGGTGGAGGATGTGAATGTTTACGGTCCTGGATGAGGTGGCAATCAAGCGGGCTGCTTTGTTTTGAATGGTACCAAGATTCTTCAGTCTTATCCCCGAGCTGTGCTGATCCAGGCAAGTGAAGAGTCATTACATAACACTCCGGACTTGTGCCTTGTAAGTGATGGCCAGGCTTTGGGGTGTCTACTTGCTGAAGAATTCCCAACCTCTGTTCTGCTCTTGTAGCCACAGTATTTGTATGGCTGTCCAGTTCAGTTTCTGTTCAATGGTAGCTTCCAGATTATGGATAGTAGGTGATTCAGTGATGGCAATGCCATTGAATATCAGGGCAGATGGTTAAATCCTCTCTTGTTGGAGATGGTCATTGCCTGGCACTCATGTTTTTTATTAGGTTAATGGGATGTTGGTGTCGCTGGCTAGGTTAGCATTTATTGCCATCCCAAATTGCCCTTGAGCGATCGTAGTGAACTGTCTCCTTGAACTACTGCAGTCCATGTGGTGTAGGTATACCCTCAGGGTTATTAGGAAGAGAGTCCCGGGGCAGCACGGTGGCATAGTGGTTAGCACTGCTGCCTCACAGCACCAGGGACCCAGGTTCAATTCTGGCCTTGGATGACTGCCTGTGTGGAGTTTGCATTTTCTCCCCATCTGCTTGGGTTTCCTTTGGGTGTGCCGGTTTCCTTCCACAGGCAAAGATGTGCAGGTTAGGTCGATTGGCTGTGCTAAATTGCGCCTTAGTGTCCAAAGGTTAGGTGGGGTTATGGGGCTACGGGTAAGGCGAAGGAGTGGTCCTCGGTAGTATGCTCTTTTGGTGGGTCAATGCAGACTCGATGGGCCAAATAGATTCCTTCTGCACTGTAGGTATTCTATGATGCCCAGGTATATGATTTTGAATGAGCAAAAGTGAAGGAATGGCCATGTTAAATGCAACTTAATGTCCAATGGTTAGGTGGAGTTATGGGGTTACACAGATAGGGCGGGTGAGTGGTCCTAGGTAAGATGCTCTTTTAGAGGGTTGGTGCAGTCTCAATGAGCCGAATGGCCTCCTTCTGCACTATAGGGATTCTATGATGCCCAGGTCTATGATTTTGAATAAAGGAACGGTAATATAGTTCCAAGTCACAATGATGGGTGATTTGGAGAGAAAACTGGAGGTTGTGGTGTTCCCATTCACGTGCTGTGCCCCTATGTTAGGTGGTAGAGGTCACAGGTTGGAAGGTGCTGTCAAAGGAACCTTGGTGAGTTGCTGCAGTGCATCTTGTGAATGGTAAACCATGCTGTTACAGTGCGTTGGCAGTGCTATTAGTGGCTGTTGAAGGTGGTTGAAGGGGTACCAATCAAGCGGGCTACTTTGTTTTTGTCCTGGTTAATGTTGAGCTTCTTGAGTGTTGCTGGGCTGCACTCAGCCAGGCAAGGGAGAGTATTCAATCACACTGGTGGTCTGTGCCTTTGTAGATGGGTCGGCTTTGGGGAGTCAAGAGATAGTCAAGAGTAAGTTACTCTCCACCGAATTCATGGTCTCTGACCTGGACGTGTAGCCACAGTATTTATATGTCTGCTACAGTTCAGTTACTGTTTCTGGTCAATGGTAATGTCAGGTTATTGATGGTGGGGGATTTAGCGATGGTAATGGCATTGAAACAATTAGGGGAGATAGTTAGATTCTCTCTTGTTGGAGATGATCATTGCTTGGCATTTGTTTGATGTGAATGTTACTTACCACTTGTCAGCCCAAGCCTTGATATTGTCCAGGTCTTCCTGTATTTGGACATGGACTGCTTCCATATCTGAGGAGTCAAAAATGGTGCTGAACATTGTGCAGTCATCAGCGAACTTCCCCACTTCTGACTTTACGTTGGAAGGATGATCATTGATGAAGCAGCTGAAGTTGGGTATAGGACCCTACACTGCAGAGCTCTGCATGATATCCCAGGACTGAATTGACTGGCCTCCTACAACCACAACCATCTTCCTTTGGGCCAAGTATGACTCCAGCCAGTGCAGAGTTTTATGCCTGACTCCCGTTTACTCCAGTTTTGCCAGGGCTCCGTGATGCCACACTTGGACAAATGCTGCCTTGATATCGAGCCATTCTCACCTTACCTCTGGAGTTCTCTTTTGTCCATGTTTGAACTATGGTTGTAATGAGATCAGGAGCTGAATGACCTGCTGGTATCCAAACTGAGTGTCAGTGAGCAGGTTATTAAAACCATAGAATTCCTACAGTGCGGCCCATCGAATCTGCACAGACCCTCTGAAAGAACATCATTGGATTGGATTGGATTGGAGTTATTTATTGTCACGTGTACTGAGGTACAGTGAAAAGTATTTTTCTGCGAGCAGCTCAACAGATCATTAAGTACATGAGAAGAAAAGGGAATAAAAGAAAATACATAATAGGGCAACACAACATATACAATGTAACTACATAAACACTGGCATCGGATGAAGCATACGGGGTGTAGTGTTAATGAAATCAGTCCATAAGAGGGTCATTTAGGAGTCTGGTGACAGTGGGGAAGAAGCTGTTTTTGAGTCTGTGCGTGTTCTCAGACTTCTGTATCTCCTGCCCGATGGAAGAAGTTGGAAGAGTGAGTAAGCCGGGTGGGAGGGATCTTTGATTATACTGCCCGCTTTTCCCAGGCAGCGGGAGGTGTAGATGGAGTCAGTGGATGGGAGGCAGGTTTGTGTGATGGACTGGGCGGTGTTCACGACTCTCTGAAGTTTCTTGCGGTCCTGGGCCGAGCAGTTGCCATACCAGGCTGTGATGCAGCCCGATAGGATGCTTTCTATAGTGCATCTGGAAAAGTTGGTAAGAGTCAACGTGGACATGCCGAATTTCCTTAGTTTCCTGAGGAAGTATAGGCGCTGTTGTGCTTTCTTGGTGGTAGCGTCGACGTGGGTGGACCAGGACAGATTTTTGGAGATGTGCACCCCTAGGAAATTGAAACTGCTAACCATCTCCACCTCGGCCCCGTTGATGCTGACAGGGGTGTGTACAGTACTTTGCTTCCTGAAGTCAATTACCAGCTCTTTAGTTTTACTGGCATTGAGGGAGCGATTGTTGTCGCTACACCACTCCACTAGGTTCTCTATCTCCCTCCTGTATTCGGACTCATCGTTATTCGAGATCCGGCCCACTATGGTCGTATCGTCAGCAAACCTGTAGATGGAGTTGGAAACAAGTTTTGCCACGCAGTCGTGTGTGTACAGGGAGTAGAGTAGGGGGCTAAGTACGCAGCCTTGCGGGGCGCCGGTGTTGAGGACTATTGTGGAGGAGGTGTTGTTGTTTATTCTTACTGATTGTGGTCTGTTGGTCAGAAAATCGAGGATCCAGTTGCAGAGTGGGGAGCCAAGTCCTAGGTTTTGGAGCTTTGATATGAGCTTGGCTGGGATTATGGTGTTGAAGGCGGAGCTGTAGTCAATAAATAGGAGTCTAATGTAGGAGTCCTTGTTTTCGAGATGCTCTAGCGATGAGTGTAGGGCCAGAGAAATGGTGTCTGATGTGGACCGGTTGCAGCGGTATGCGAATTGCAGTGGATCATGGCGTTCTGGGAGTATGGAGGTGATGCGCTTCATGATCAACCTCTCGAAGCACTTCATTACGACTGAAGTCAGGGCCACTGGTCGGTAGTCATTGAGGCACGTTGCCTGGTTCTTCTTTGGTACCGGTATGATGGTGGTCTTCTTGAAGCAGGTGGGGACCTTGGAGTGGAGTAGGGACAGGTTAAAGGTGTCCGTGAATACCTCTGCCAGCTGGTCTGCGCAGGCTCTGAGTGCACGACCAGGGTTCCCGTCTGGGCCCGTCGCCTTCCGAGGGTTCATTTTCAGGAAGGCCAATCTGTCTTCGGAAGCTGTGATGGTGGATATGGGTGAATTATGGGCTGCTGGGGTACTCGCCAGCGGATTGTTGGTTACCTGCTCGAACCGAGCATAGAATGCATTGAGTTCATCGGGGAGTGGTGCGCTGCTGCCAGAGAAACTGTTCGGCTTCGCTTTGTAGCCCGTTATGTTGTTATGACCACTGCCCTGCCTTAACTCCATAACTCCTCCTAACCTGGACATATTGGACACTTAAGGGACAATTTAGCATGGCCAATTCATCTAACTTGCACATCTTTGGACTTTGAGAGGAAACTGGAGTGCTTGGAGGAAATGCACGCAGACATGGGAAGAATGTATAAACTCCACTCAGAAGTCACCCAAGGCTGGAATTGAGCCCAGGTCCCTGGTGCTGTGAGGCAGCAGTGCTAACCCCTAAACCGCCCCTCAGTATTGCTGATATTACTGTTGACGACTCTTTCCATCACTTTGCTGATGATTGAGAGTAGACTGATAGGGCGGTGATTGGTTGGGTTGGATTTGTCCTGTTTCTTGTGTACAGGACATACCTGGTCTATTTTCCACATTGCCAGTGGATGCCAGTGTTGTAGCTGTGCTAGAACAACTTGGCTAGGGGCACGGCCCAACCTGATGGTTTGCATCATAATAATCCTTGTGGAATCTTGGCTCTCATGTAGGCCTGCTGTGCAGTTACATATGACTTCCTAACTGGAGTCAGGACCCAAGTTAGGAGAGGATAACCCTTGTCACCCAAGAGGCAGACTTTTAACTTGGACGCTTAATTAGAATAAAAGCCTATGACAATGACTGGCACAGAATGAAAGAGTCATGCCTGCTGTTGGCATATCCTGCATGATGTGCTGCCTGTGGTCACAAACCTCTTGTACGGTGATGAAATGGACTTCCAGGCTGCTGATTTGGAGCATGCAAGGCAATGTGTCTGAAGCCAATGGCACGTTGCACCATGGGTGCACCATGGGAACACCGGCCATGTGAGAAAAACCTTGTGGTCTCTCATTCATATTTTCCTCTATCAATAAGGAAAGAGATTCAATTGTCTCTCACTTTCTCTCTCTCTCTCTCTCTCAGTGGAGAGCGTCCTTGATACTTTTGCATACTGTGAAATGGTGCTGATGTCAACTGTTGCGATACGGACGTTGTCTGTGGCGTATTGAGTAAGATGATAATGTTGACAGCTGTAGGGAGTGCTTTGCATGCCTGGTTTGAGCCTGCACTTGTGGCTGACATAGCTCGGGAACAACCTCCTTGGTGAAGTGAAGGCGTCTCATATATTTCTTACCAATGAAGTTGCATTAGGAGAATTGCTTCTTGAACCCTGTGTGGAATCCATCTCCAGTTGAGCGCTCCTGCTCTCCTCCTACTCGCTCTTCTGGTGGCTTATTCCCAATTGGTGTTCCCAATAATGCTTCATATCCAGAGGTAAGATTTACCAGTCCACATATGAGTGTGAGCAGACAATCAGTGAGACAAACAATAGCATTGCAAAAAGCAGTCAAAACTCTCTGACTATCTGAATTCAGTGTGATAGGCCACTGTCAAATATTTTTACAAGTAAACAAGTGTAAAATTGGCAAACTAGCAACTAACCTGTTGGTACTGCATGCTGCCTTAAAACATCAGTGGTGAGGGGGACCTCATGCGGATTAACATGACATTGGTTAACATCCCATCGTGTTGAGCAAGGTCAGCACACAGTATCCAATTAGCTGGGGGGTTTCCAAATGATTAGTGCCCATCACAATAAGTGTCCACACTAAGCTCACATTAATGTTAACTCCTACACTAAAATAATTCTGAACAGTATTGTATCTTTTTACAAAAATTATTTAAGGTAAAGTCACCATCGTCCCAAATGACCATAGGCTGCTTTCTCCTTTGAGGGGGAGAGCTGACTGGTGGTGATTTAACCTGAGCGTCACCACACCTCAGGCTAGGGGCAAGGTTGAGAAGGCGGGGCCTTCATGAAGAATAAAAAAGTGTTTATTGTCTATTACAGTGACAAATTCACAACAATTCATATTCCACAAGCAAGTGTATGAAAAGAAAAACTTTATAGGGCCTTTCATAACTACCAGACATCTCCCAAGTGATTTACAGCCAGTGAAGTACTTTTTTTTTTAGGTGTCTTCACTGTTGTAGTGTGGCAGACAACTTGTGCACAACAATAATGACCACATGACCAGATAATCTGTTTTTTGTGATGTTGATTGAAGGATAAACATTGACCAGGACACCTGGAATATCCCCTCAGTTGTTCCTCTGAAAAATGCCATGGGAATCTTTAACATCCATCCAAGGGGACAGATGGGGCATCGGAAAGACAGCACCTCTGACAGTGCAGCAATCCCTCAGTACTACACTGGAGCTTAGCCTCATTTTTCTTTTGAGCTGGAATGGGACATGAACCCAGAGCCCTTTTCCTTTTCTTTATTATTTCATGGGATGGGATTGCCCTTGAGCTGAATAGCTTGCTGGGCCATTACAGAGGGTAGTTACGAGTCAACCACATTAATGTGGATCTGGAGTCACAGGTCAGCCAGACCGGGTAAGGACAGCAGATTTCCAAATGTTTTACTATAATCGGGCAGCAATGGTTTCATGGTCATCACTGGACTTGGAATTCAAGATTTCATTGAATTCAAATTTCACCATCTACTGTAGTAGGATTCGAACCTGGGACCCCAGAGCAGTACCCTGGATCTCTGCATTACCAGCCCAGTCCAGGCCCCTGTGCTGCTCACTGAGTCACAGCTGGCATGTCTATCATCACTTTATTATTCAGATATTTACAATCTATTTAAACGTCTTACTTTTGGACATGTGAATTGTGTCTGATATTAATAGTTAATTTTTAATCTTATTTAGATTGATATATTTTCTAGCAGTTTGGAAACACGCACCACAACTTGACCTTAAACCCCTGTTTGTTTATCCCCTGACAGCTTCAAGGATGCCATTAAAGACCAGTCAGTAAAACCTAAGGTGAATTACATTATGTCAAGTTCGTCCTTCTCCATGCTGACAGTTCAAAGTGAGGACAGTGGAATCATCTGGGAGACTGTTTCAAGTAGCCGATGCTCCACGCCATGGGCATCAGAAAGCACAGCCTCCGATGTTTACAGCGTGGACGGTACCTCCACGGGCGCTCTGCCAGGCAAAGTAATATTCATAATGGACGAACTGCCTCAGTCTCCGTGTGCGAATGAACGCCAAGGTAGTAAAACTGAAAAACGCCACATCGAGACGGCCAACCTTAAGTCAGGAGAATTAAAAGATGCCCCAACGAAACCGAGAAATAGTTTGTCTGTTTTGAGAGCCCAACCGGGAAAAAATGAACCTACCGTGATATTCAATACGGCAACAGAGAAAGTGTCAAAGTCAAGGCCTTTGCAGGATTCTAACAAAACCCAGCCAGAGCTTCAGTCACCAATTGAGCACAGCCCAACGCCATCAAAAATAGCAGGAAAATCCAATAAGGATGGAAATGAAGTGTGTGAGGTATTTTCCTCTGTTCAAGAGAGTGTGCAACAATATACCCCAGTACACAGTCAAAGGAAATGTAATAAAAACCCAATTGAACGGAGTAAGAAACGGATGAATCTGAAAAATCACAGTTTAAACAATTCATTTTCGGCACAACCTGAACAACAAATAAATACCTCTTCAGTACTACCGAGAAAAAAGGAAGAATCCGGAACTGCTTCAAAACATTTCTCGGAGGAAAGAATGAGTTCAGCTCCACCAGAAAACAAAGGGGAGTCACGGCTGTCGGCAACAATCGTTTCAGAGCCTGCCATGGTTCCACAAGCTCCTTGTACAGACGCAGCTAACCTCCTTTCAGCAGACACAGAAATAACAACGAATGGAGCAATTCACACAGGCACAGATGTCTTGAAAAAGACTGCTTTAGTTGCTGGCTCAGATATCCATCGGTCCCCATCTCCTGAGATAATTATTTCAGACTTTAAAAGTTTAGCGTTTGACACGGATCCAATACCTGTTCCATTAAAGGATAATTCTTACTTCAATGAAAGTCCAGCTGGTAAAACATTTGTAAAAGAGGATCAATCTTATTCAATGGCAGATCTAGAAGGCAAAGATCCAAATACGTTTGTAACCAGCAGTTCAGAGCTTGCTAACCCCGTGGGAAGTCTACCATCAGCAGTAACTTGTAAGGATACGGATAATTCCATGTCAGCAATCAAAGATGAGGGCATGGAAACTGGAGATTTGAAAAATCTGTCTTGCGCTTCAGCTGGTAGGACGTTTGCAGATACGGTATTACCTTATTGGCCAGAAAAGCAAGAAGCTGCAATGAGCAAAAATCTGTTCTACCCAATGGCAAATCCTGAATTTTCAGAAGTGATAGATGTGGAGCTGAATGGTTCCTTACTCAGCAAAACTTGTAGAGATCTCAAGGCTGCCTCTCAATCACAGGTAGTGGAGCTGCAGAACATAGGAGATGAACTAAACCATAAAGAAGGTACAGAAAATCAGAAAGCTAGTTTCAATATTGTGGCTGAAGGCTCTGAGATATTAAACATTGTTGCTCCAGCACAAATTTGTTCTGTGGATCAAGAGACATGTAGCAAAATGAAGGACAACCTGATCTATTTGCAAACAAATCCGATTCTGAAAAGAAACTCTCTTGAAAATAATTTTAATAGAGTGGAAGATGAAGAGCAAACAAGATCATTGGATGCATCAAAACACAATGAGCTGGAACAAATTGCGAATCCTTCTAATCCATGGAGCTCCAATCCTTTCACTGTGGGAAAGTCCAACCCTCCCTCTGTGGTACATTCCAATCCCTCCCATGCGGCTGGATCCAATCTCTCCCTTGCAGCCGCATTCAATCCTTCCCATGTGGCTGGATCCGATCCTTCCCATGCAGCCGCATTCAATCCCTCCCATGTGGCTGGATCCGATCCTTCCCATGCAGCCGCATTCAATCCTTCCCATGCAGTCAGATCCAATCCCTCCCTTGCAGCCGCATTCAATCCTTCCCATGCAGTCAGATCCAATCCCTCCCAGCCAACCGCATTCAATCCTTCCCATGCAGTTGGATCCAATCCCTCCCTTGCAGCCGCATTCAATCCGTTCCATGCAGTCGGATCCGATCCCTCCCATGCAGCTGCATTCAATCCTTCCCATGCAGTCGGATCCGATCCCTCCCATGCAGCCGCATTCAATCCTTCTCATGCAGTCGGATCTGATCCCTCCCATGCAGCCGCATTCAATCCTTCCCATGCAGTCGGATCCGATCCCTCCCATGCACCCGCATTCAATCCTTCCCATGCAGTCGGATCCCATCCCTCCCATGCAGCCGCATTCAATCCTTCCCATGCAGTCGGATCCGATCCCTCCCATGCAGCCGCATTCAATCCTTCCCATGCAGTCAGATCCGATCCCTCCCATGCAGCCGCATTCAATCCTTCCCATGCAGTCGGATCCCATCCCTCCCATGCAGCCGCATTCAATCCTTCCCATGCAGTCGGATCCGATCCCTCCCATGCAGCCGCATTCAATCCTTCCCATGCAGTCGGATCCCATCCCTCCCATGCAGCCGCATTCAATCCTTCCCATGCAGTCGGATCCGATCCCTCCCATGCACCCGCATTCAATCCTTCCCATGCAGTCGAATCCCATCCCTCCCATGCAGCCGCATTCAATTCTTCCCATGCAGATGGAACCAATCCCTACCATGCAGCCTCATTTAATCCCTCCCATGCGGTTGGATCCAATCCCTACCATGCAGCCGCATTCAATCCCTCCCATGCAATCGGATCCAATGCCTCCCAAGAGGTCACATCCAATCCTCCCATGGTTGGGACAGTTAATCCTTTTGTTGTTGAAGGTTCTAATCCCAGTTCCATTGAACAATCCCCTGAGGTTGCTGCATCTGCAAGTAAAGGTGGAAATGGGGATGATGATTATTTTGAAAAATATACTTTAGTGGATGAAAATGTCCCCGTTGACCTGGAAACAGTGGAACGAAAATCACAGGAAGTGCTGATTCCAGAGGTGTACAACCCTTCGGAGTCAAAGCTCCAAAGTACATCATTTTCCGAAGATATAGAGGTTTTTAATTTTGATGAGTTTGATGTGTCAGGAAATCCTGGAACCCTTGATGATGCAACAGGATTTTCTGTACTAGCACCCATCTCTGAACCATGCAATGAAGGAAAGCAAGAAGATATTAATAAAAATATGACCTATGCACTAAATCAAAAGGAGGCTGGTTCGTTGTTATTTGACATGGATGAAGGAGTCCTGACACGTTCTTACAATTTTCCTACATCAACCAAATTGATTGATATTGCACTTCTGGAGGAACCACCTGCATTGGCGTTTTATTATAAAGATCTTTATGAGGAAGCTAAGGGACGGAAAGAACAAAACGGTGAACAGTCAGATGAAGAAAGCAGTAATCCTGAATTTTCATTCCCTTGTCAATCGTCTGATACAGATGATGGAAATGGATTATATTTTGAAAAGTATGTCCTGAGGGATGATGTTCTTGAGTCTTCAAGAGAATCTAAACCAGAGGGATCACCTTCTTGGCTGGAAGCCATGTCACCAAATGATGCAATTGGTGTAGAAAGACATGTATTGTTTTCAGAAAGTGATGGCCAGTTTCCTCAAATGTTCATGGGTCGGGCAGAAATTCCGACACAAAAAATGGATTCTGACAAAGTTTTGGAGATACAAAAAGAATGTGAAGAAAAACGTGAGACCGGCGAGAATATTTATGAGGGCAGTAATGTTTTGTCAGATATTCGTTCTGTGAATTATGAGGAAATAGAAGAACCAAGTCAGGCAATTGAGCTATTGGAAGAGAATAATAATGAGTTGGTGTGTGAAGAAATACAGAACAGAAAAGTAGCATTGTTTGAAGAAACTCTAGTAGAAGATATTGAGAAGCCTGCCTCTAATGTTGAAAATCACTTGGATACCGGACAGCTTGCCAATATAGGTTACTCCTTTGAAGAATATGGAAACCTCCCAAGTGAAGCAGGATTAGAAGAAGTGAGCAATACTTCCACCTCGGTGAAAATCAAAGATATTCAGGAAGACGTATTCCAAGGGGAAACACCTTTGGATCAGATTAAGGCTGATGTATTGGAACAGGAGCAAACTGCCGAGCAAGAATGCAGGCCTGAGGTTGGACACCATCTTGCTGAATTACAACAGGAAACTGAACATGAAGGATCTGGCGAGTCAATAAAGGCTGAAAATAACGTGCCTGATCAAACAAGTAACATTGAGTCCATTGTAGAGATCGATGAAATAATACCACGGATCGTAATCGAAGAATATGAGGAAGTAGATCATTCTGAGAAAGTGGATCAAGAAGCTTGTACAGGTGCCCTGAAAGGAATCACGGATTTTGCTGATCATTTAGAATTAACAGAGAGTCCTGGGACCAGTGATGAGCTGGAAATGTTAGCTGTTGAAATTATGTATCCACCAGGTACCGAATGCATGGCAAAGGAAGAGGTCAACCTTGAAAATCAAGAACAAGCAAAGGCACTAGATGTAGCCAGCTCTCAAATAATGAATGACACGACTATATCAAGACCTGATAATTATGAAGCCATTGTGGATCCCGCTAAAGAAAAGCAGGAAGGAGAATGCCTCACTGGAAACTCTGTGCAACCCCCACAAAGTGAATGTGAACCGTTGGAAGTAGCAACACAGGAAACACTTAATGCCATATTTACATGCGAGTATAAGACGGAAACTGAGCAAGATTCCCAAACTCATAGAAAGGCCAGTGAGCCAGAAAATAATGAAACAGACACTGCACAACAGCATTACCCACAAGAAATTGCCCCTTGCCAGGTAGATGAAACAGACCTTCATGAAGACCCAGAGAATTTATTTGGGAAAGCCATGGAAGAATCCAGCGATTGGCCTTTATTAGAGGATGTGAAAATTATAGATGATGGTGACGCATTTGAAATCTGTGATGGTGGTCTGGATATTGAGGATCAAGAATTACAGGAACTTGCTGAAGATAAACTGGAAGGCACACATGGCGAGGCAAGGAAAGGAGGAGAAGATGTAGCTGTGCTAACCTCGCAGAAACCACCAAAACCAACAGATACCTTTTGCATTACTTGTGGGCTTCCAATTTTTGCAATTGATAAGCTTTTTGGAGAACATCAAGATCATGATGTCATAGCAATAGATACAGCTGTGGTAAAAGTAAAGGTGAGAACTTTAATTTAAATGAAATATACATTTAGATCATTCTCCACATGGAAATGAAATGAAATGAAAATCGCTTATTGTCACAAGTAGGCTTCAAATGAAGTTACTGTGAAAAGCCCCTAGTCTCCACATTCCGACACCTGTTCGGGGAGGCTGGTACAGGAATTGAACCGTGCTGCTGGCCTGCCTTGGTCTATTTTAAAAACCAGCTATTTAGCCCAGTGTGCTAAACCAGCCTCGGACTTGTACCAAACCTTAATCTTCTAGCTAGAATTGAATTTGTGATACGTCCCATTTGAAAATTTGTGCAATGCCTATCAAATGAGTGCAAAAGGAAATTATTGACTACCATAGCACAGTGGTTAGCACTGTTGCTTCACAGCACCAGGGTCCCAGGTTTGATTCCCGGCTTGAATCACTGTCTGTGCGGAGTCTGTACGTCCTCCCCATGTCTGTGTGGGTTTCCTCCGGGTGCTCCGGTTTCCTCCCAAAAGTCCCGAAAGACGTGCTGTTAAGTAATTTGGACATTCTGAATTCTCCCTCTGTATACCCGAACAGGCGCTGGAGTGTGGTGACTGGGGCTTTTCACAGTACCTTCATTGCAGTGTTAATGTAAGCTTACTTGTGATAATTATAGATTATTAGATTATGTTTACATAGAAACATAAAAAATAGGAGCAGGAGGAGACCATTCGGCCCTTCGAGCCTGCTCCGCTATTTATTGTGATCATGGCCGATCATCCAATTCAGTGACCTCTTCCCGCCTTCCTTCATATCCTTTGATCCCTTCAGCCCCAAGAGATATAGCTCACTGCTTCTTGAACTAATACAATGTTTTGGCCTCAATTGCTTCCTGTGGTAGTAAATTGCACAGGCTCACCACTCTCTGGGTGATAAAATTTCTCCTCATCTCAGTCCTAAATGGTCTACTCCTTATCCTCATACTGTGACCCCCAGTTCTGGACTCTCCCACCATCAGGAAAATCCTTCCTGCATCTATCCTGTATAGTCCTGTTAGAATTTGTTCATTGTCTTTCGACAAAACAAATCAATGGAAACTCAGCAATGACTGACATTATTATCTTTGGCTCAACTTGTTCTTTAACTGGATATATAAATGGTCTTGTCAGAAGGAGCACACATCCTGTCTGAAAGTTTTGCTGAGCTATTTTTTAATCACCCAGCTGCATGAATATGGAGACTAGTCTTTGGAGGGGTTTCAGCTTCCTTGAAGCCTCCAGTGACAGTAGAAGACTTGCAGGGGTAAGGGTGATTGAACTAGTTTGAGTTATTTCCTGAATCTATTTTCTTAGTGCACAAGTGAGAGCAGAGTGGAAGAGATTTGTTTATGAATGCACATCTTGCAGACAACCAGAAAGGCTGACTTAATTCCATACTAAGTCGAAATAGAAGCACAAGAGACATGTAGATGAGAATTTGAGTTATGGAGCAGTCAGGATTAGCATGTAACAACAAATAAATAGAATTGTATATTATGTACCTTCATTACATTTCAAGGTTCAAGCTCTATCTCATATTTGTCTGTTACTTAAGTACATATACAGTTTCCAACCGAGCCAAGGAAGGGCATTTGAAATTCGAGATTAATATATTTATTAACATCTCTATTAAAATATTAGGCACAGGAATTTCATGTTACATATTCTGTAATTTTTCTTACCTGAGCCATCCATGTATATAAATCCTAGTGGTAACACATAGAGTATAAAGTGCTTTCTCAAACACACAGTAGGCACAGAGTAAAGAGAGAGTGGATTATTACAATAACAATCATTACATGAATGGCCCTGCATTGCTGCATGTTGGTGGACTACATTCTGTGGTTTATAGGGAACCACAGGGAAGGTAGTGCAATGTTCCACCTGCAGAATGTTTGAGGTGAGGGACGCCAACAGTGCCCCTGCTGATTTCATCTGTGGGAAGTGCACCCATCTCCAGCTCCGCAGAAACCGCGTTAGGGAACTGGAGCTGGAGCTGGATGAACTTTGGATCATTCAGGAGGCAGAGGTGGTCATAGATAGAAGCTTCAGGAATGTAGTTACTCCGAAGAATAAAGATAGATGGGTGACGGTGAGGGGGGCTGGGAGGAAGCAGTCAGTACAGGGATTCCCTGTGGCCGTTCCCCTTAGTAACAAGTATACCACTTTGGATACTGTTGGGGGGGGGGGGACGGGGGTGGGGGGGGGGGGACTTACCAGGGGTAAGCCATGGGGTGCAGGTCTCTGGCACAGAGTCTGTTCCTGTTGCTCAGAAGGGAAGGGGGAGAGGAGTAGAGCATTAGTCATTGGAGACTCCATAGTTAGGAGGATAGATAGGAGATTCTGTGGAAATGAGAGAGACTCGCGGTTGGTGTGTTGCCTCCCAGGTGCCAGGGTGCGTGATGTCTCGGATCGTGTTTTCGGGATCCTTAAGGGGGAGGGGGAGCAGCCCCAAGTCGTGATCCACATAGGTACCAACGACATAGGTAGGAAAAGGGATAGGGATGTAAGGCAGGAATTCAGGGAGCTAGGGTGGAAACTTAGATCTAGGACAAACAGAGTTATTATCTCTGGGTTGTTACCCGTGCCACGTGATAGCGAGACGAGGAATAGGGAAAGAGAGGAGTTGAACACGTGGCTACAGGGATGGTGCAGGAGGGAGGGTTTCAGATTTCTGGATAATTGGGGCTCATTCTGGGGTCGGTGGGACCTCTACAAATGGGATGGTCTACACCTGGACCAGATGGGTACCAAGAACCTGGGGGGGAAATTTGCTAATGCTCTTCGGGAGGGTTTAAACTAGCTCAGCAGGGGCTTGGGAACCTGAATTGTAGCTCCAGTATACAGGAGGTTGAGAGTAGTGAGGTCATGAGTAAGGTTTCAAAGTTGCAGGAGTGTACCGGCAGGTAGGAAGGTGGTTTAAAGTGTGACTTCTTCAATGCCAGGAGCATCCGGAATACGGTGGGTGAACTTGCAGCATGGGTTGGTACCTGGGACTTCGATGTTGTGGCCATTTCGGAGACATGGATAGAGCAGGGACAGGAATGGTTGTTGCAGGTGCCGGAGTTTAGATATTTCAGTAAGCTCAGGGAAGGTGGTAAAAGAGGGGGAGGCGTGGCATTGTTAGTCAAGGACAGTATTACGGTGGCAGAAAGGCCGTTTGATGAGGACTCGTCTACTGAGGTAGTATGGGCTGAGATTAGAAACAGGAAAGGAGAGGTCACCCTGTTAGGGGTTTTTTATAGGCCTCTGAAAAGTTCCAGAGATGTAGAGGAAAGGATTGCAAAGATGATTCTGGATAGGAGCGAAAGCAACAGGGTAGTTGTTATGGGGGACTTTAACTTTCCAAATATTGACTGGAAACGCTATAGTTCGAGTACTTTAGATGGGTCCGTTTTTGTCCAATGTGTGCAGGAGGGTTTCCTGACACAGTATGTAGATAGGCCAACAAGAGGCGAGGCCATGTTGGATTTGGTACTGGGTAATGAATCAGGACAGGTGTTAGATTTGGAGGTAGGTGAGCACTTTGGTGATAGTGACCACAATTCGATTATGTTTACTTTAGTGATGGAAAGGGATAGGTATATACCGCATGGCAAGAGTTATATCTGGGGGAAAGGCAATTATGATGCGATGAGGCAAGACTTAGGATGCATCGGATGGAGAGGAAAACTGCAGGGGATGGGCACAATGGAAATGTGGAGCTTGTTCAAGGAAAAGCTATTGCGTGCCCTTGATAAGTATGTACCTGTCAGGCAGGGAGGAAGTGGTCGAGCAAGGGAACCGTGGTTTACTAAGGCAGTCGAAACACTTGTCAAGAGGAAGAAGGAGGCTTATGTAAAGATGAGACATGAAGTTTCAGTTAGGGCGCTCGAGAGTTACAAGTTAGCTAGGAAGGACCTAAAGAGAGAGCTAAGAAGAGCCAGGAGGGGACATGAGAAGTCTTTGGCAGGTAGGATCAAGGATAACCCTAAAGCTTTCTATAGATATGTCAGGAATAAAAGAATGACTAGGGTAAGAGTAGAGCCAGTCAAGGACAGGAGTGGGAAGTTGTGCTTGGAGTCCGAGGAGATAGAAGAGGTGCTAAATGAATATTTTTCGTCAGTATTCACACAGAAAAAAGACAATGTTGTTGAGGAGAATACTGAGATTCAGGCTACTAGACTAGAAGGGCTTGAGGTTCATCAGGAGGAGGTGTTAACAATTCTGGAAAGTGTGAAAATAGATAAGTCCCCTGGACCGGATGGGATTTATCCTAGGATTCTCTGAGAAGCTAGGGAGGAGATTGCTGAGCCTTTGGCTTTGATCTTTAAGTCATCTTTGTCTATAGGAATAGTGCCAGAAGACTGGAGGATAGCAGATGTTGTCCCCTTGTTCAAGAAGGGGAGTAGAGACAACCCCGGTAACTATAGACCAGTGAGCCTTACTTCGGTTGTGGGCAAAATCTTGGAAAGGTTTATAAGAGATAGGGTGTATAATCATCGGGAAAGGAATAATTTGATTAGACATAGTCAACACGGTTTTGTGAAGGGTAGGTCGTGCCTCACAAACCTTATTGAGTTCTTTGAGAAGGTGACCAAACAGGTGGATGAGGGTAAAGCAGTTGATGTGGTGTATATGGATTTCAGTAAAGCGTTTGATAAGGTTCCCCACGGTAGGCTAGTGCAGAAAATACGGAAGCATGGGATTCAGGGAGATTTAGCAGTTTGGATCAGAAATTGGCTAGCTGGAAGAAGACAAAGGGGGGTGGTTGATGGAAAGTGTTCAGACTGGAGTCCAGTTACTAGTGGTGTACCACAATGATCTGTTTTGGGGCCACTGCTGTTTGCCATTTTTATAAATGACCTGGAGGAGGGCGTAGAAGGATGGGTGAATAAATTTGCAGATGACACTAAAGTCGGTGGAGTTGTGGACAGTGCGGAAGGATGTTACAAGTTACAGAGGGACATAGATAAGCTGCAGCGCTGGGCTGAGAGGTGGCAAATGGAGTTTAATGCAGAAAAGTGTGAGGTGATTCATTTTGGAAGGAATATCAGGAAGACAGAGTACTGGGCTAATGGTAAGATTCTTGGCAGTGTGGATGAGCAGAGAGATCTCGGTGTCCATGTACATAGATCCCTGAAAGTTGCCACTCAGGTTGAGAGGGTTGTTAAGAAGGCGTACGGTGTGTTAGCTTTTATTGGTAGAGGGTTTGAGTTTCGGAGCCATGAGGTCATGTTGCAGCTGTACAAAACTCTGGTGCGGCCGCATTTGGAGTATTGCGTGCAATTCTGGTCGCCGCATTATAGGAAGGATGTGGAAGCATTGCAAAGGGTGGAGAGGAGATTTACCAGAATGTTGCCTGGTATGGAGTGAAGATCTTATGAGGAAAGGCTGAGGGACTTGAGGCTGTTTTCGTTAGAGAGAAGAAGGTTAAGAGGTGACTTAATTGAGGCATACAAGATGATCAGAGGATTGGATAGGGTGGACAGTGAGAGCCTTTTTCCTCGGATGGTGATGTCTAGCACGAGGGGACATAGCTTTAAATTGAGGGGAGATAGATATAAGACAGATGTCAGAGGTAGATTCTTTACTCAGAGAGTATTAAGGGCGTGGAATGCCCTGCCTGCAACAGTAGTGGACTCGCCAACACTAAGGGCATTCAAATGGTCATTGGATAGACATATGGACGATAAGGGAATAGTGTAGATGGGCTTCAGAGTGGTTTGACAGGTCGGCGCAACATCGAGGGCTGAAGGGCCTGTACTGCGCTGTAATGTTCTATGTTCTATAGTGATGGATCAAGTTGTGCCTATAATTGTACAAATACCAGGGCAGGGATTTTCCTCTCCTGTTTCAGTCGGGTGGGTTTGACGACGAGAGTGGAAAATATCATGAGAAGGCCATAGTCACGTTTCACGGCAATGTAAAAGCAGGAAGCAATTGTCCTCTCCCCCCCCCCATCAGTGGTGGGTCATAATTCCCAATGTTCAACACTGTGAACCTCATTGTGGTAAATTAGCATCTCATTATCGGGCCCATACACCAGAATCATACCCCCATACAAAGGGATTGAAGCACAACTGGCCTTAGAAGCCATGACCCTAATGAGCAATACTCTCAGGGGGAGTTTGGAGGTGAGCACTGTGCTCAGGGAGGAGAGGGCCATGCCAGGGGGTGCCAAGATGATGCCAGAGTGATGTCATCTTAATGCCAGGGTGGTGCCAACTAGGTGCCGTTGTGGGGGTGGGGGGGTGCACCTGGGTGAAGATTGTTTCCTGGTAAGCTCGCTGTGCGCTGGGACAGACTTTAAAAATGGCGCCCAGATCAACGATCTGTAGAGTTGATGGCAGGGTGAGTGAATCAAACTGGGAACCCCTGCCTGCCTCTTTATTTTTCTTCCAAATCCTGCATTATATGACAGAAAAAGCCACCATTGCTGTCAACAGCCTCAACATCACTTTCCTTGCCTGGCATCAGCCTTGGCCAATATCGAAGAAAATCCCCCCCCCGAGGTTTTGAGCTTGATTGGGTGTCCGATAAGTCCAGAGTAGAGATAAGGGACTTTCTTTCAGAGGGTTAAAATCAAAAGGGTAAGGGTGCAGAAGGCACTAGGTATTAACTTTGTGTGGCTTTCATGCATCTCCAAATGGCTGGTTACAGAGGCCCGACCTTTCCAACCAGGTTAGGTCCATGTCACAGGGGCAGAGAATAGGCCAAGGAGAGAAAAATAATAAGGAGAAATAGGAAAATCTTTGTCTGTTTAATATTTACATTGAAATTTGTCAGAATATTGTTAATTGTGCTAAAAAGGCTTGATAGTTATACTTGGGATTACTGTACATCAATCACATTAGATCACAATCACAGAATTGTTATGGCGCAGGAGGAGGCCATTTGGCCCACTGTGTCTATACCGGCTCTCCAAACAAGCATCCTGGCTTAGTGCCATTCCTCTGCCTTTTCCCTGTACCCCTTGTGCATTGTTTCTGTTCAAATAATCATCTAATGCCCTCTTGAATGCCTTGATTGAACATTCCCAGGTAGTGCATTCCAGACCCGAACCACTGGTTGTGTGAAGAGGTTTTTTCTCGCATTATGTTTGCTTCTTTCGCAAATTATGTTAAATCTGAGCCCTCTTATTCTCAATCCTTTAACAAGCGGAACAGTATTCCCTATCTGCTCTGTCCACGCCCCTTGTGACTTTGAACATCTCTATCAAATCTCCTCTTAGCCTTCTTCTCTCCAAGGGGAACAGCCCCAACCTCTCCAATCTATCCTCATTACTCAAGTTTCTCATTCCTGGAACCATTCTTGTAAATCTCTTCAGCACTCTCTCCAATGTATTCACATCCTTCCTATAGCATGGTGCCCAGAACTGTACACAATATTTCAGAGGTCCAATCTAGGACAACTTCGGCATAACCTACTTGCTCTTGTACTCTGTGCCCCTATTAATAAAGACCAGAATACCGCATGCTTTATTATCTGCTCTCATGCCACCTTCAGTGATCTTTAGATTATATACATCCAGGTCCCTCTGCTCACGCACACCCTGACCAATTGTACCCCTTTTCTGGGGAGACAGAGAGGGGGCATCCTTAGCTACACATGTTGTTTACAGTGGTGGGAGGGTGGGGGGGGGGGGGGGTGGGGGGTGAAGGAGGGGTTGGGAGGGTTGAAGGTGGAGGAGGGGTTGGGGGTTTGAAGGCAGAGGGGGTGAAGGAGGGGTTGGGGGGGTTTGAAGGCGGAGAGGGGTTTACGCTCCCGTGGTGGCGAGGTGGAGGGGAGTCTGCTCACTCGTGCTGCCAGGTGTAGGTCATTGACCTTCTTCCTGCATTGGAGGCCAGTCCTCCTGGTCACACTCCTCCGAGCTCGCAGCCGCCGTCACTTCATCCCAGGCGGCACTGGCTGCCCTATGGCTCACCCTCCTGGACCCTTGGGGGAACAGGACATCCCTTCTGGTCTCCACTGTGTCTAGCAGCCTCCCCAGGTCAGCATCCCCGAATCTTGGGGCTAGTCTCCTCGGCACCATTGTTGCGAACTAGCTGGGGTTGGCTGAGCAAATGCAGCTTAAGTGCTGCTCAACTTTGTTAACGGGGGGCTGGCGAGCGTGGTGCCGGTGAATGAGCTGGCTAGCCTTCATTGGCGGCGAGAAGCCCATGAAGCCTTGCTAAGTGCACCAATTAATGTTGAATAGCGTTGTCGGCCTTGCTGAGCCAAGCATCAGGAAGCCCACGGCAATTCCCACTCACTGCAACACTTGGAAAACTTTCCGGAGAATCGCAACCCTAAAATATTTTTCAGCACTGGGAGCTGAACTCTGAGATTGGACCACCATTTTGAAAGGGTGCCCTGATCTCTTTGGTGTGCTTGTGGGTCCCTCCCACCCCCCCCCCCCCCCCCTACCCATGGAAGGGCAATGTCACCCCCCACACACATGGACACTACCCCCCCCCCCCCCAAGTGATGCCATCCCTGGGGGCCCCTCTCTTCAGCCCCCACCCCCCCATGCACCCTTACAGGACCCCCTCCATTCCAGGACTCGCACGTGTCACCACCCCCAACCTTCCCGAGGCCCCTACTTACCTGCCCTGCACACTCCCACCCTTCAAACCTCCCCCTACTCCACGTTCCTTTCATGGCCATGGCGCCCCTCAGCCCCTGACCCATGGCAGTGCCACCCTTGCAATGCCACCTTGATACCCGGGCAGTGCTCCAGCCAGCTTGGAAGTGTCAGGGTGGCAGTGCCAAGGTGCCCACATTCCAGGGGGAGGGCCAGGGGCCACCCTGCACTGACCCTGACCACCCAGGAGTCTCTGATGGCCTGGGAGACCCGCTGCGTGCCGTTCCGCCTGGTCCACGTTTGCAGCCTCACTGGGGAGGCCGGTGGATCCCGTGATGCCGGTGGATACAGGGTAAGTTCGGCAAAGCTAGTTTACAACCAGGTTTGGCGTGCGCCGCTTGGTTCCGCCCCCTGACTCCGAAACTCCGGGACGTGAGAGGCCTGAAAACCTCCAGGAAGTCCTTGAGAGGGCTCTCCCGGCATTCACCGGCCACACTGCGCTCGAGCGCAACATGGCCAGTGATCACGCCCAGAGTGTTAAGAACGGTATAACCCCTGGGGGTCTCGGGTAGATGTTCCCTATCCAGGCCAAGCCCAATCTTAATGGAATTGTAACAAACATTCTGGGGTTTCCAAAACGAAGATGCTCACGAGGAGCTGCATTTGGTGGCCCAGCTCAACATGGATATTGTGGACCTGGTAACCTTTATGCCAAGAGAACCAGAAGCTCCCCTTCGGCCTCCTTACACCTTTGGGAGTGACCAGGAAGACCATAGGTGCAGGTACATGTAGATTTCGCAAGTCCACTTTTAAGTTCTATGTTCTTAATCTTAGTGGATGCCCTGTCGAGATTGATGGAAGTATAATAATAATCTTTATTATTTAAAGATTCTAATAATAATCTTTATTATAATCTTACATTAACACGACAACGAAGTTACTGTGAAAATCCCCTAGTCGCCACATTCCGGCGCCTGTTCGGGTACACAGAGGGAGAATTCAGAATGTCCAATTCACCTAACGGCACATCTTTTGGGACTTCCGGGAGGAAACCGGAGCACTCGGAGGAAACCCACGCAGACACTGGGAGAATGTGCAGATTCGCACAGACAGTGACCCAAGCAGGAATCAAACCCTGGTCCCTGGCGCTGTGAAGCAACAGTGCTAACCACTGTGCTACCATGCCGCCCGTACCACATGTCCTCTACAACTTCCCACCCTCCGACTGAGAAACTCAGCACAATGGTACAGCCTTCACTAGTGGGGGGGGTTCCAGGCTTTTTTGAAATCAAATGGCACCAAACATATTAGGATGGCGCCATATCCCCCATTGGCCAATGGACTAGGAGAGCGAACAGTGCTGACCTTCAAAAACGGAATGAAGAAGCAGCTGGCCGAATTCATGAAGGCGAGGTTGGCACGCTTTCTGTTCGATTACAGAACCACACCCCATACCACGACAGGAGTCGCCTGGCTGAGCAATTGATGGGTGACAACTTGGCATCTAGTTGAAAGGGCTGTTTCCAAATTTGGCGGAGCGGGTGGAGTCCAAACATGAGAATCAAAAAAGGAATCATGATGCTATGGGACCTGAGAAAATGTTCAAGACTGGGGATGCTGTCCACATGCTGAACTTCGGCGAGGACTCCAGCCCAGTACCTAGAAAAAGTCAGCCCGCCTCCGAGGAAGTGATGGTCCAAGCAAGGAAGCACCTGGACCAGTAGGGAGCCTTTTCCCACTAAAAGCTCCGGCATGATTTAACAGAAATTAAACAGAATCCTGTGTCGAGTGCATTTAGCCAGGTGTTTCCCAGTGCTGCCAGTGTGGACGGCGACCCGGCTATTAAACGGGACTCAGCTTCATTTCGGGGCCTTGGTGAGGAATGCCCTGTCGAAGCCGCACTTAGTCCCAGTTCCTGCACTAATGAGCTCCGCTCGCCAATGCAGGATTACAAATGGTGCCTGATCTCTTAAATCCCCCCACCGCGGCCTCCGGAACTCCCCAACATGCCAAAATACCAATGAGGGGAACCTTGAGCCCCCCACACCCTTCCTCATAAGGGCAGAGAACCCCCTAGGCCTGATCCCTGGCGCAGGCAAGAAGCCGCCCAGGCACCTTGGCACTGCTAGCCTGGTGCCATTCCTGCCAGCACCAAGGTGGCACTGCCAGGCTGGCAGGGCCATAGTGCCAGGCTGGCATCAGGGGTGCTAGGGCACCACCCTGCCGAGAGACCCCCCCCTCCCGCCCCCAAGTGTTGGTATGCCTGGTCCACATTGGTGGAGATCATTGCTAAACAACACTTGCTCAGTGTCTCCGAGGCACCTCGGGTAACTCCAGTTATGGCATATTCAAGGGAGCCACTGCACACTTGAATATGCAAGTCTGGATCCCGGCCTCAATGGGCGGGATCCAGATCAGGACGCCTCGCGAGATCTCGTTAGCTCGTGTGAGGCATGGCGAGACTGTTAATTCTCGTCAGAGGCCTTGTTGCATCCAGAGTCGAGCACAAAGAGGCCGGTAGATCACAGCCCACAAATCTGACCCCAGTTGTGGGCGTCCCTGCCACAGGGCTGCAGCCGACGGTGACCCTTTGCCTGTCTCCCACAATAGCGAATGTTGTGTTCTGTGATGTAACCGTTGTAATAGTGTACACAGAACATATCGTGTTTAACTGTAAAGATGATTTGTTAACAAACACATGGAAAAGATAACTAAGGAACTACAGTACAGACGATGGCTGCTAAATTAATTCAGTGAATTCTCCTGGCGCTACCCTAAGTGCGACTGTCTTCTTGTACATCTTACTACCAATTGCTAGGTGTATTGAGTCACATGATAGATCTCTATCACCAGCAGCTGGTTGGAGGTCGCATTACTAACTATATGCAGAGGCATATCACCAGAGTGAAGATGAAGACTCATGTTCTGAATGGGAGTCGAGGAATCAGATTCTCCATAGCCTGACGGCGAAATTGTAATCAGCGATCGAGCGGAGAATGGATATCCACGCCGAATTGGGTCCGGCGCCGGTTTGATGCCGGTCCGCCATGCTCCACCACCTCCAAACTGGCACAATCGTGATTTTAAAAAAAATTTAGGGGCGGAATTCTCCGCAATCGGCGCGATGTCCGCCGACCGGCGCCAAAAACGGCGCGAATCAGTCCGGTTTCGCGCCGCCCCAAAGGTACGGAATCCTCCGCATCTTGAGCGGCCGAGCCCTAACCTTGAGGGGCTAGGCCCGCGGCGGACTGATTTCCGCCCCGCCAGCTGGCGGGAAAGGCCTTTGGTGCCCCGCCAGCTGGCGCGAAACTGACTTTGCCGGGCGGCGCATGTGCGGGAGCGTCAGTGGCCGCTCACGGCATCCCCGCGCATGCGCAGTGGAGGGGGTCTCTTCCGCCTCCGCCATAGTGAAGACCATGGTGAAGGCGGAAGGAAAAGAGTGCCCCCACGGCACAAGCCCGCCCGCAGATCGGTGGGCCCCGATCGCGGGCCAGGCCACCGTGGGGGCACCCCCCAGGGCCAGATCGCCCCGCGCCCCCCCCCAGGACCCCGGAGCCCGCCCGCGGCCTTGTCCCGCCGGTAAGAGAGGTGGTTAAATCCACGCTGGCGGGACAGGCATTCCAGCAGCGGGACTTCAGCCCATCCGGGCCAGAGAATCGCCAGGGGGGGCCCGCCAACCGGTGCCGGAGAATTCGGCAACCGGCGGGGGCGGGATTCACGCCAGCCCCCGGCGATTCTCCGACCCGGCGGGGGGTCCGAGAATCCCGCCCTAGAGTACCCAATTAATTTTTTCCAATTAAAGGGCAATTTAGCGTGGCAAATCCACCTAGCCTGCACATTATTTGGGGTTTGGGGGCGAAACCCACGCAAACACGGCGGGAATGTACAAACTTCACATGGACAGTGACCCAGAGCCGGGATTGAACCTGAGACCTCGCCGTCGTGAGGCCACAGGGCTAACCCACTGCGCCACTGTGCTGCCCTGCATCATTTTGACTTGAAGGCGTTGGAGCATCATCAGCCGGCCCACCTGCGATGCTCTGCCCTCGATGGGCCGAGTTCCCGATTGCGCCAGCCCTGTGTGGTCCCAGCGGTTAGGACCCGGCGTGCCGGCCGCGGTCAGTGTCCAGCGCCGCCACACTCCTCTGGGAGCCGTGCCGCTGGCCGGGTGGATTTCTGCGAGGGCTGGAGGGACTGGTAGGGGGGGTGGCCAAGGCGTGGGCTGTGTGGTCGTGGATAGCGAGTTGGGTTCACGCACGACCGATGCCTTGTGCGTCACGACCGCATGCACGGCCTGGGACACGGCTACTCTCTGGCCGTTCTCGACGCGGGCGGCGGAAGTTCCAGTCCGTGCCGACACTATCCCCTCGCCGGTCCCGGAATCAGTGAAGGGTTTCACGTTGATCTTTTGGTCTTGAAAGACCACACAAGCTCCGTTGATGTCAGCATGTAGGGCTGGATTCTCCGATCACTGACGCCGAAATCTCGTTCAGCGATCGGCCGGAGAATCTATTTTTATGCTGGAATCGGGGTGGCGCCATTTTTCCAATGATCCGCCCCCTCAAAAACGCGTACTCTTCAAAGACGTCACCTGAGGCCCTCCTCGCTGCTCCACCCCCGATGGGCAGAGTCCCCGGCGACGTGGGACATGTGTCCTCACAACTTTCGGATACCACGCGAATACCACTGGACTGTGTCCAGCGCCGCCACTATCAGGGGGATGCTGCATTATCTAAAAAATAATGAGCATTTCTGCTGACAGGAGGGGGGTTTCAGCGGGGGCTGGGGGGACTGGTGGAGGGTGTTCCGGGGCTGGCAAGAGAGTTACAGGGGGTAGTTTTTGGCAGGCCGGGTCCATGTGAGTCCAGCGGCATGCCATACGGCGCGGCTGCCGCAGGCCACTGCAGTGCGCATGCACGGCCATGGACCCAGCCATTCTGCGGCCATAGCCGCAGGTAAAGCCGGGAGCTTTAGGTGGCATGGCTGCTAGTCCCCTACCGGGCGGAGGATTGGTGCGGGGGCAGCGCCAACCTTTTGGTCGTAAGACCAGACGGGTCCTGCGGACATAGCCGCAGAATCGAAGAATCCAGCCCGTAGTCTCAGGAATGGAGAATTCAGCCCCAGGTTTTCCCCTGGTGGCCGGTACTGCTGAAGAATCTGCGTCAGACGCTCTTTGCGGAAGCGAAGGTCGACCTCTGTTTTACACACCCGATCTGGCTCATCTGCTGTGGGCTGTGGCGGAAGAGACCTCATCACCGTGGGAGCATCGGGGATGAAAGTGACTTGAGAGGGGAGGGCTTAATAATGCCCATGAAGACTACGGGGTATTGTCGATTGGTATTCCTGTGGGGTTCGTGGAGTATGGTTCCCGTATTGATCGGATGGAGGCTCGCCCAATAGGCACTCACTGGCGGGACTTTAAAGTGTGTAACCCAGACCCGGACCGGTGTTCCCGATGATCCCAGGCTGGGACACGAGCATTGTACACCATGGCTGCGGGTTCTTTTTGTTTAAGGAATAGACCTGAGCTTTGTGTTAGCCTGGCCTCTACTGGAATTATTACACACCCTTTCCTTTACCCCCTCAAAAAACTCCAAGTTAGATAGACACCACTGATGTTAAACCGACTGGCCTGTAATTGATGGGGGCATACTTACAGCCAATTTCTTTAGATAATGCAGCATTCTTGATGGAGTGAATATCTTGTATTTTACAGTTGCATAATCTGCATACCAGAAATGAATATGAATAAAATATTTATTTGATCAACAGCTTTTTTTTAAAGTCGAAGAAGATCTCTCCCACAGGAAACAAAGTCTATGACATTACTTTTCCATTATTTAAGGTCTGTTAAAGCACCAACCAAAATTATTGCTAAATGCTAAACGCTGATGAACAGCACTGAAAAATAAAATGTTTCCACTTGCTGGGATGTTAGTTTTAGGCCGGTGTTGTGTTTACCTCTGTGAGCCATTTAAAATCTTATATGATTTTATTTTACTTTATCCCACTAAATATTTTGTGAGTTTTTAATGTAACTTGAGAGGGAAACTTTCAAATCCGTTGCGTTTTAGGTCGATTTGAGTTGGAGATGGAGAGTAGAATGTTGACGCTACAGGCCTCTGCTGCCTAAAGTGTAATTGTTTCCGTGCTTGGATGCTGGAACAAGGGAAGTGAATACACAGCAAATGCTGGGAAACTCTCAACAGGCCAGGCAGCATTAATGGAGACAGAAACTTGGTTAATTTTCAGTGAATGTTCATCATTGAGTTTTGAAATGGAAGATCATTGACCTGGAATAACTCTGTTTCCCTCCAAAGATGCTGCCTGACCGCCTGAGCGTTTTCTAAATTTTCAACCTTAATTTAACATTTCCAGGATCACGAGAATTATGCACTGAAATGAAAGCAAAATGCCGCAGCTGCCGGCCGGAAATCTGAAATAAACACAGAAAAGTGCTGAAAAGACATAGCCGGTCTGGCAGTATCTGAGGAGCGAGAAACAGAGTTAATGTTTCGAGTCCAATATGATTCTTCTTCAGAACCCCGGAGTTCCATGGAGTTCTGCTTTTGCAAATAATACCACTGGCTCTGATAGGTGTCTGCAAAAGGCTTTCCATTTATTCTCTCACTGGATGTGGGCATCATTGGCAAGGCCAGCATTTGTCCTTGATCTGAGTGCAGGAATTGCTAGGCCATTTCAGATGGCCGCTCTGAGTCAACCACATTGCTGTGGGTCTGGAGTCACATGCAGGTGTGACCAGGTAAGGGCGGCAGATTTCCTTCCCTAAAGGATAGTAGTGAACCAGGAGGGTCCTTAGGACAATCAATGATGATCACCGTTACTGAAGCTGGCTTTACATTCCACGTGTCTCGCTTTCACCCTTACAACCCAAAAGTGTGCAGGGCAGGTGGATTGGCCACGCTAAATTGCCCCCTAATTGGAAGAAAAAAAAATTGGATACTTTAAAATTTATTTTAAAAAGAAAAAAGACCGTTACGTTCCAGATTTTATTAACTGTACTTAAATTCTTCCAGCTGCCTGGGCAGGATTTGAACCAAGCATTAGCCTGGTCCTCTGGATTACTAGTCCAGTGACACCTTTTTATCCTATCTTATTGCTAAGATCAATATTGAGGACCAACATGCTCCTCTGACTCTCGGCATGACACTCAACCCATTTCCTATGACTTCCTCTGGTGTCAGAATCCAACTTTTTTTTCCCCCACCAGTTGGAGGATAATATTTATTTGTAATGAGATATCCTATCCACTCCTCTAATTAATGAAATTCTTAAACATTAAAGTTAATGTTCATAATGTATTAAGTACTCAGACGGGTAGCACTTAAACCACACAAGGGCAACTATGTATTGGGAACTTGAAGGTGATAAATTTTCGAGCTTAGCGTATAGCTTAATCAAACCTTTCACACATTCAGTATATCCATACAAGGATACTGTGACGTTATAGGAAATGTACAGATGACAAAGGGTTAATGTCATACCATAATTAACCACTAGATGGAGCTAGATGTAGGCCTATATAAAGCACTGACTCAGAGACCGCTGGGAGAGAGCTGGAGAGGAGAGCTAGAGAGAGCAGTGATAGAGAGTTCAGTACAGTATTAGTGTTGAGACTAGTGTAGTTGAGTGTAGATTAGATTATTGTTTACTTTAGGAGTAGGTGGGTGAGCTTAATTTAAGTAGTGCAAATAAATGTTAGCTTTGTTTATTAACATGGCTTCTTGTGGTCTTTGTGAACATTATAACATCCTGAGAACAAGAATCACAAACAGCACCACAGATACATTTATGTATTTGTCTCATTCCTTCTCAAACATAAGCCTACAGGATTGCAGCAGGAAATGAAATTCTTCCCCACTAAATCTGAGAGAAAATGTCTTTGCAAATCAACAAGTGACTGATTTCTGACTGGAAAATGATGACATAAATTGTTCACCGTTGCATTAGAGATATTTAAATTTTTAAAATTAATTTTGCAATTGTCTTGGATTTTTAAATGCTTTCCTTAACAGGAAAAGTTGGACGAGTGTGTGGAAGCAGCGGAAGAAAGGGCAAACAGAACGGAAGAATTTGTGACTGAACTAGAAGATATTTTCAATGTTGTTGAGGTGAGTTATTATGCACACAATGGCAACATTTTCCATTGTGAATTCAGTAACTATATAATACTGGATAACATAAAATTGCACATTAATGCCTCTTCTGCAATGGGACAGCTATAGTACCTTAACAAAACAATAGTTGATATTAATTAATCATTTGCTTCTTTACTCATAAAAAACGCAAATACTATTACTTTTTGTGGCTTTATCCACAATTTAGGGAGCTACATATTTGAACTCTGAGCCCTCATTGTTCATTCACATCATCTTTCCATTAAATGTATTCTCCCACTCATGACATTACACTTACCATTTTGCCCATTCTACAAATCTGTTGGATCCAAATTCTTCCCTGTCAGCAACCAATTTCCTATCAGTGCTCCTCATTTTCATCTGCACCTATATTTTATGATATGTTTAATACACACATTAGCTTTAAATCTCATGTTTAAAAAATTGTTTTCTCAAATTAATCCTTCAAAGCTCTCATTGGAACATTGTTAAGAAACCTATTATTGGTGCTGGTGGCTGTTTGTGGGTAAGAGCATGATGTTTTCACATATGGTCTAGTGCAGTGAGGTTTGTCTGCTGCACTGTACTGCACACAGGATGGTTGAAAAATTCAGGGTGACCAATGAAAAGATTGAGCAATAGACATCAAGTGGAACTTTAGTTTACAGGCCATGGTAGGGGGCTGCATGGTGCCGGGGATCCGGGTTATATCATGGCCCCGGGTCACTGTCCGTGTGGAGTTTGCACATTCTCTCCCTGTGTCTGCGTGGATCTCACCACGATAACCCTAAAAGATGTGCAAGGATAGGTGGATTGGCCACGATAAATGGCTCGTTAATTGGGAAAAAAAGAATTGGGTACTCTAAATTTGAAAAAAAAAAATTGCAAGCCATGGTGATCATCTTGAGGCACCAATTTTCTGTACTAAATGTTAATTAGCCGGGAAGACTGTGTTAGGAGACTGCAGTGCAAATTGAGTGCAGTTGACAATTAAGCATTTACCAAACATAAACATATTAAAAAGGTCAGAAAAAGACAAACTTATCCCACTCACTACATACATCATCAATGCCCCAACTGCCCTCCCTCCACGTCCAGCCACACAATCTTCCATTAGAGGGGGGGAAAGAGATAATTTAGGAACATAAATTGGGAAATTTGTCCACCTCCTCTGAAGGCGGTCAAGCAAGCCTCGGGGGGGGGGGGGGTTGCAGTAACTGTCCAATATAAACTGTCAATAATTGTAGCAAATCATCATCTAGTATTTAAAAGAGTGATGCTCTTGGCTTCAAAACATTTGACCAACATGAATGTATAATCACTGCAAGCTTAGTAACTTACTCTAGACGTCAGTGACTCTATTTGAAAAGCAGAGCCTCGTGGCATTTAACCAATCTCCTCGTATTTTATGTGGCTGCCCCCTAATTATATCCCTATTTACTGACTAATACCACACCCAATTCCTGTTGCCTTCTTCTGAATAATCTTCAACATCTCCATTTCCCCTGCTATGTGGAGGGATCAAAATTGACACAATGACCCAGAATTTGCAAAAGTAATGACCGAGAAACTCCCAGGTTTGCCATTGTCACTCCTTTGAAACTGACAGCAACTTCTGAGGTCGCAAATGCGCACTTAACCGTGGAAATCCACAAGTTGCAGTCAGCGATTCTGCACTTCCCCATCGGGAGCAATGGTGACGTCCCCCTTTAGACACCAATCAAGTAAAAAAAAAATCACTGAGCTGACCAGAATTTGCTCTTTTTCCCAATTAACCTTGCTGTAAAATCCATTGAAAAAGTCATACCTTGTTGAATGAGGTGTTATTGGATTTTTAATGATGCACTAAGTTCATAATAGTTCAAATGTTCACAATGCTCACCCTAAGTAACCCTAGAATACTAATTTAAAATTTGGGGAATATCACGGCCGGCATTCTCCGACCCTGCAACGGGTTGGAGAATCGGCGGCGGGGGGGGGGGGGGGGGGGGGGGGCGTGAGAATTGTGCCACACCAACTCTGGCTCGCCCGCGGGATCGCCGCCGCGCTGGTCGGGGGCCGTTGAAAGCGCGATCCCCCGGTGATTCGACGGGCCGAGTCCCACCGGCTTGGTTACGTATGGCCCACCTGGCGGGACCTCTGTGTTCTGCCTGCGGGGGCCGTCCTGGCGGGGGGATCCAATGCCGGGGGGGGGTGGGGGGGACCTCCATGGTGGCCTGGCCCACGATCGGAGCCTACCGATCGGCAGGCGGGCTAGTTCCGTGGGGGCCTATGTTCCTCCGCCATATTGCCCGGGGGCCGGCGTCGAGACGGGAACCCACGCGCATGCGCGAACCCGCGCTGGTCATGGCAGCGTGCGCGAACCCACGTTGGCTGTGACGCGCCGGCTTTGGGCGCCAGAGCTGACGACACCACTCCGGCGCCGTACTAGCCCCCTAGGAAGGGGTGGATACCTGCCAGTTGAGGCGCGTTGACACCGGAGTGGCTTGCGCCGCTTTTCACGCCAGCGTCGGAACTTGGCCGCGGGATTGGAGAATCCTGCCCCACATTTCTCGATTATGATAAATTACCATTTCAGTTTCTACATTAATCCCATGTATATGTCCCAAATATTCATTTCATTTTGCAAAATTTCAATTAGAAGCTAGAAATTCAGTGCATTCTACTTCCTGGTTTGCTGTATGTGAGAACTCTTCTTTGTGCTTACCCTCCTTGATCAGTTCTATTGGATGCCTGGAGATCTCCTTGAACTGGCACCAAAGTCAACCTGATTTTAGGGAAGGGGAAATACACAGCCCAGAGATTGCTGGACCCTAAGATCCTTGTGCATCCTTCTCTTTCCGATCAGTGGTGAAGCACTGTTATTTTGCTGCTGACTGCAAGATCCAAGCTAGTGTTCTAGATGCGGCCTTCTCTAAGCCATGCATCATCCTTTTAACTTCATCTGATACAGGAGTTTGCTTTACCTGTATCTCAAGATTGGCTGTAGACCTTTTGTTTTGCCAACTGGGAATCCCAGGTTTTTCTCTTCCTGTGGAACCTTTAAGTAGATAACCCTTCATTGTATACACAAGGCTGAAATTGTCCAGTTTAAATCTATTTAATTTCTTCTCTCTTCCTTTCTTTTTAACTGAAGTTGACAAACTCATCTTGATACAATAATTGAATATGTACTTGCTGATTCTTTGGGAAATTTTGGGTGGCATGGTGAGGCACACTACATTGAATAAGCAACAAACATCATTCTAGGCAAGGAAGGAACTTGGGACAATTTCATTAATGATTATTTCTCTGGCAATAACAGGAGAACTGTACCAAGGAAGAAAGATGTCTTGAGGAGGAGCATGAGGAAGTAATGAAGTTGCTGCTGTCACAGTACACAGAAATGTCACAGGTCCTGGAAGAGGAGAAGAAAATGAAACTGGAGCATTTGTATGACCAGATGGCACATTATCGATGTGGTATTGATTCTGCAAAGGAAGCTGTTGAGAAGGCGAAGACGTGTTTCCAGCTCGATGACATAACATTCCTAAAGGTATGTTTACAGATACTTCTTCATATTGCTAATACAATAATATTATACAGGACCAAGATGAGGGAGCTTCATATTTAACCTTTAAGAAATCAAATTGTGCAGAGCTATAAATTTTGAATTTTTCTCTCACAAAGCATGAGATAGATGCCCCAATAATATTCGAAGACAATAGCTGGAATTCTCTGGTCGTTGCGATTCACTTTCCTGCCGGCAGTGCACCCTCGCCCGCGGTTTCCCGGGGGTTACAATGGAAAACCCCACCTTCAGGCAGAGGGAATATAGAATCCCGCCGCCAACAAATGGCCGAGAAACATGCGGCTGGGGGACCGCCCACTATTAGAAATATGTTGTTTGCTGTGAATAAAACTCAGTGCTGAAAAAAGTAAAGCGGGAGATGGTTTAAAGATTGCCATAATTTATTCTGCCTTGACTTCACATTAGTCCTGATGTATACTAATTGCCAACAGATTTATATCTACTTATTAATTGTTGTTGTTACATGATTGCATGCACCAGGAAATTAGAATTTATCATTCATTAATATTTATGAAAAGTAGCAACATGTATATCATTATTGTCCACCCCCTCCAATCAGTCATGCAAGTAAAATGTGTACTTAAGTATGAACAGCAATTTATTGATTAAAGTCACCATTATAAACTCAGCGCATTTTGCATTTTAATTAAGTTGTTGATTTTAACCAACTTTGCTGATCTAGCCCAGTTCACTGTTCAGCAGGTAGACCATGGCTTTATTTGATCTTTACCTGATGTGCCTGGCACTGCCTTCTCTATCACTATTGCAGATGAGCAAAGCAGCTGAGGCACAGTGTCTGGGTGGGATCCAACTTGAACCGGTCAGATTCAATGCTCGGACGAGGTGCTTGACCATAAACTTCCGTCAAATATCCCTATCTCTATTTGTATGCCTTCAGACAACTTAAATTTATTCACTGTCAATTCTGACTGTAGCCTCTGATATAACATTATCCTCCATTGCCAATTTGACATTTCCTACATTACTATTTTAATATTGAAATAACGTGCCTAAAGGCCTCTTGTAGCTATCTTCACAAGAATATATAGAGCCTGAAAGTAACCGTTGACGCCTGTAATGCTGATGCATATTGGGAGCCAATTCCCACATTACATGACACCTAGTGCGTGTCATACAGGCTCTGTGTGGGAAAGGTCTCCTCATTTGTTTATCCGTGAGCTTCAACAGGAAGGATCTGCTGCCAGTAGCTGTAGTGTCTGTTTGCAGGCATTTCTTGGCATATATTGTATTTAATGTTGATTTGTTCAGCTCCATTGAACCTACTTGAACCTACAGTCAGCTTCTTAAAGCTGGACCTATGTTGCCTCCATGCTTTTTAGATGTGCCGCTCTTTACTAGGCGATGGTGCCAATATCCCCCTCTCAGTGTGTTGTGTAAAAGCAAAAGTCTTTCATTTATATATCACATTTTAAAAAATATATTTTTCATTAGGTTTTTTTTAACAATAAGTAACACGAAAATTGGTACAAAATGGGTACAAGACAGAGCAAGAGTTATTGCCAGAAAAATACACACCATACAGTATGGAATAAATTCGGAACAGGGCACTTGAGGACCCAGAGCCTCTAGAATAAATGCCGGATCAATCCAACAATAGATTAACACAGTGAGTTGGGAAAGAGGGCAATATCATATGAATACAGAAGGATAACAATTCAGGTTGCACACCCTAAAGTATTGTGATTCAGGCTGGCACGGTAGCACAGTGGTTAGCACTGTTGCTTCACAGCACCAGGGTCCCAGGTTCGATTTGTGCTTGGGTCACTGTCTGTGCAGAGTCTGCACATTCTCCCCGTGTCTGCGTGGGTTTCCTCCGGGTGCTCCGGTTTCCTCCCACAGTCCAAAGATGTGCAGGTTCGGTGGATTGACTATTCTAAATTGCTCTTAGTGTCCAAACTAAAAGCTTAGGTGGGGTTACGGGGATAGGAAGGAAGTGTGGGCTTAGGTAGGGTGCTCTTTCCAGGGCCGGTGCAGACTCAATGGGCCGAATGGCCTCCTTCTGCACTGTAAATTCTAGGATTCTACGATTAAGAAAACATTAAATGAATTTGATTGAATTGGATTGAGTTAGCTCATGGAAAGCCCTACAGGAGCAAGTCAGCCAAAGTGGAGCCTATGAATTTAAGATGGGGTTCCCATACTTTACGGAATGCATCAGATTTAGAACGGAGTACAGATGTCAAGAATTGTGTGGGGATGCATTCCATAATCAGCCTATGTCAGTTTTGGATAGAAGGATATTTGTCACTAATCCACAAGCATAGGATATTCTTATGAGCAGCAGTCAGGATATTGTGTAGCCTTTTTTCATTAGAATCGATGGCTCTCTCATCTGGGAAACCCAGTATCAGGAACACAGGATTAGACTCTCAAAAATCCTCTCCGAAACACCTGACCAATCTTGGTACAGGCCCATACACAATTCATATAGGCCCCCTTGACTACCAGGGACTTTAGGCACTTTAGGGATACAGCAGAATCGACGCTGTATCTAAGACTAGGCGCAATAGGAAGACGGTCTCGTCCATTTTATTACAAACCAAAATTTTACTTACATAGTCCCATACGTTACCCCGTGTCTCCTCATTAGTATTGATTGCTAAGTCTTTTTCCCATGACTGCAAGGCATTCAATGTGGTAATGCAGGATCCTTCCTAATCTAATCCAGTCGATTTCGGCGGCGTGAGAGCAGCTGGTTAGTCAGTTTCAGCGGGAGCATTGCGGAAGGAGGTTGCTGGGAGGTAAGTCAACCTTTAAAAGCACTTCTCTTTGCAGGGGCAGGCCAGTCGATTTCGGCGGGAGTGGAGCTGGCTGGTTAGTCAGTTTCAGCGGGAGCATTGCGGAAGGAGGTTGCTGGGAGGTAAGTCAACCTTTAAAAGCACTTCTCTTTGCAGGGGCAGGCCAGTCGATTTCGGCGGCGTGAGAGCAGCTGGTTAGTCAGTTTCAGCGGGAGCATTGCGGAAGGAGGTTGCTGGGAGGTAAGTCAACCTTTAAAAGCACTTCTCTTTGCAGGGGCAGGCCAGTCGATTTCGGCGGCGTGAGAGCAGCTGGTTAGTCAGTTTCAGCGGGAGCATTGCGGAAGGAGGTTGCTGGGAGGTAAGTCAACCTTTAAAAGCACTTCTCTTTGCAGGGGCAGGCCAGTCGATTTCGGCGGCGTGAGAGCAGCTGGTTAGTCAGTTTCAGCGGGAGCATTGCGGAAGGAGGTTGCTGGGAGGTAAGTCAACCTTTAAAAGCACTTCTCTTTGCAGGGGCAGGCCAGTCGATTTCGGCGGCGTGAGAGCAGCTGGTTAGTCAGTTTCAGCGGGAGCATTGCGGAAGGAGGTTGCTGGGAGGTAAGTCAACCTTTAAAAGCACTTCTCTTTGCAGGGGCAGGCCAGTCGATTTCGGCGGGAGTGGAGCTGGCTGGTTAGTCAATTTCAGCAGGAGCTGAGAATTTTTCTTTTTTTTTAAAATTAGTTTTTTAGGCGGGATCAGGAAGTCGACCCGCGGACGTCTGGGAAGACCCTCCCCAATAAATTCTGGTGGAATCTTAGATGAGAGGCCAGTTGATGTAGCCTGATATTTAGGAGACCCAACCCTCCCTGAGCTCCTGGTAATTGAAGCTTAACAAATTTGAGGCGAAATTTATTTTTGTTCCAGATGAATGTACTAATCATTCCGTTAATTTCCTTAATGACTCTAGCCGATAACAATATGGGCAGCAGCTGCAGGGGCCCAACAATCTGAGCAACTCATTAATTTTAATTAGGGCTGCCTAACCAAGAATTCAGTAGAGCTGACCACCGAGCAAGGTCCCACCTTATGGTCACAATCAGCTGTGGAAAGTTGGCCCCATACAACTTCTAAATGAGGGGGTAATTGAAACTCCCAGGTTTTATATCCCGGCGGAACCACCTAAAGGGGAAGTTAGCAACAGGACGTGGCTTACCCCTCAAACACTCACATAGCCTCGGACACAGGAAGGTTGATCACATAACCAGAGAAAGTACTAAATCTATCTATCACTCCACTCATGGCGGTGACCAGGGTTCAACACAAACAGCAGCACGTCATCTGCATAAAGCCTGATCTTGTGCTGTTCTACCGCACACTCTAATCCCGATAATGGAGGATCTGATCTAATGGATTCCACTTGTGGCTCAATGGCCAACAAGGGGGAGAGCGGACCACCCCAGCGTCCCTCTCAGAAGCCCAAAGTTCGTCGACTTCCTATAACATAGAACAGTACAGCACAGAACAGGCCCTTCGGCCCTCGATGTTGCGCCGAGCTTTGTCCAAAACCAAGATCAAGCTATCCCACTCCCTGTCATTCTGGTGTGCTCCATGTGCCTATCCAATAACCGCTTGAAAGTTCCTAAAGTGTCTGACTCCACTATCACAGCAGGCAGTCCATTCCACACTCTAACCACTCCCTGAGTAAAGAACCTACCTCTGACATCCCTCCCATATCTCCCACCCCGAACCTTATAGTTATGCCCCTTTGTAACAGCTACATCCACCCGAGGAAGTAGTCTCTGAACGTCCACTCTATCTATCCCCCTCATCATCTTATAAAGCTCTATTAAGTCGCCTCTCATCCTCCTTCGCTCCAATGAGAAAAGCCCTAGCTCCCTCAACCTTTCCTCATAAGACCTACCCTCCAATCCAGGCAGCATCCTGGTAAATCTCCTTTGCACCCTTTCCAATGCTTCCACATCCTTCCTATAATGAGGTGACCAGAACTGCACACAATACTCCAAATGTCTCACCAGGGTCCTGTACAGTTCATAGATTATCATAGATTATCATAGAATTTACAGTGCAGAAGGAGGCCATTCGGCCCATCGAGTCTGCACCGGCTCTTGGAAAGAGCACCCTACCCAAGGTCCACACCTCCACCCCATCCCCATAACCCAGTAACCCCACCATACACTAAGGGCAATTTTGGACACTATGGGCAATTTAGCATGGCCAATCCACCTAACCCGCACATCTTTGGACTGTGGGAGGAAACCGGAGCACCCGGAGGAAACCCCCGCACACACGGGGAGGATGTGCAGACTCCGCACAGACAGTGACCCAAGCCGGAATCGAACCTGGGATCCTGGAGCTGTGAAGCATTTGTGCTATCCACAATGCTACCGTGCTGCCCAATAGTTGCAGCATAACCCCACGGCTCTTAAACTCAAGCCCCCTGTTAATAAACGCTAACACACTATAGGCCTTCTTCACGGCTTTATCCACTTGAGTGGCAACGTTCCGAGATCTGTGGACATGAACCCCAAGATCTCTCTGTTCCTCCACATTCCTCAGAACCCTGCCGTTGACCCTGTAATCCGCATTCAAATTTGTTCTATCAAAATGAATCACCTTGCACTTATCAGGGTTAAACTCCATCCGCCATTTTTCAGCCCAGCTCTGCATCCTATCAATGCCTCTTTGCAGCCTACAACAGCCCTCCACCTCATCCACTGCTCCACCAATCTTGGTATCATCAGCAAATTTACTGACCCACCCTTCAGCCCCCTCCTCCAAGTCATTTATAAAAATCACAAATAGCAGAGGACCCAGCACTGATCTCTGTGGTACACCGCTGGTAACTGGTTTGCAGTCTGAAAATTTTCCATACACCACCACCCTCTGTCTTCTATGTGATAGCCAGTTACTTATCCAATTAGCCAAATTTCCCTCTATCCCACACCTCCTTACTTTCTTCATAAGCCGACCATGGGGAACCTGATCAAATGCCTTACTGAAATCCATGTATATGACATCAACTGCTCTACCTTCATCTACACACTTAGTTACCTCCTCAAAGAATTCAATCAAATTTGTGAGGCAAGACTTAACCTTCACGAATCCGTGTTGACTATCCCGGATTAATCCTATCCCTCAGGACCCTTTCCATTAACTTACCGACCATCGAAGTAAGACTAACTGGCATATAATTACTAGGGTCATTCCTATTCCCTTTCTTGAACAGAGGAACAACATTCGCCATTCTCCAGTCCTCTGGCACTATCCCCGTGGACAGTGAGGACCCAAAGATCAAAGCAATCTCATCCCTTGGCCTCCCAAAGAATCCTAGGATATATTCCATCTGGTCCAGGGGACGTGTCGACCCGCAGGTTTTTCAAAAAATTTTAAATTGTTAATTCATCTTCATCAGAACATCTATCTCCTCCAGCCTACCTGCCTGTATCACACTTTCATCTCAAAAGCATTAGCCCCTCTCCTCGGTGAACACTGAAGAAAAGTATTCATTCAATGCCTCCTATCTCTTCTGACTCCATGCACAAGTTCCCACTACTGTCCTTGACCGGCCCTAACCTCACCCTGGTCATTCTTTTATTTCTCACATAAGATTAAAAAGCATTGGGGTTTTCCTTGATCCGACCCACCAACGACTTCTCATGCCCCCTCCTAGCTCTCCTAAGCCCCTTTTTTAGCTCATTCCTTGCTACCTTGTAACCCTCAAGCGACCCAACTGAACCTTGTTTTCTCATCCTTCCATACGCTTCCTTTTTCCTCCTGACAAGACGTTCAACCTCTTTTGTGAACCATGATTCCCTCACACGGCCATTTCCTCCCTGCCTGACAGGGACATGCCTATCAAGGACACGCAGTATTTGTTCCTTGAACAAGCTCCACTTTTCATTTGTGCCTTTCCCTGACAGTTTCTCTTCCCATCTTATGCTCCCTAATTCTTGCCTAATCGCATCATAATTACCCCTCCCCTAATTATAAACCTTGCCCTGCCGTATGGCCCTATCCCTCTCCATTGCAATAGTGAAAGACACCGAATTGTGGTCACTATCTCCAAAGTGCTCTCCCACAAACAAATCTAACACTTGGCCCGGTTCATTACCCAGTACAAAATCCAATGTGGCCCCACCTCTTGTCGGCCTATCAACATATTGTGTCAGGAAACCCTCCTGCACACACTGTACAAAAATTGCCCCGACCGAACTGTTCGACCTATAGAGGTTCCAATCAATATTTGGAAAGTTAAAGTCACCCATGACAACTACCCTGAGACCTCCACACCTATCCATAATCTGCTTTGCAATTTCTTCCTCCACATCTCTATTACTATTTGGGGGCCTATAGAAAACTCCTAACAACGTGACCGCTCCTTTCCTATTTCTAACTTCAGCCCATATTGCCTCAGTAGGCAGATCCACCTCGAACTGCCTTTCTGCAGCCGTTAAACTATCCTTGATTAACAATGCTACTCCTCCACCTCTTTTACCACCTTCCCTACTCTTACTGAAACATCTATACCCCGGAACTTCCAACAACCATTCCTGTCCCTGTTCTAATCATGTCTCCGTAATGGCCACAACATCATAGTTCCAAGTACCAATCCACGCCCCAAGTTCACCTACTTTATTCTGGATGCCCCTTGCATTAAAGTAGACACACTTCAACCCACCTTCCTGCCTGCCGGTACACTCCTGCGACTTTGATACCCTCCTCAGTACCTCACTACTCTCAACACTGGCTTCTGGACTACAGCTCATTTTCCCATCCTGACAAATTAGTTTAACCCCCCCCCCCCGAAGAGCTGTAGCAAATTTCCCTCCCAGGATATTGGTGCCCCTCTGGTTCAGGGGCAAACATTCCTGTCTGTACAGGTCCCACATTCCCCAGAATGTGCTCCAATTATCCATGTAACTGAAACCCTCCGTCCTACACCATCCTTGCAGCCACGTGTTTATCTTCACTCTCTTCCTGTTCCTCAACTCGCTAGCACGTGGCACCGGCAACAAACCAGAGATGACAACACGGTTTGTCCTGGCTCTCAGCTTCCACCCTAGCTCCCTAAATTCTTGTTTTAAATCCCCGTCCCTACTCTTACCTATGTCGTTGGTACCGATGTGTACCACGACTTGTGACTGTTCCCCCTCCCCTTTAAGGATTCTGAAAACACAGTCCGAGACGTCACGGACCCTGGCACACGGGAGGCAACATACCATCCTTGAGTCTCTTTCGTTGCCACAAAACCGTCTATCTGTCCCTCTAACTATCGAGTTCCCAATACCTATTGCTCTCCTGCTCTCCCTCCTTCCCTTCTGAGCCACAGGGACGGACTCAGTGATGGAGATCTGGTCACCGTGGCTTATCCCTGGTAAGTCGTACCCCACACCAGCATCCAAAGTGGTATACTTGTTACTAATGGGAACAACCACGGGGGATTCCTGTACTGCCTGCTTCCTCCCAGCCCCTCTCACCATCACCCATCTATCTTCATTCTTCGGAGTAACTACATCCCTGAAGCTACTATCTATGACCACCTCTGCCTCCCGAATGATCCGAAGTTCATCCAGACCCAGCTCCTTAACGCGGTTTCTGAGGAGCAGGAGATGGTTGCATTTCCCACAGGTGAAATCAGCAGGGACACTGACTGCGTCCCTCAAACATTCTGCAGGAGGAACATTGCACTGCCTTCCCTTCTATCCCCCTAGATAACTTGTGGTAAAAACAAGAAAAAGAAAGAGCTTACCTGATATTCACTCACCCACTTAGGTTTGAGAAGATGGAAGTATGGGGGACACTACAAATGTAGTGTCTCGGGTTTAGCAACCGCCCAACTTAAATAGAGATAATAATAAAACACTTAACCAGCAACCACTGCGACTCCCGGCTGTCTCTCCTCTCGCGTTGTTTTCACTCCCCCGACTGACTCTCCTCTCGCGCTGTTTTCAATGTCCTGGCTGTCTCTCCTCTCGTGCTGTTTTCACTCTCCCGATTGTCTCTCCTCTCGCGCTGTTTTAAATGTCCCGACTGTCTCTCCTCTCGCGCTGTTTTCAATGTCCCGACTGTCTCTCCTCTCGCGCTGTTTTAAATGTCCCGACTGTGTCTCCTCTCGCGCTTTTTTCAATGTCCTGGCTGTCTCTCCTCTCGCGCTGTTTTCACTCTCCCGGCAGTCTCTCCACTCGCGCTGTTTTCAATGGCCCGGCTGTCTCTCCTCTCGCGCTGTTTTCACTCTCCCGGCTGTCTCTCCTCTCGCTCTGTTTTCAATGGCCCGGCTGTCTCTCCTCTTGCGCTGTTTTCAATGTCCCGACTGTTTCTCCTCTCGCGCTGTTTTCACTCTCCCGGCTGTCTCTCCACTCGCGTTGTTTTCACTCTCCCGGCTGTCTCTCCTCTCGCGCTGTTTTCACTCTCCCGGTTGTCTCTCCTCTTGCGCTGTTTTCACTGTCCCGGCTGTCTCTCCTCTCGCGCTGTTTTCACTCTCCCGACTGTCTCTCCTCTCGCGCTGTTTTCACTCTCCCGGCTGTCTCTCCTCTCGCGCTGTTTTCACTCTCCCGGTTGTCTCTCCTCTCGCGCTGTTTTCAATGTCCCGACTGTTTCTCCTCTCGCGCTGTTTTCACTCTCCCGACTGTCTCTCCTCTCGCGCTGTTTTCACTCTCCCGACTGTCTCTCCTCTCGCGCTGTTTTCACTCTCCCGGTTGTCTCTCCTCTCGCGCTGTTTTCACTCTCCCGACTGTCTCTCCTCTCGCGCTGTTTTCATTGTCCCGGCTGTCCCTCCTCTCGCGCTGTTTTCACTCTCCCGACTGTCTCTCCTCTCGCGCTGTTTTCATTGTCCCGGCTGTCTCTCCTCTCGCGCTGTTTTCACTCTCCCGGCTGTCTCTCCTCTCGCGCTGTTTTCATTGTCCCGGCTGTCTCTCCTCTCGCGCTGTTTTCACTCTCCCGGCTGTCTCTCCTCTCGTGCTGTTTTCAATCTCCCGGTTGTCACTCCTCTCGCGCTGTTTTCACTCTCCCGGTTGTCTCTCACCTCGTGCTGTTTTCAATGTCCCGACTGTTTCTCCTCTCGCACTGTTTTCACTCGCCCGGCTGTCTCTCCTCTCGCGTTGTTTTCACTCCCCCGGCTGTCTCTCCTCTCGCGCTGTTTTCACTCCCCCGACTGTCTCTCCTCTCGAGCTGTTTTCACTCTCCCGACTGTCTCTCCTCTCGCGCTGTTTTCACTCTCCTGACTGTCTCTCCTCTCGCGCTGTTTTCACTCTCCCGACTGTCTCTCCTCTCGCGCTGTTTTCACTCTCCCGGCTGTCTCTCCTCTCGCGCTGTTTTCACTCTCCCGGTTGTCTCTCCTCTCGCGCTGTTTTCAATGTCCCGACTGTTTCTCCTCTCGCGCTGTTTTCACTCTCCCGACTGTCTCTCCTCTCGCGCTGTTTTCATTGTCCCGGCTGTCTCTCCTCTCGCGCTGTTTTCACTCTCCCGGCTGTCTCTCCTCTCGCGCTGTTTTCAATGTCCCGACTGTTTCTCCTCTCGCGCTGTTTTCACTCTCCCGGCTGTCTCTCCTTTCACGCTGTTTTCACTCCCCCGGCTATCTCTCCTCTCGTGCTGTTTTCAATCTCCCGGTTGTCTCTCCTCTCGCGCTGTTTTCACTCTCCCGGTTGTCTCTCATCTCGCGCTGTTTTCAATGTCCCGACTGTTTCTCCTCTCGCACTGTTTTCACTCTCCCGGCTGTCTCTCCTCTCGCGTTGTTTTCACCCTCCCGACTGTCTCTCCTCTCGTGCTGTTTTCACGCTCCCGGCTGTCTCTCCTCTCACGCTGTTTTCACTCTCCCGACTGTCTCTCCTCTCGCGTTGTTTTCACTCTCCCGGCTGTGTCTCCTCTCGCGCTGTTTTCACTCGCCCGGCTGTCTCTCCTCTCGCGTTGTTTTCACTCCCCCGGCTGTCTCTCCTCTCACGCTGTTTTCACTCCCCCGACTGTCTCTCCTCTCGCGCTGTTTTCACTCCCCCGGCTGTCTCTCCTCCCGCGCTGTTTTCACTCTCCCGGCTGTCTCTCCTCTCGAGCTGTTTTCACTCTCCCGACTGTCTCTCCTCTCGCGCTGTTTTCACTCTCCCGACTGTCTCTCCTCTCGCGCTGTTTTCACTCTCCCGGCTGTCTCTCCTCTCGCGCTGTTTTCACTCTCCCGGCTGTCTCTCCCCTTGCACTGTTTTCACTCTCCCGGCTGTCTCTCCCCTTGCACTGTTTTCACTGTCCCGACTGTCTCTCCTCTCACGCTGTTTTCACTCTCCCGACTGTCTCTCCTCTCGCGCTGTTTTCACTGTCCCGGCTGTCTCTCCTCTCGCGCTGTTTTCACTCTCCCGACTGTCTCTCCTCTCGCGCTGTTTTCACTCTCCCGGCTGTCTCTCCTCTCGCGCTGTTTTCACTCTCCCGACTATCTCTCCTCTTGCGCTGATTTCACTCTCCCGGCTGTCTCTCCTCTCGCGCTGTTTTCACTCTCCCGACTGTCTCTCCTCTCGCGCTGTTTTCACTCTCCTGACTGTCTCTCCTCTCGCGCTGTTTTCACTCTCCCGACTGTCTCGCCTCTCGCGCTGCTTTCAATGTCCCGACTGTCTCTCCTCTCGCGCTGTTTACACTCTCCCGGCTGTCTCTCCTCTCGCGTTGTTTTCACCCTCCCGACTGTCTCTCCTCTCGCGCTGTTTTCACGCTCCCGGCTGTCTCTCCTCTCGCGCTGTTTTCACTCTCCCGACTGTCTCTCCTCTCGCGTTGTTTTCACTCTCCCGGCTGTGTCTCCTCTCGCGCTGTTTTCACTGTCCCGGCTGTCTCTCCTCTCGCGCTGTTTTCACTCTCCCGACTGTCTCTCCTCTCGCGCTGTTTTCACTCTCCCGGCTGTCTCTCCTCTCGCGCTGTTTTCACTCTCCCGGTTGTATCTCCTCTCGCGCTGTTTTCAATGTCCCGACTGTTTCTCCTCTCGCGCTGTTTTCACTCTCCCGACTGTCTCTCCTCTCGCGCTGTTTTCATTGTCCCGGCTGTCTCTCCTCTCGCGCTGTTTTCACTCTCCCGGCTGTCTCTCCTCTCGCGCTGTTTTCAATGTCCCGACTGTTTCTCCTCTCGCGCTGTTCTCACTCTCCCGGCTGTCTCTCCTCTCACGCTGTTTTCACTCCCCCGGCTATCTCTCCTCTCGTGCTGTTTTCAATCTCCCGGTTGTCTCTCCTCTCGCGCTGTTTTCACTCTCCCGGTTGTCTCTCATCTCGCGCTGTTTTCAATGTCCCGACTGTTTCTCCTCTCGCACTGTTTTCACTCTCCCGGCTGTCTCTCCTCTCGCGTTGTTTTCACCCTCCCGACTGTCTCTCCTCTCGCGCTGTTTTCACGCTCCCGGCTGTCTCTCCTCTCACGCTGTTTTCACTCTCCCGACTGTCTCTCCTCTCGCGTTGTTTTCACTCTCCCGGCTGTGTCTCCTCTCGCGCTGTTTTCACTGTCCCGGCTGTCTCTCCTCTCCGCTGTTTTCACTCTCCCGACTGTCTCTCCTCTCGCGCTGTTTTCACTCTCCCGACTGTCTCTCCTCTCGCACTGTTTTCACTCGCCCGGCTGTCTCTCCTCTCGCGTTGTTTTCACTCCCCCGGCTGTCTCTCCTCTCGCGCTGTTTTCACTCCCCCGACTGTCTCTCCTCTCGCGCTGTTTTCACTCCCCCGGCTGTCTCTCCTCCCGCGCTGTTTTCACTCTCCCGGCTGTCTCTCCTCTCGAGCTGTTTTCACTCTCCCGACTGTCTCTCCTCTCGCGCAGTTTTCACTCTCCTGACTGTCTCTCCTCTCGCGCTGTTTTCACTCTCCCGGCTGTCTCTCCTCTCGCGCTGTTTTCACTCTCCCGGCTGTCTCTCCCCTTGCACTGTTTTCACTCTCCCGGCTGTCTCTCCCCTTGCACTGTTTTCACTGTCCCGACTGTCTCTCCTCTCACGCTGTTTTCACTCTCCCGACTGTCTCTCCTCTCGCGTTGTTTTCACTCTCCCGGCTGTCTCTCCTCTCGCGCTGTTTTCACTCTCCCGGCTGTCTCTCCTCTCGCGCTGTTTTCACTCTCCCGACTGTCTCTCCTCTCGCGCTGTTTTCACTCTCCCGGCTGTCTGTCCTCTCGCGCTGTTTTCACTCTCCCGGCTGTCTCTCCTCTCGCGCTGTTTTCACTCTCCCGGCTGTCTCTCCTCTCGCGCTGTTTTCACTCTCCCGGCTGTCTCTCCTCTCGCGTTGTTTTCGCTCTCCCGACTGTCTCTCCTCTCGCGCTGTTTTCACTCTCCCGGCTGTCTCTCCTCTCGCGCTGTTTTCACTCTCCCGACTGTCTCTCCTCTCGCGCTGTTTTCACTCTCCTGACTGTTTCTCCTCTCGCGCTGTTTTCACTCTCCCGACTGTCTCGCCTCTCGCGCTGCTTTCAATGTCCCGACTGTCTCTCCTCTCGCGCTGTTTACACTCTCCCGGCTGTCTCTCCTCTCGCGTTGTTTTCACCCTCCCGACTGTCTCTCCTCTCGCGCTGTTTTCACGCTCCCGGCTGTCTCTCCTCTCGCGTTGTTTTCACCCTCCCGACTGTCTCTCCTCTCGCGCTGTTTTCACTCTCCCGACTGTCTCTCCTCTTGCGCTGTTTTCACGCTCCCGGCTGTCTCTCCTCTCGCGCTGTTTTCACTCTCCCGGCTGTCTCTCCTCTCGCGTTGTTTTCACCCTCCCGACTGTCTCTCCTCTCGCGCTGCTTTCAATGTCCTGACTGTCTCTCCTCTTGCGCTGTTTTCACTCTCCCGGCTGTCTCTCCTCTCGCGTTGTTTTCACTGTCCCGGCTGTCTCTCCTCAAGCGCTGTTTTCAATGTCCCGACTGTTTCTCCTCTCGCGCTGTTTTCACTCCCCCGGCTGTCTCTCCTCTCGCGCTGCTTTCAATGTCCGGACTGTCTCTCCTCTCGCGCTGTTTTCACTCTCCCGGTTGTCTCTCCTCTTGCGCTGTTTTCACTCTCCCGACTGTCTCTCCTCTCGCGCTGTTTTCACTCCCCCGGCTGTCTCTCCTCTCGCGCTGCTTTCAATGTCCCGACTGTCTCTCCTCTTGCGCTGTTTTCACTCTCCCGGCTGTCTCTCCTCTCGCGCTGTTTTCACTCTCCCGGTTGTCTCTCCTCTTGCGCTGTTTTCACTCTCCCGACTGTCTCTCCTCTCGCGCTGTTTTCACTCTCCCGACTGTCTCTCCTCTCGGTTTTCACTCCCCCGACTGTCTCTCCTCTCGCGCTGTTTTCACTCTCCCGACTGTCTCTCCTCTCGCGCTGTTTTCACTCTCCCTACTGTCTCTCCTCTCGCGCTGTTTTCACTCCCCGGCTGTCTCGCCTCTCGCGCTGCTTGCAATGTACCGACTGTCTCTCCTCTCGCGCTGTTTTCACTCTCCCGATGTCTCTCCTCTCGCGCTGTTTTCACTCTCCCGACTGTCTCGCCTCTTGCGCTGCTTTCAATGTCCCGACTGTCTCTCCTCTTGCGCTGTTTTCACTCTCCCGGCTGTCTCTCCTCTCGCGTTGTTTTCACTGTCCCGGCTGTCTCTCCTCAAGCGCTGTTTTCAATGTCCCGACTGTTTCTCCTCTCGCGCTGTTTTCACTCCCCCGGCTGTCTCTCCTCTCGCGCTGCTTTCAATGTCCCGACTGTCTCTCCTCTCGCGCTGTTTTCACTCTCCCGGTTGTCTCTCCTCTTGCGCTGTTTTCACTCTCCCGACTGTCTCTCCTCTCGCGCTGTTTTCACTCCCCCGGCTGTCTCTCCTCTCGCGCTGCTTTCAATGTCCCGACTGTCTCTCCTCTTGCGCTGTTTTCACTCTCCCGGCTGTCTCTCCTCTCGCGCTGTTTTCACTCTCCCGGTTGTCTCTCCTCTTGCGCTGTTTTCAATGTCCCGACTGTTTCTCCTCTCGCGCTGTTTTCACTCTCCCGACTGTCTCTCCTCTCGCGCTGTTTTCATTGTCCCGGCTGTCTCTCCTCTCGCGCTGTTTTCACTCTCCCGGCTGTCTCTCCTCTCGCGCTGTTTTCAATGTCCCGACTGTTTCTCCTCTCGCGCTGTTTTCACTCTCCCGGCTGTCTCTCCTTTCACGCTGTTTTCACTCCCCCGGCTATCTCTCCTCTCGTGCTGTTTTCAATCTCCCGGTTGTCTCTCCTCTCGCGCTGTTTTCACTCTCCCGGTTGTCTCTCATCTCGCGCTGTTTTCAATGTCCCGACTGTTTCTCCTCTCGCACTGTTTTCACTCTCCCGGCTGTCTCTCCTCTCGCGTTGTTTTCACCCTCCCGACTGTCTCTCCTCTCGTGCTGTTTTCACGCTCCCGGCTGTCTCTCCTCTCACGCTGTTTTCACTCTCCCGACTGTCTCTCCTCTCGCGTTGTTTTCACTCTCCCGGCTGTGTCTCCTCTCGCGCTGTTTTCACTCGCCCGGCTGTCTCTCCTCTCGCGTTGTTTTCACTCCCCCGGCTGTCTCTCCTCTCACGCTGTTTTCACTCCCCCGACTGTCTCTCCTCTCGCGCTGTTTTCACTCCCCCGGCTGTCTCTCCTCCCGCGCTGTTTTCACTCTCCCGGCTGTCTCTCCTCTCGAGCTGTTTTCACTCTCCCGACTGTCTCTCCTCTCGCGCTGTTTTCACTCTCCCGACTGTCTCTCCTCTCGCGCTGTTTTCACTCTCCCGGCTGTCTCTCCTCTCGCGCTGTTTTCACTCTCCCGGCTGTCTCTCCCCTTGCACTGTTTTCACTCTCCCGGCTGTCTCTCCCCTTGCACTGTTTTCACTGTCCCGACTGTCTCTCCTCTCACGCTGTTTTCACTCTCCCGACTGTCTCTCCTCTCGCGCTGTTTTCACTGTCCCGGCTGTCTCTCCTCTCGCGCTGTTTTCACTCTCCCGACTGTCTCTCCTCTCGCGCTGTTTTCACTCTCCCGGCTGTCTCTCCTCTCGCGCTGTTTTCACTCTCCCGACTATCTCTCCTCTTGCGCTGATTTCACTCTCCCGGCTGTCTCTCCTCTCGCGCTGTTTTCACTCTCCCGACTGTCTCTCCTCTCGCGCTGTTTTCACTCTCCTGACTGTCTCTCCTCTCGCGCTGTTTTCACTCTCCCGACTGTCTCGCCTCTCGCGCTGCTTTCAATGTCCCGACTGTCTCTCCTCTCGCGCTGTTTACACTCTCCCGGCTGTCTCTCCTCTCGCGTTGTTTTCACCCTCCCGACTGTCTCTCCTCTCGCGCTGTTTTCACGCTCCCGGCTGTCTCTCCTCTCGCGCTGTTTTCACTCTCCCGACTGTCTCTCCTCTCGCGTTGTTTTCACTCTCCCGGCTGTGTCTCCTCTCGCGCTGTTTTCACTGTCCCGGCTGTCTCTCCTCTCGCGCTGTTTTCACTCTCCCGACTGTCTCTCCTCTCGCGCTGTTTTCACTCTCCCGGCTGTCTCTCCTCTCGCGCTGTTTTCACTCTCCCGGTTGTATCTCCTCTCGCGCTGTTTTCAATGTCCCGACTGTTTCTCCTCTCGCGCTGTTTTCACTCTCCCGACTGTCTCTCCTCTCGCGCTGTTTTCATTGTCCCGGCTGTCTCTCCTCTCGCGCTGTTTTCACTCTCCCGGCTGTCTCTCCTCTCGCGCTGTTTTCAATGTCCCGACTGTTTCTCCTCTCGCGCTGTTCTCACTCTCCCGGCTGTCTCTCCTCTCACGCTGTTTTCACTCCCCCGGCTATCTCTCCTCTCGTGCTGTTTTCAATCTCCCGGTTGTCTCTCCTCTCGCGCTGTTTTCACTCTCCCGGTTGTCTCTCATCTCGCGCTGTTTTCAATGTCCCGACTGTTTCTCCTCTCGCACTGTTTTCACTCTCCCGGCTGTCTCTCCTCTCGCGTTGTTTTCACCCTCCCGACTGTCTCTCCTCTCGCGCTGTTTTCACGCTCCCGGCTGTCTCTCCTCTCACGCTGTTTTCACTCTCCCGACTGTCTCTCCTCTCGCGTTGTTTTCACTCTCCCGGCTGTGTCTCCTCTCGCGCTGTTTTCACTGTCCCGGCTGTCTCTCCTCTCCGCTGTTTTCACTCTCCCGACTGTCTCTCCTCTCGCGCTGTTTTCACTCTCCCGACTGTCTCTCCTCTCGCACTGTTTTCACTCGCCCGGCTGTCTCTCCTCTCGCGTTGTTTTCACTCCCCCGGCTGTCTCTCCTCTCGCGCTGTTTTCACTCCCCCGACTGTCTCTCCTCTCGCGCTGTTTTCACTCCCCCGGCTGTCTCTCCTCCCGCGCTGTTTTCACTCTCCCGGCTGTCTCTCCTCTCGAGCTGTTTTCACTCTCCCGACTGTCTCTCCTCTCGCGCTGTTTTCACTCTCCTGACTGTCTCTCCTCTCGCGCTGTTTTCACTCTCCCGGCTGTCTCTCCTCTCGCGCTGTTTTCACTCTCCCGGCTGTCTCTCCCCTTGCACTGTTTTCACTCTCCCGGCTGTCTCTCCCCTTGCACTGTTTTCACTGTCCCGACTGTCTCTCCTCTCACGCTGTTTTCACTCTCCCGACTGTCTCTCCTCTCGCGTTGTTTTCACTCTCCCGGCTGTCTCTCCTCTCGCGCTGTTTTCACTCTCCCGGCTGTCTCTCCTCTCGCGCTGTTTTCACTCTCCCGACTGTCTCTCCTCTCGCGCTGTTTTCACTCTCCCGGCTGTCTGTCCTCTCGCGCTGTTTTCACTCTCCCGGCTGTCTCTCCTCTCGCGCTGTTTTCACTCTCCCGGCTGTCTCTCCTCTCGCGCTGTTTTCACTCTCCCGGCTGTCTCTCCTCTCGCGTTGTTTTCGCTCTCCCGACTGTCTCTCCTCTCGCGCTGTTTTCACTCTCCCGGCTGTCTCTCCTCTCGCGCTGTTTTCACTCTCCCGACTGTCTCTCCTCTCGCGCTGTTTTCACTCTCCTGACTGTTTCTCCTCTCGCGCTGTTTTCACTCTCCCGACTGTCTCGCCTCTCGCGCTGCTTTCAATGTCCCGACTGTCTCTCCTCTCGCGCTGTTTACACTCTCCCGGCTGTCTCTCCTCTCGCGTTGTTTTCACCCTCCCGACTGTCTCTCCTCTCGCGCTGTTTTCACGCTCCCGGCTGTCTCTCCTCTCGCGTTGTTTTCACCCTCCCGACTGTCTCTCCTCTCGCGCTGTTTTCACTCTCCCGACTGTCTCTCCTCTTGCGCTGTTTTCACGCTCCCGGCTGTCTCTCCTCTCGCGCTGTTTTCACTCTCCCGGCTGTCTCTCCTCTCGCGTTGTTTTCACCCTCCCGACTGTCTCTCCTCTCGCGCTGCTTTCAATGTCCTGACTGTCTCTCCTCTTGCGCTGTTTTCACTCTCCCGGCTGTCTCTCCTCTCGCGTTGTTTTCACTGTCCCGGCTGTCTCTCCTCAAGCGCTGTTTTCAATGTCCCGACTGTTTCTCCTCTCGCGCTGTTTTCACTCCCCCGGCTGTCTCTCCTCTCGCGCTGCTTTCAATGTCCCGACTGTCTCTCCTCTCGCGCTGTTTTCACTCTCCCGGTTGTCTCTCCTCTTGCGCTGTTTTCACTCTCCCGACTGTCTCTCCTCTCGCGCTGTTTTCACTCCCCCGGCTGTCTCTCCTCTCGCGCTGCTTTCAATGTCCCGACTGTCTCTCCTCTTGCGCTGTTTTCACTCTCCCGGCTGTCTCTCCTCTCGCGCTGTTTTCACTCTCCCGGTTGTCTCTCCTCTTGCGCTGTTTTCACTCTCCCGACTGTCTCTCCTCTCGCGCTGTTTTCACTCTCCCGACTGTCTCTCCTCTCGGTTTTCACTCCCCCGACTGTCTCTCCTCTCGCGCTGTTTTCACTCTCCCGACTGTCTCTCCTCTCGCGCTGTTTTCACTCTCCCTACTGTCTCTCCTCTCGCGCTGTTTTCACTCCCCGGCTGTCTCGCCTCTCGCGCTGCTTGCAATGTACCGACTGTCTCTCCTCTCGCGCTGTTTTCACTCTCCCGATGTCTCTCCTCTCGCGCTGTTTTCACTCTCCCGACTGTCTCGCCTCTTGCGCTGCTTTCAATGTCCCGACTGTCTCTCCTCTTGCGCTGTTTTCACTCTCCCGGCTGTCTCTCCTCTCGCGTTGTTTTCACTGTCCCGGCTGTCTCTCCTCAAGCGCTGTTTTCAATGTCCCGACTGTTTCTCCTCTCGCGCTGTTTTCACTCCCCCGGCTGTCTCTCCTCTCGCGCTGCTTTCAATGTCCCGACTGTCTCTCCTCTCGCGCTGTTTTCACTCTCCCGGTTGTCTCTCCTCTTGCGCTGTTTTCACTCTCCCGACTGTCTCTCCTCTCGCGCTGTTTTCACTCCCCCGGCTGTCTCTCCTCTCGCGCTGCTTTCAATGTCCCGACTGTCTCTCCTCTTGCGCTGTTTTCACTCTCCCGGCTGTCTCTCCTCTCGCGCTGTTTTCACTCTCCCGGTTGTCTCTCCTCTTGCGCTGTTTTCACTCTCCCGACTGTCTCTCCTCTCGCGCTGTTTTCACTCCCCCGGCTGTCTCTCCTCTCGCGCTGCTTTCAATGTCCCGACTGTCTCTCCTCTCGCGCTGTTTTCACTACCCCGGCTGTCTCTCCTCTTGCGCTGTTTTCACTCTCCCGACTGTCTCTCCTCTCGCGCTGTTTTCACTCCCCCGGCTGTCTCTCCTCTCGCGCTGCTTTCAATGTCCCGACTGTCTCTCCTCTTGCGCTGTTTTCACTCTCCCGACTGTCTCTCCTCTTGCGCTGTTTTCACTCTCCCGACTGTCTCTCCTCTCGCGCTGTTTTCACTCTCCCGACTGTCTCTCCTCTCGCGCTGTTTTCACTCTCCCGACTGTCTCTCCTCTAGCGCTGTTTTCACTCTCCCGACTGTCTCTCCTCTCGCGCTGTTTTCACTCTCCCGACTGTCTCTCCTCTCGGTTTTCACTCCCCCGACTGTCTCTCCTCTCGCGCTGTTTTCACTCTCCCGACTGTCTCTCCTCTCGCGCTGTTTTCACTCTCCCTACTGTCTCTCCTCTCGCGCTGTTTTCACTCCCCGGCTGTCTCGCCTCTCGCGCTGCTTGCAATGTACCGACTGTCTCTCCTCTCGCGCTGTTTTCACTCTCCCGATGTCTCTCCTCTCGCGCTGTTTTCACTCTCCCGACTGTCTCGCCTCTTGCGCTGCTTTCAATGTCCCGACTGTTTCTCCTCTCGCGCTGTTTTCACTCTCCCGACTGTCTCGCCTCTTGCGCTGCTTTCAATGTCCCGACTGTTTCTCCTCTCACGCTGTTTTCACTCTCCCGACTGTCTCTCCTCTCGCGTTGTTTTCACTCTCCCGGCTGTCTCTCCTCTCGCGCTGCTTTCAATGTCCCGACTGTCTCTCCTCTCGCGCTGTTTTCACTCTCCCGGCTGTCTCTCCTCTCGCGTTGTTTTCACCCTCCCGACTGTCTCTCCTCTCGCGCTGTTTTCAATGTCCTGACTGTCTCTCCTCTCGCGCTGCTTTCAATGTCCCGACTGTCTCTCCTCTTGCGCTGTTTTCACTCTCCCGGCTGTCTCTCCTCTCGCGTTGTTTTCACTGTCCCGGCTGTCTCTCCTCTCGCGCTGTTTTCATTGTCCCGGCTGTCTCTCCTCTCGCGCTGTTTTCACTCTCCCGGCTGTCTCCCCTCTCGCGTTGTTTTCACTCTCCCGGCTGTCTCTCCTCTCGCGCTGCTTTCAATGTCCCGACTGTCTCTCCTCTCGCGCTGTTTTCACTCTCCCGGTTGTCTCTCCTCTCGCGCTGTTTTCACTCCACCAACTGTCTTTCCTCTCGTGCTGTTTTCACTGTCCCGGCTGTCTCTCCTCTCGCGCTGTTTCACTCTCCCGACTGTCTCACCTCTCACGCTGATTTCACTCTCCCGACTGTCTCTCCTCTCGCTGTTTTCACTCTCCCGGCTGTCTCTCCTCTCGCGCTGTTTTCACTCTCCCGGCAGTCTCTCCTCTCGCGCTGTTTTCACTCTCCCGGCTGTCTCTCCTCTCGCGCTGTTTTCACTCTCCCGACTGTCTCTCCTCTCGCGCTGTTTTCGCTCTCCCGACTGTCTCACCTCTCGCGCTGATTTCACTCTCCCGACTGTCTCTCCTCTCGCGCTGTTTTCACTCCCCCAACTGTCTGTCCTCTCGCGCTGATTTCACTCTCCCGACTGTCTCTCCTCTCGAGCTGTTTTCACTCTCCCGGCTGTCACTCTCCCGCTGTTTTCACTCCCCCGACTGTCTCTCCTCTCGCGCTGTTTTCAATGTCCCGACTGTCTCTCCTCTCGCCTTGTTTTCACTCTCCCGGCTGACTCTCCTCTCGCGCTGTTTTCACTCTCCCGGCTGTCTCTCCTCTTGCGCTGTTTTCACTCCCCCGATTGTCTCTCCTCTCGCGCTGTTTTCATTCTCCCGGCTGACTCTCCTCTCGCGCTGTTTTCACTCCACCGACTGTCTCTCCTCTTGCGCTGTTTTCACTCCCCCGACTGTCTCTCCTGTCACGCTATTTTCACTCTCTCGACTGTCTCTCCTCTCGCGTTGTTTTCACTCCCCCGACTGTCTCTCCTCTTGCGCTGTTTTCACTCTCCCGACTGTCTCTCCTCTCGCGCTGTTTTCACTCTCCCCGCTGTCTCTCCTCTCGCGCTGTTTTCACTCTCCCGGCCGTCTCTCCTCTCGCGCTGTTTTCACTCCCCCGACTGTCTCTCCTCTCGCGCTGTTTTCACTCCCCCGACTGTCTCGCCTCTCGCGCTGTTTTCACTCCCCCGACTGTCTCTCCTCTCACTCTGTTTTCACTCCTCCGACTGTCTCTCCTCTCGCGCTGTTTTCACTCCCCCGACTGTCTCTCCTCTCGCGCTGTTTTCAATGACTTTAGCTGTTCGTGACCACTGATGCCACAGGTCTGTGACACAATAATTGAACCCACTTGATATATTTCTCACACCAACCCAAAGCCTCGCAACGTATACACCAGATAATTCCACTTAACTTATTCAAAAGCCTTCTCTGCACATAAAGAAATCGCCAGCCCATCCAGTGGCACTTCTGAAAAATGTGTATCATATTCAGCAACCTTCTAATATTGTTACTAGAAAATCTTATCAACCCAGTCTGATCCTCCCGCACGATATCCTGCAGCCTTCTTGCCAAAACCTTAAATAACAGTTTCAGGTCAACATTTAGAAGAGAAATTGGCCTAGAAGAAACGCATTCCTCTTTGCCCGCCTTCACAATGAAATTCAATGAAATGAAAATCGCTTATTTACAAGTAGGCTTCAAATGAATTTATTGTGAAAAGCCCCTAGTCGCCACACTCCGGCGCGTGTTCGGGGAGGCAAGGAGACATTAGCTTCATGAAGAGCTGGTGGCAACAGCCCTGATTCAAAAGAGTAACAATACAGATCCACCAACAGTCCAACAACAAATCCTTAAACTCCCTGCAAAACACACGCCCAAAGCCATCGATCCCGGCGCTTCACCCAGCTGAAGCTTGTTCACAGCTTTTGACACCTCCTCCTTAGAAAGAGGAGCATTAAGAGCCCTGCATTGGCTTTCCAAGGCCTCTGCTAGCTCCAGGGAAGAGAAAAATTGCTCCACACCTGCCAACAGGTTATCAGATTGCTCCGACTTGTATAATCCGGTTTAGAATTCCCTAAAAGTCCTGTTCATCTTCACTGTCTTCATTTTTTTAAAAAAATTATTTTTATTAAGGTTTTGCAGAACTTTTCATAATAAAACAGTAGTAACAATAATAACGAAACAAACTAGGGTGAACATTAACATAGTGCAAAAAGAGAATATACAATAACAATTAAATAGACATTACCCCACGCGACTCGGTCTTCCTACACCATCCCAATGAAGCACTCCCCCCCCCCCCCCCCCCCCCCCCCCCCCCCCACCCCTACGGATTGCTGCTGCTGCTGACATTTTAATTTTCCCCGAGAAAGTCGATGAACGGCTGCCAGCTCCGAGAGAACCCTAGCGTAGACCCTCTTAAGGCAAACTTTATTTCCTCGAGGCTGAGGAACCCAGCCATGTTGTTAACCCAAGTCTCTACACTTGGGGGCTTCGAGTCCCTCCACATTAATAAAATACGTCTCCGGGCTACTAGGGAGGCAAAGGCCAAGACATCGGCCTCTTTCGCCCCCTGAACTCCCAGGTCTTCTGAAACTCCAAAGATCGCTATCTCTGGTCTCGGCACCACCCATGTGTTAAGCACCTTGGACATTGCCCTCGCGAACCCTTGCCAGAACTGTCTAAGCTCCGGGCATGCCCAAAACATGTGGACATGGTTTGCAGGGCTGCCCTTGCACCTCATACAACTGTCTTCTACCCCAAAAAACTTGCTCAATCTCGCTGCCGTCATGTGTGCCCGGTGGACCACCTTAAATTGAATTAGACTGAGCCTGGCACATGATGAGGCGGAATTAACCCTGCCCAGGACCTCTGCCCACAGACCCGCTTCCAACTCCTCACCGAGCTCCTCCTCCCACTTGCCCTTGAGCTCCTCCACTGTGTCGTGTTGGATGTTCTGATGTACAAACGATCCAACACGGCTGGAGATGGTGTAGCTCAATTTTATTTACTACTTAACTATAACAGCACACTGCTAACTTGGGTACGTGCATTACCAGCTAATCTGTGGACCCTGTCCTATTACTATCTGGGTGAGGCACTCAGCACATGGTGAATGTCTGAGTGGCAGGCTCTGAGCTCGGTGCTCTGAGCTGGCTGCTGCTGGAATGAGCGGGAACTGTCGTGTACCCTGTTTTTATAGTGCGTGTGCTCTCACTGGTGATTGACTGCGATGTTATGTGTGTGCTGGTTGGTCCTACTGCATGTCCATCAGTGTGTGTTTGATTGCACCATGATATGCTGATCTAAATATCATGACACACCGGGGTTTCCTCCGCCTCCTATAGCTCCTAGTAGATATCCGACACGTTCCCCTCCTCCTCCCAGGTGCCGGAGACCACCCTGTCCTGTAACCTCAGTGGCAGCAGCGTCGGAAAGGCCACTGCCTGTTTTTTCAGGAAGGCTCGTACTTGCAGATATTTAAAGGCGTTTCCTGGTGGCAGATTAAATTTGTCCTCTAGCGCCTTCAAACTGGGAAAGCTTCCGTCTATGAACAGATATCCCATCCTTCTGCTGCCTGCCCACTGCCAGCTCTGGAACCCACCATCCATCCTACCCGGGACAAACCTGTGGTTGTTACATATCAGGGTCCAGACCGATGCTCCCTCCACCTTCATGTACCTCCTCCACTGTCACCAGATCCGCAGTGTTGCCACCACCACCGGACTTGTGGAGTAACAGGTCGGCGAGAACGGCAAAGGATCCGTTATCAAAGCTCCCAGACTAGAACCTTTACATGACGCCGCCTCAGCTGCTCCGACAACGTGCCCCCCCCCCCCCCGCCCCCCCCCCCCCAATCGCACACTTCCTAATCATAGCTATATTGGCCGCCCAGTAGTAGTTTCGAAAGTTCGACCTGTACTTTCACTACAGACTTCTGTATCTCCTGCCCGATGGAAGAAGTTGGAAGAGTTAGTAAGCAGGGTGGGAGGGGTCTTTGATTATGCTGCCCGCTTTCCCAAGAACATAGAACATAGAACATAGAAAATACAGCACAGAACAGGCCCTTCGGCCCACGATGTTGTGCCGAACCTTTGTCCTAGATTAATCATAGATTATCATTGAATTTACAGTGCAGAAGGAGGCCATTCGGCCCCCTGAGTCTGCACCGGCTCTTGGAAAGAGCACCCCACCCAAACTCAACACCTCCACCCAACACCAAGGGCAATTTTGGACACTAAGGGCAATTTATCATGGCCAATCCACCTACCCTGCACATCTTTGGACTGTGGGAGGAAACCGGAGCACCCGGAGGAAACCCACGCAGACACGGGGAGGACGTGCAGACACCGCACAGACAGTGACCCAAGCCGGAATCGAACCTGGGACCCTGGAGCTGTGAAGCAATTGTGCTATCCACAATGCTACCGTGCTGCCCTTAAAAACAAATAAATCTACACTATATCATTTTACCGTAACAAATAAATCTACACTATATCATTTTACCGTAACAAATAAATCTACACTATATCATTTTACCGTAACAAATAAATCTACACTATATCATTTTACCCAAGGCAGCGGGAGGTGTAGATGGAGTCAATGGATGGGAGGCGGGTTCGTGTGATGGACTGGGCGGTGTTCACGATTTTCTGAAGTTTCTTGCGGTCTTGGGCCGAGCAGTTGCCATACCAGGCTGTGATGCAGCCCGATAGGATGCTTTCTATGGCGCATCTGTAAAAATTGTAAGACTCAATGTAGACATGCCAAATTTCCTTAGTTTCCTGAGGAAGTATAGGCGCTGTTGTGCTTTCTTGGTGGTAGCGTCGAAGTGGGGTGCACATCACCAAAAATCTGTCCTGGTCCACCCACGTCGATGCTACCACCAAGAAAGCACAACAGCGCCTATACTTCCTCAGGAAACTAAGGAAATTCGGCATGTCCACATTAACCCTTACCAACTTTTACAGATGCACCATAGAAAGCATCCTATCTGGCTGCATCACAGCCTGGTACGGCAACTGCTCGGCCCAGGACCGCAAGAAACTTCAGAGAGTCGTGAACACCGCCCAGTCCATCACACGAACCTGCCTCCCATCCATTGACTCCATCTACACCTCCCGCTGCCTGGGGAAAGCGGGCAGCATAATCAAAGATCCCTCCCACCCGGCCTACTCATTCTTCCAACTTCTTCCATCGGGCAGGAGATACAGAAGTCTGAGAACACGCACGAACAGACTCAAAAACAGCTTCTTCCCTACTGTCACCAGACTCCTAAATGACCCTCTTATGGACTGATTTCATTAACACTACACCCTGTATGCTTCATCCGATGCCAGTGTTTATGTAGTTACATTGTATATGTTGTGTTGCCCTATTATGTATTTTCTTTTATTCCCTTTTCTTCCCATGCACTTAATGATCTGTTGAGCTGCTCGCAGAAAAATACTTTTCACTGTACCTCGGTACACGTGACAATAAATAAATCCAATCCAACCAAGACAGATTGTTGGTGATGTGCACACATAGGAATTTGAAGCTGTCAAACATTTCCACCTCGGCCCCGTTGATGCTGACAGGGGTGTGCCCAGGACTTTGCTTCCTGAAGCCAATGACCAGCTCTTTAGTTTTGCTGGCATTGAGGGATAGATTGTTGTCGTTACACAGTATAAATGTTGATGAAGACAAGGGGTAACTCCTCTGCTCTTCTTCAAATCAATGCCATCAAATATTGAACCGGAGTGTGGGAAGGGTCACCAGCAACTCTTCATCTGAAATCCATTACAGCATTTCCTCATTGCTGCACTTACATGTTAGCCTAGATCATGTTCTCTCTAAATTGGGCTTTGAAACCAGAACCTCCTTCTCTGGCAAGGCGACCAACACTGAGCAAAGGCTGATCTCATCTTCGACCTGGAAACTTTCAAATATTGGAATGATTAAGCCACTTCTTTGTGCATTTTGCTGCTTCTCTGCTTCACTCTCAATGCAGATAACAAACATCCAGTTACTTTATTTTCCTCTTAATTTTTGACTAATTGAAATGTTTATGCTCCATATTGATTTAATTGAAAGCAATTAGGTGCATAAAATGTCAGTCATTTACATGAAACTGGGTTAATTTAAAGTTAATTTAATTCATTCTAAAATCTGTCAATTTAATTAAGACTTCTTTTTGCCAGTTATTTAATCCCAATTGCAGTTCACAGATGAGAAATTTGAGTGCTCTTGAGGAATGTGTCATGCCTGTTGTTGACAGCATGTAGATGCTTTTTCTCTTCATTTAATCTCTCTCTTTTTATCTACAGTCCTTCAGAATGACCAATGACAGGTACTTTGGGCGAATCAATCTATGCTCTCTTTAATCAAGAGTGGTTTTTGTACTAATCTCACTAATGAGCGGTGCCATCACAGTGAAAAGCATAATAGCCTTGATGTTCCTGATTGATGCACATGGAATGTTTTTAACACTATACTAACCCCCGTTTGGATTATAGAACCTTCCTACAATGTACCAGCACTAAAGTTTGCAAAATAATACCAGGGCTTAAATGTTTATAATGTTGTGTTATATACATTTCCTCCAACTTCATAATCAGTTTAGGGACAACATAGTCAAGAAGATTAAACAATATGCATTGTTCCAAATACGAAAATAAGCTGATAAACTCTGTTGTGTTCTCCCTGCTACATTGCTCCGGCAATCTTGCCTGAATATGAGAACATAGCTACAGAAAATAGGAGCAGGGGTCGTTCATTCGCCCCTTCGAGTCTGCCCTGTCACTCAATATGATCATGGCTGATCCTCTATCTCAACCCATACTCCCACACTCTCCCCATATTCCTTGATGCCTTTAGAATCTAGAAATCTATCTTTTACCTTCTTTAATATATTCAGTGACTTGGCCTCCACAGTCTCCTGTGGTAAAGAATTCCAGAGGTTCATCGCCCTCTGAGTGAAGAGGTTTCTCCTCCTCTCGGTCCTAAATAACCTACCCTGTATCCTGAGACTGTGACCCCTTGTTCTAGAACCCCCCCCCCCCAGCCAGAGGAAACAACAGCCCTGAATCAGGTCTATCCATCGCTGTCAGAATTTTATACGTTTCAATCAGATCCCCTTTCATTTTTCAAAACTCCAGTAACACAGACCCAGTTGACCTAATCTCTCCTCATACGACAATCCTGCCGTCCCAAGAATCAGTCTGGTGAACCTTCTCTGCACTCCCTATGTGGTAAGTATCTCCTTTCTTAGGTAAGGAAACCAGGGGGGGGCGGCACGGTGGCGCAGTGGTTAGCACTGCTGCCTACGGCGCTGAGGACCTGGGTTCGATCCCGGCCCTGGGTCACTGTCCGTGTGAAGTTTGCACATTCTCCGCGTATCTATGTGGGTCTCGTCCCCACAACTCAAAGATGTGCAGGTTAAGTGGATTGGCCGCTCTAAATTGCCCTTTAATTGGTAAAAAATATAATTGGGTAAATTTATTTAAAAAAAGGTAAGGAGACCAAAACCTCGTGTTCGTAGGTGTTTGCCAAAGGTGTGATTACACTCTTAAGGTGTAATTACACTCTTACAAACCCTCAAACCTTTATTGAAGGTATTGAATTTGGAGGTTACTATTTAGAAGTTGACTTTATTAGTACCTTGATTCATGCACAATGACTCTTGTCCTGGTAATGCCGGGACCTCTAATATATATATATTTTTATTCATGGGATTTGGGCATCACTGGTTAGACCAGCATTTATTGCCCATCCCTGAGGGCATTTAAGAGTCAACTACATTGCTGTGGGTCTGGAATCACATATAGGTCAGACCAGTTTTTCCCTAAAGGGCATCAGCGAACCAGGTGGGATTTTACGACAATCAATATTGGTTTCATGGTCACCTTTAGACTTTTAATTCCAGATTTTTTAATTGAATTCAAATTTCACCCTCTGCCATGGCAGGATTCGAACCTGGGTCCCCAGAGATGATGCTGGGTCTCTGGATTACTAGTCCAGCGACAATACCACCACGCCACTGCCTCCCCAGAGCTGATATGGAGGCTCTGTTACACATACGAACATACTAATGAATCAGGAGCAGGAGTAGTCCACTTGGCCCCTCGAGCCTGCTCTGCTATTCGATAAGATCATGACTGATCTGATCGTAACTTCAACCCCACATTTCTGCCACCCCGATAATCTTTAATCCCCTCTTAATCAAGGACCTATCTAGCTCTGCCATTAAAGTACTCAAACGTGGGTGGAGGGGGAGGGATTTTTTCTCATCGAGGTCGCAATTCCTGAATTTCCCAAGCCCTCACCGGTGAAGTAACAAAGTTCCCAACCAGGGAGGGTCGGAACCTCATTTAAATATACTGGCCGCAATTTAATGCCCAATAAGCAGGGTCCCGTTTTGGGCGCTGTCAAACAGGACTCAAAAGGAATGCCTCGGCAAGGGTACACTTACCTCACTTCTTGCACAGACGAGCTCAGCTCAGCTCACCAGTGCACCATATTTAAAAGCCACCCTGATTTCTTGACCCCTTCGGAATCCCCACCGCAGCCTCCAAACCTCACCCCCAATGCCCCAACCTACCTCTTAGGGGCCTTGAGCCCCTCACCCCACCTCTTAAGGGCAAGGCACCCCCGGACCCAATCCCAAGAAACCTAGCACCCGGGCATGTTGGCACTGCCAGCTTGGCACCCTGGAGTGCCCCTGCCAGTTTCACCATGCCAAGGTGCCTGGGTGCCAGCAGGAGTGCCAGAGTACCACCCTGCCCAGAGCCTAACAACCCAGGGGCCTCCGATGTCCTGGGAGAACCATCAAGTGGTTGTGTGCCCAGTGCTAAACGGCGCCCTGGTGATGTCTCCCAGGCGTGGGCATTCGTTCTCTAATGGCTCATTTAAATATGTATATCTGGATCTCGCGCAGTGAGGGCGAGATGCAGATCGCAGCGCCTCGCGAGATCTTGTTAGATCTCGTGAGGCGTTCCGAGTGTCGCAAATCTCACGAGAGGCCTCTCGTGAGATTTAACAGCCACATGTCAGCGCCAACCTGTGCCAGGAGGCAGTGCGGGGTAGCCTCTCCCATGTGTTTTGGGGAGGGCTGATGCCTGTGAAAGGTAGAGTGGCCTCGACTGCGGCGATGGGAGAGGGAGAGCACTGGTGCCTGTGAAGGGGGGGGGATTTTGCAATTGTGGTGGGGAGGGTTGCCCTGATGTTGGCAAGCTGGGGGTGGTGGAGAGCCCCTGATGCTTGTGAGGGGGGTCCTCCGTGTCCGTGCGGAAGGTTGGCGGCTGGGGGTCTTTGCTTTCTGTGCAGCTCAGTGTGTCCATTAAAGATGGTGCCCCGATCTCGAAGGAGCTGGCCTTGCTGGCTCTATCAGGCACCGGCCCGCCAGACTGATGGTGTAAACCCCGTCCACTCCTTTTCCTTCAGAGTCCCTGAAAATTTGGACTAAAAGCTCAGAATGTGCAGCTGGAGAGCCAGACAGCGATTTTCAGTCAAAGCCTGACACTCCCCGCCCAAGGACCCTGCTTCCTTTTGAGGAAGAGAGTTCAAGAGACACACGACCCTCAGAGAAAACAATTCTCCTCATCTTTGTCGACCGCTTATTTTTAAACTGTAACCTCTAGTTCTAGATCTCCGACAAGAGGAGACATCCTCTCCACATCCACCCTGTCATCCCTCAGGTTCTTAAATGTTTTGATTAAATTGCCTCTTACTCTTCTAAACTCTAGTGATTACAAATTTAACCTCTCCAACCTTGCCTCGTAAGACAACACGCCCATTCCTGGTATTAGTCCAGCAAACTTCTGAACTGCCTCTAACACAATTACATCGTTCCTAAAATAAGGAGACCAGTACTCCAGGTGTGCTTGTTGTGTTGCATGCTCTGGATCCGTGGAACACATACAGGTCACCAACACTTGAAATAGTGCAACACTATTTTGTTGAATTATTAACTGTTGTAACATACTCTGACTGTGGGTTAACACGATATTAACTTTAACTAAAGACCTTTGCCTTGTCCTAACCAGTCGATGCACTCAGCACATGGTGAATGTCTGTGCTGCAGGCTGTGAGTTCTGTCCTCCTAGCTAGCTGCAACTCGAATGAGCGGGAACTCTGATGCCCCCTGTCTTTATAGTGCGTGTGCTCTAACTGGTGATTGGCTGCGGTGTTGTGTGTGTTGATTGGTCCCACTGTGTGTCCATCAGTGTGTGTCTGCACCATGATATACTGGTGTATATTATGACATCCCCCTTTTATAAAAGAATGTACCTGTGTGGCAATAAATAGTGTATGGTGAGAATGTTCCTAACTACGTGTGGGGTGCGAAGACATATTTACAGGACTATGTGCATGAGAACTAAGCTATTTACATGGGAAGGTGCCAGGTGCAGAAAAACAGTATGCAACAAGAATAACGAGATGAACACTATATACAAACCATGTAAACGATCAAACGGAAGAACAAAACAAATCAGAAAGTCCATAAGTCCACAAAGTTCACAAATTAAGTCTCTGAGGTGGGCGACAAATTCTGGTTGACCGCCTCAAGGGTGGGTCGGGAGCCGCCGGTTCAGGAGCGGGCTGGACTGCGTCAGAGTGAGGAGGATGCAGAGTGACCGGAGTCTCTGCATAGTCCGTGGCAGGGTCAGCAGGAGGGTGAGGTGACAGTGGAGGATCACGTAGCGAGCGCGGAACGAGACGAAGGGCGCATCGATTGCGGCGTAGAATGGAGCCATCCGGTAGACGAACCAGGAACGAGCGGGGGGCCACCTGCCGAAGGACCACAGCGGTTGCAGACCAGCCGCCATCGGAAGATAGATGCAGACGTTGTCATCTGGAGCCAGAGCAGGGAGATCAGCTGCACGGGCGTCATGAGCCGCCTTGTGCTGTGCACGAGACAGTTGTATCCGTCGAAGGACTGGAACGCGGTCGAGGTCTGGGACATGAATGGACGGCACCGTCGTCCTCAGGGTGCGACCCATGAGCAACTGGGCTGGCGACAGGCCAGTGGACAGTGGGGCAGAGCGATAGGCCAGCAAGGTGAGGTAGAAACGGACCCAGCATCGGCAGCCTTGCAGAGGAGCCGTTTGACTACGTGGACGCCCTTCTCCGCTTTGCCATTGGATTGGGGGTACAGGGGACTGGATGTCACATGTGCAGAATTGTACCGCCTGGCAAAGTTGGACCATTCCTGGCTTGCAAAGCAGGGCCCATTGTCCGACATAACCGTGAGTGGGATGCCGTGTCGAGCAAAGGTGTCCTTATAGGCACGGATGACTGCAGACGATGTGATGTCATGCAACCATATCACCTCCGGGTAATTTGAAAAGTAGTGCACAATCAGGACATAGTCTCTACCCAGCGCGTGGAACACGTCGATGCCCACCTTGGTCCAAGGTGACGTGACCAACTCATGGAGCTGCAGGGTCTCACGTGGTTGGGCCGGCTGGAAGCGCTGACAAGTGGGGCAATTGAGCACTGTGTTGGCTATGTCGTCATTAATGCCGGGCCAGTACACTGCCTCTCGGGCCCGTCGGCGGCACTTTTCCACGCCAAGATAGCCCTCGTGTAGCTGTTCCAGGACAAGCTAGCGCATGCTATGCGGGATGACAATGCGGTCAAGTTTCAGAAGAACCCCGTCTACTACCGCCAGATCATCTCTGACGTTATAGAACTGAGGGCATTGGCCCTTGAGCCACCCGTCTGTTAGGTGGCGCATTACATGCTGTAGCAAAGGGTCAGCCGCTGTCTCGCGGCGAATTTGGATGAGGCGTTCATCCGTGGCAGATAGATTGGAGGCCACGAAGGCCACATGGGCGTCAACCTGGCAGACGAATCCCGCTGGGTCTCACGGAGTGTTGACTGCCCTGGTTGGAGCGTCGGCAATGATGAGGTCTTTGCCTGGGGTGTATGCCAGCTGGAAGACGTATCGCCGGAGCTTGAGAAGAATACGCTGGAGGTGAGGCGTCATGTCGTTCAAGTCTTTCTGTATTATATTGACCAACGGGCGATGGTCGGTCTCGACGGTGAATTGAGGAAGTCCGTACACATAATCGTGAAACTTGACCACACCGGTCAGAAGGTCCAGGCACTCCTTTTCTATCTGCGCGTTGGGGTCATGGCGCGTGACGCATATGCAACGGGGGCCCATGATGAGGCCTCATCGCGTTGCAGGAGCACTGCCCCAATGCCGGATTGGCTGGCATCACTCAAAATTTTGGTCTCTTTTGCTGGATCAAAGAAAGCCAAGACCGGGGCCGTGGTGAGTTTGGTTTTGAGTTCTCTCCATTCGTGCTCGTGGGCAGGGAGCCATTTCTTCCTGACCAGGTTCCTGAGAGCTGTGGTATGAGAGGTGAGTTGAGGGATGAACTTCCCTAAAAAGTTGGCCATGCCCAGAAATCGGAGGACCGATTTCTTGTCCTCTGGCGTTTTCATGGCTGTGATAGCAGCCACCTTGTCCGCATCCAGCCGCACACCCAACTGGGAGATGTGGTCCCCGAGGAACCTGAGTTCCGTCTGGCCAAAAGAGCATTTGGCCCTGTTGAGGCGTAGGCCCTGCTCACGTATGCGTTTGAACACGCGAAGGAGGCGACTGACATGCTCCTGCAGGGCGGTGGACCAAATGACTATGTCGTCGACATAGACCCGAACACCTTCAATGCCTTCCATCATTTGTTCCATGATCCTATGGAACATTTCTGAAGCAGATATGATCCTAAACGGCATCCTGTTGTAACAATATCTGCCAAAGGGGGTATTGAATGTACACAGTTTCCTGCTGGATTTGCCAGAATCCTTTTGAGGCGTCGAGTTTGGTGAAGAGCTTGGCGCGAGCCATCTCGCATGTGATCTCTTCGCGCTTGGGAATTGGATGATGCTCCCTCATGATATTGCAATTTAGATCCTTGGGATCAATGCAAATTCTCAATTCGCCGGAAGGCTTTTTCACACATACCATGGAACTGACCAAGTCGGTTGGTTCGGTGACTCTGGAGATCACTCTTTGGTCCTGGAGGCCCTGCAGCTGCTGCCTGAGGCAGTCCTTAAGGGGTGCTGGGACCCTGCGAGGTGCGTGCACCACAGGTGTGGTATTCTGTTTCAATAAGATCTTGTAGGTATATATGAGCGTGCCCATGCTTTCGAAGATGTCGTGGTGCTGGTCGATGATGGCGTCGAGTTGCGCCCTGAAGTCAATGTCCTGAAAGGCAGATGTGTCATCAGGAGAGAGAGAGTGAACTCTCTGAACTAGGTTCAACAGCTTGCATGCCTGCGCGCCAAGCAGGGAGGCTTTCGAGGAGCCCACGATTTCAAAAGGAAGGATGGCTTTGCGTGACCTGTGCATCACTTCAGGTTGGCATGAGCCGCTGGCAGCAATGACATTGCCAGTGTAATCCAATAGCTGGCAGGCTGATGAAAGGATGGCTGGTTTGACATGAAGGATTTGGAAGTCAGACCGCGCAATGAGATTGGCGGAGGCACCAGTGTCCAGGCAGAATCGTATTTGGGACTGGTTGACCGTCAGGCACACCACTCATCGTCTGGATCGATGCTGTATACCGACAGCAGCTGGTGTCTTTGCTTCGGGGACAGCCTGTTTTTTGTCACAACACCGACTCGAAAAGGCGGCTTCGGGTCCTCGGTGTCACTGCTGTGTGGGAGTTCCGCATCGGACTCGGTGACCGTGGGTTGAATTGCCCGGACATTCCTGCGAGGCTGGCTGAAGCGATATGAATTGGCAGGCTGAGCTGCTCGGCAGGAGGCAGCATAGTGGCCAAGTCTGCCACATCTTAGGCATTGTCGAGATTTGGCAGGGCATTGCCATTTTAAATGGGCGGAGCCACAGTTGCCGCACGTCGTGACGTCAGCACATTCGCTGCGCCACCGCGCATGCGCGGTGCGGTCATGCGTGGTGCGCGCCTGCGCATTACGTTCTTCGACGTCGCCGCCCCCTCGTTTGGTGCGCACAAGCGCGGTAGTCCGTGAAAAGCGCGCAAAATGGCCGCCCTCATCCAGGCTGAGGCCCTGGAGTTGCTCAATCGCTTGGACCCGTTCTGCCTCATGGGGACCTTGCCGCGCCGTTTCAGCAGCTTGGATGTGGGAATACCGACTCGTGGCGTTTTTTGTGTAAGTCACAGGTCTCAATGGCGGTCGCTAGGGTGAGCTGCTTCACTTTGAGGAGCTGCTGTCGTAGGGGGTCCGACTGAACACCGAAAACGATCTGGTCGCGTATCGTGGAGTCGGAGGTGGGCCCGTAGCTGCAAGACTGCGCAAGGATGCGGAGGTGGGTGAGAAAGGATTGGAAAGGTTCATCCTTACCCTGCAAACGCTGTTGGAACACGTAGCGCTCGAAACTTTCATTCACCTCTATGCTGCAGTGAGTGTCAAACTTGAGGAGGACCGTCTTGAACTTTGTTTTATCTTCATCATCCGCAAAGGTGAGAGAATTGAAAATGTGGATGGCACGTTCCCCGGCCGTGGATAGGAAGAGAGCCATCTTCCTGGTGTCCGAGGCATCTTCCCGGTCTGTGGCTTCAAGGTGGAGCTGGAAGCGCTATTTGAATATCTTCCAGTTGGCCCCTAGGTTACCGGTGATGCGGAGCGGCAGCGGCGGGCGGATGTTGTCCATGTTGCAGGATGACGGAATTCTGGCGGAAGGCAGATCACTTGCAGGTAGGTCTAAGAAGTGCTAATATCCCTCAACTCCTGGTATCATGTTTTGTTGGGTGCTCTGGATCCGTGGAACACATACATGTCACCAACACTTGAAATAGTGCAACACTATATTATTGAATCATTAACTGTTGTAACATACTCTGACTGTGGGTTAATACGATACTAGCTTTAACTAAAGACCTTTGCCTTGTCCTAACCAGTTGATGCACTCAGCACATGGTGGATGTCTGTGTTGCAGGCTGTGAGTTCTGACCTCCTAGCTAACTACAGCTCGAATGAGCAGGAACTCTGATGCCCCCTGTCTTTATAGTGCATGTGTTCTAACTGGTGATTGGCTGCGGTGTTGTGTGTGTTGATTGGTCCCACTGTGTGTCCATCAGTGTGTGTCTGCACCATGATATACTGGTGTATATTATGACAGTGCTGTCACCAGTGCCCTGTACAACTGAATCATAAGGCAGAATTCTCCACAGATCGGGAATGGGTTCGGCACTTGGTGGCAGACCGGTCTCCGGTCCCGCCCGCCTTACTGGCCATACTGGCCTTCCCTCCCCACGTCAGCGGGAACATGCAAACAGTGCCAGGGTGGCACTGCCAACGTGCCAAAGTGGCAGTGCCAACGTGCCAGGCTGACAGTGCCATGGTGCCCGGGTGGCAGCGGGATTGCCAGGGTACCACCCTGCCGAGAACCTGACCTCCCAGGTGCCTTGATGGCCTGGGAGACCTCCCCCCAGTGCCATTACACCTGGTCCACATAGCAAAGTGTCCCATGCGAGGGCATTCGTTCCCGGGCCTCGGGAAAATTGGGTGCGGACATATTTAAATGAGCCTAATATCTCATTTAAATTTGTAAATTTGGATTTGGCCCAGCAAGTGTGAGATCCAGATCGCGAGGTCCCGAGCATCGCAAATTTCATCAGAGGCCTCGTCGCATCACCGAGTCGGGCATGACGAGGCCGTTCGATCGTGGCCCATGTTGACTACACCCAATTACCTTGTATTTATCAAAGTGCCCTGTTATAACATCTTTAATCATGGAATCTGACATTTTCCCCATGACAGATTAACCAGCCTGTAATTTCTTGCTTTCTGTCTCTCTTCCTTTTTGAGTCAAGTCTGGCCCATGTGATTATCATAAATGCTTCTACTAACAAAAGGAATCCATAGCTTGCTAGCTTCATGCTGACCCATAAATTAGAAGGTCACGAGATGAACCCTTCTTTATTCTTTCATCCTGAGAGCTTTTAAAGTTTTTTAATTTCACCATGCATTGTTTCTTTAAAAAATAGTTTCAAAGTCTAGTGTCAACTGCTCATGACACGGCCAAACAGGTTGATAATCAACTTGCTAATTCTTCCATCACACCCATGGCAGGCAGGAAATGCAGGAGAATGTCCTGGCCAGCTGTATTGATGCAGAGTGGCGCCCCTTTGGTTGTAACCATTTGTCTCTCTAACACAGAGAGACATGCCAAGGGTCCCTTGCAGAGAATGGCTATATACAGATGGACAGACCCTTCCTGAAAAGACTACTCTGCCTTGTGGATCACTCTTGTATGAAGAGGAATCTCCTGATTTAGTTGTAAAGTCCTGTGTCCCACTGTCTCACTCTCTGCTGAAAGCTTCTCAGGAAATGACTAATATTCCATCCCCAACAATTGATTATTTTGGGAAGGGATGTCAGGATGTCTCCTACCAGCCTAATCGTCTGAATTGTATCTCCAGAAATTTTACAAGGCTCCTCAGTTTTTATCTAAATGAGTTACTTTATCCTGATCTGTAAAGTTTTACTTGTGGCAGGTACTCTGAAGATAAATTCTTTTCATAATCTACCGCGGATAAATCAGTACCGCTGATAAAGTGAAGTTCCATGTAAACTGCCTAATTGATCTTGTTATATTCTTATTTGCAGCCTAATGATATCTGTATTTGAAGTATTTTGGACACGCAGGGTGGTCCTACTTTATTCACATTGCCTTGGTTGTCAAATTCTTTCTGCAAAAAACAATGCTGCCTGTTTTTCAGTATTACTCTTTTGCTATTAGCTCATTTGGCTAGACAGTCGGTCCGTGTTGCGGAGCGAGGTCAGCAGCCCGGGTTCAATTTCCGTACCAGCTGAGGTTATTCATGAAGGCCCCGCCTTCTCAACCTTGCCCCTCGCCCTGAGGTGTGGTGATCCTCAGGTTAAACCACCACCAGTCAGCTCTCCCCCTCAAAAGGGGAAAGCAGCCTATGGTCATCTGGGAGTATGGCAACTTTACCTTACCTTACTATTAGAGCAAATTAAGGACATTAGCAGACTGGTGACGCATATCGTTAATGTATGTGTGCTGCTCCACAGAGCTCTGGGCTGTGTTAAAAGCAAATTACTGTGGATGCTGGAATCTGAAACAAAAGCAGAAATTTCTGGAAAATCTCAGCAGGTCTAGCAGCATCTATGGAGAGAGAGGCGAGCTAACGTTTTGAATCTGGATAACTCCTCACCAAAGCTGGGCTACGCGTCTGCTGCTGCCAGCAGAACTCCGCACACTTTTTCGTCTTGGCAAGGGTGTGACGGGGCACTCCCCCGAGGTCGAAATATTCGGAAGGGCAAAGAACTGGCGTTGCTCATACACCTCAATGTGATGGATTCAAGAACGCACCAGGCAGAGGCCTGATTATTGTCTTTGTCCCTGTAGTCAGTAAATAAGATGAGATATTGAGGCGCTGGAAAGGTGGAGAAGTAATTTACATTGTAACCTGGTCCATTCCGTTTTCCAAATAAAGAAGAGTTTTTCTATGAATCATTTTTTTTTTTAAATCTTGCTTTGCTTTCAGTGCTTGCTGTTAATAACTAATTTATTCAAATTGTTCATAAGGAATTAGAATAACTGATAAATCAATATATGTTTACACAGTGTGATTTCTGCCTTGGAGGCAGCAATTTCGATGGATTTAAAGCCAAGTTGGTGCTCCTCTCTTGAAGATCTTGCTGTCAAATCTGCACGGCCTGGATTTGAGTCACTAAAAAATTTGCCTGGTACGACCATCACTTTCAATTACTTTTTATTCTTTCAATGGGGTGTGGGTGTCGCTGGGAAGGCCAGCAGTTGTTGTCCAATGCTAATTACTCTTGAACTGAGTGGCTTGCTGGGCTATTTCAGAGGGCATTCAGAGTGAATCATATTAGGGTGGCAGGGTGGCGCAGTGGTTAGCACTGCTCCGTCACGGCGCTGAGGACCCAGGTTCGATCCCGGCCCTGGGTCACTGTCCATGTGGAGTTTGCACATTCTCCCTGTGTCTACATGGGTCTTGCCCCCACAACCCAGAAAGATGTGCAGGGTAGGTGGATTGGCCATGCTAAATTGCCCCTTAATTGGAAAAAAAAGAATTGGGTACTTAAAAAATTTTTTTTAAGAGGTCAACCAAAATACTGTGGGTCTGGAGTTACAGGTAGGCCAGACCAGGTAAGGATGGCAGATTTCCTTCCCGAAAGGGACATTAGTATACAGGATGGGATTTTTACAATTGACAATGGTTTCACGGTCACCACAGCAACATAGAAATTAGGAGCAAGAGTCGGCCATTAATGGGATACAAATGAGATTTATGCCGGCCTCTGGCAGGATTTCCAACCTGCCATGGCATGCACCAGCAGAACAACCCACTGAAAATGATTTTGGGGCCTCCCGCCATATATCACCCCCCGCCCATGCCTGCCATCGGACCCGCTGGCGGAAGCTTGGGACAATTCCACCCACAGTGTTCCTATTTTCAGGCATAAATGGCCTATCCCTAATTTTACGATTATGCCCTTTCTTGTTCAGGATTCCTCTACCAGATGAAATAGTTTCTCTGTATCTACTGTATCAAAATCTTTGATCATTTTAACACCTGAATTAGATCATTCCTCAACCTTCTGAACTCTCTTAAATAACAATGTGACATTTGCAATTTTCCAATCGAAAGGATTGCAAGATTCTTAAATCTTAGATCTTTGGAAAATTTTGCCTAATGCATCTCAAATTTCTGCCATTATATTGGGTTGAGCCATCAGATCCCATGGTTTTCTCCATTACCATTTAAAAAAAACTTGTATTAAGTTGACTAAGTTCCTGCATTTACTTAGGGGGGGTGAATGCACCGCTTCCCCAGCTGTGTATTTCTCAGCGGCGAGCCGTCGCTGGTAGCGGAATCCTCCGTCCCCACCCCCGGCCAGTGGGATTTCCCATTGTAGCCACCCCACGCTTCTGGGAAACCCCAGGTTCTTTTCAGCAGATGCTGCCCTTTTAAAACTTGTCTCTCTCCAACCACCACACTTGTGACTGAATTCCTGACTAGAGGCACTTTCGATGTTTGGAGCTTGCACAAAGGCATGGAATTTTGGTAGAGTCAGTGATCACTACTTCAAGCAGTGGAGCTTCCTGTCAAGCGAAGCTACATTCTGAAGGACTGAAAAGTGATGGATGGCAACTTATGGCCTAATCTTTATCAGTACCCACTTCAATGGGCGAGCAGGTTTTGGTAATAACAGAACGGGGGAAACCTGATCACATTCCCACCCCTTTAAAGTACATTATTTAGAGCACAGATTGAAGAGGCAGGCTTAGTGACAGCATCTGCACTGCAACTTCGATTTAGCAGGAAGGATTTAGCAGGAAGCAAGAAAGAGAGCTGAACGGTGGGGTTCCTGGCAGCTGATCTGAGGCTGCAGCTACCCACTCACCAAGTTATGGAACTCTTTCGGCACTCCTTCTGGAGCATGAGGAGCCTTGTAGTCTTCTTCCCCACACTCTATCTGTTAATAGCAGTGCCCATGTCAATGGCTTTTAATATAAGACTTTTAACAAGTGCAAATTGCACACCAAACATTTTAAGCTGTTGTGCTGGGAATTGAAGTAGAAAAATGTGCATCTTAGAAGGTTTTGTCATGGCTATGAGTCAATGTTGCATCCTTTTCAAGAACTTTGTCAGGGCTGGATTCAAGTCTGAGGAAAGTCATTAAATGGGATGAAACAGTGGCCAACAAATGCTGGTAAACACTGCTTGAGTTTCTCCATCTTGCAGTTGCTTTTAATAGACTGTTGTTCATCGTGCATTTACATCAGCGCAGTTCACGCATTCCTTTCTGAAGTGCAAGTGAAACGAAAACATTTTTAACCCATTAGTGCCTGTAACATTTAAGAAAGTGATTACCTTTTTTTGACATGTCGCACGTTTGAGGTTTATCACAGTGTCTGTTTTTTTTTTTCGAATTTGCTTTCAGTTCCTCAGTCCCCAACAATTGTTCCCCAGGAGCCAAACACTGCAACAAGCACCACAATAACCGTCTACTGGACAGTTGGGAAGGAAGATGTCATTGATTATTTCCAGGTGTACTGTATGGAAGAATCAGAGGGCAACAGAGAGCAAAGTGGTAGGGCCTTAACATCAAATGGTCTCCATTTTTGAATATTGCAAGAATGTAGTGAACAGTAACTATGAAGTAATTGTCGTAATTTCATGAATAGTACATCTTGTTTTTGATTTTTTTAAATTAACTCAGGAACTCCATTTAAGTTAATTTCAGTAATTATCCATTTCACCTCATCACAATCTCACAAATGAAATGAACAATACAGGGGAAGATTTTCTCTGCTGCTGTGTGTCAGCAATAGGGTAAATAGAGTGGAAGGATTTCCCAACGTTTGCTATTCTAGTTAAATCATAAATTTGTCCAACAGAATGTGTTTATGGCCCTGCTAGAAATGTCAATGAGGCGGAGAGGGGTCATGTGACCTGAGGGCAGGTGCGGCTGCGATTTTGCGAGCTCTGGCTCTGCTCTTTTGATGCTTTATTTTATCTGAGTGCACATTTCATAATTGTCTTTCGTTTTGGGATATATGTCTTACGCTATGTCCCTAGATGATCCTGATCGGGGTTTTGAGATGTGACGGTGTTGCGATGAGCGGAGATTCGCCCGGAGGTGCTGTAGTGAGCGGGGGTTCGCCCCAGCCGTGTTGTGGTGAGCGGGATTTCACCCCGGCCATGCTGTGATGAGCAGGGGTTCTCCCTGGCGGTGCTGTGGTGACCGGGATTCACCCCGAAGGTGCTGTGGTTAGTGAGGGTTCACCCCGGCGGTGCTGTGGTTAGTGAGGGTTCACCCTGGCGGTGCTGTGGTTAATGGGGGTTCACCCCGGCGGTGCTGTGGTGAGTGGGGGTTCACCCCGGCGGTGCTGTGGCGAGTGGGGGTTCACCCCGGCGGTGCTGTGGCGAGTGGGGGTTCACCGCGGCAGTGCTGTGGTGAGTGCGGGTTCACCCCGGCGGTGCTGTTGTGAGTGGGGGTTCACCGCGGCAGTGCTGTGGTTAGTGAGGGTTCACCCTGGCGGTGCTGTGGTTAATGGGGGTTCACCCCGGCGGTGCTGTGGTGAGTGGGGGTTCACCCCGGCGGTGCTGTGGCGAGTGGGGGTTCACCCCGGCGGTGCTGTGGCGAGTGGGGGTTCACCGCGGCAGTGCTGTGGTGAGTGCGGGTTCACCCCGGCAGTGCTGTGGTGAGTGCGGGTTCACCCCGGCGGTGCTGTGGTGAGTGGGGGTTCACCCCGGCGGTGCTGTGGTTAGTGAGGGTTCACCCTGGCGGTGCTGTGGTTAATGGGGGTTCACCCCGGCGGTGCTGTGGTGAGTGGGGGTTCACCCCGGCGGTGCTGTGGCGAGTGGGGGTTCACCCCGGCGGTGCTGTGGCGAGTGGGGGTTCACCGCGGCAGTGCTGTGGTGAGTGCGGGTTCACCCCGGCAGTGCTGTGATTAGTGGGGGTTCACCCCGGCGGTGCTGTGGTGAGTGGGGGTTCACCCCGGCGGTGCTGTTGTGAGTGGGGGTTCACCGCGGCAGTGCTGTGGTGAGTGCGGGTTCACCCCGGCAGTGCTGTGATTAGTGGGGGTTCACCCCGGCGGTGCTGTGGTGAGTGGGGGTTCACCCCGGCGGTGCTGTGGTGAGTGGGGGTTCACCCCGGCGGTGCTGTGGTGAGCAGGGGTTCACCCCGGCGGTGCTGTGGTGAGCGGGGGTTCACCCTGGCGGTGCTGTGGTGAGCAGGGGTTCACCCCGGCGGTGCTGTGGTGAGCGGGGGTTCACCCTGGCGGTGCTGTGGTGAGTGGGGGTTCACCCCGGCGGTGTTGTGGTGAGTGGGGGTTCACCCCGGCGGTGCTGTGGTGAGTGGGGGTTCACCCCGGCGATGTTGTGGTGAGTGGGGGTTCACCCCGGCGATGTTGTGGTGAGTGGGGGTTCACCCCGGCGGTGCTGTGGTGAGTGGGGGTTCACCCCGGCGGTGCTGTGGTGAGTGGGGGTTCACCCCGGCGGTGCTGTGGTGAGCGGGGGTTCACCCTGGCGGTGCTGTGGTGAGTGGGGGTTCACCCCGGCGGTGTTGTGGTGAGTGGGGGTTCACCCCGGCGGTGCTGTGGTGAGTGGGGGTTCACCCCGGCGATGTTGTGGTGAGTGGGGGTTCACCCCGGCGATGTTGTGGTGAGTGGGGGTTCACCCCGGCGGTGCTGTGGTGAGTGGGGGTTCACCCCGGCGGTGCTGTGGTGAGTGGGGGTTCACCCCGGCGGTGCTGTGGTGAGTGGGGGTTCACCCCGGCGGTGCTGTGGTGAGTGGGGGTTCACCCCGGCAGTGCTGTGGTGAGCGGGGGTTCACCCTGGCGGTGCTGTGGTGAGTAGAGGTTCACCCTGGCGGTGCTGTGGTGAGTAGAGGTTCACCCTGGCGGTGCTGTGATTAGTGGGGGTTCACCCCGGCGGTGCTGTGGTGAGTGGGGGTTCACCCCGGCAGTGCTGTGATTAGTGGGGGTTCACCCCGGCGGTGCTGTGGTGAGTGGGGGTTCACCCTGGCGGTGCTGTGATTAGTGGAGGTTCACCCTGGCGGTGCTGTGGTGAGCGGGGGTTCATCCCGGCGGTGCTGTGGTGAGCGGGGGTTCATCCCGGCGGTGCTGTGGTGAGCGGGGGTTCATCCTGGCGGTGCTGTGGTGAGTGGGGGTTCACCCCGGCGGTGCTGTGGTGAGCGGGGGTTCATCCCGGCGGTGCTGTGGTGAGTGGGGGTTCACCCCGGCGGTGCTGTGGTGAGCGGGGGTTCATCCCGGCGGTGCTGTGATTAGTGGGGGTTCACCCCGGCGGTGCTGTGGTGAGTGGGGGTTCACCCCGGCGGTGCTGTGGTGAGCGGGGGTTCATCCCGGCGGTGCTGTGATTAGTGGGGGTTCACCCCGGCGGTGCTGTGGTGAGTGGGGGTTCACCCCGGCGGTGCTGTGATTAGTGGGGGTTCACCCTGGCGGTGCTGTGGTGAGTGGGGGTTCACCCTGGCGGTGCTGTGATTAGTGGGGGTTCACCCCGGGGGTGCTGTGGTGAGTGGGGGTTCACCCCGGCGGTGCTGTGGTGAGTGGGGGTTCACCCCGGCGGTGCTGTGGTGAGCGGGGGTTCACCCTGGCGGTGCTGTGGTGAGTAGAGGTTCACCCTGGCGATGTTGTGGTGAGTGGGGGTTCACCCCGGCGGTGCTGTGGTGAGTGGGGGTTCACCCCGGCGGTGCTGTGGTGAGTGGGGTTCACCCCGGCGGTGCTGTGGTGAGTGGGGGTTCACCCAGGCAGTGCTGTGGTGAGCGGGGGTTCACCCCGGCGGTGCTGTGGTGAGCGGGGGTTCACCGCGGCAGTGCTGTGGTGAGTGCGGGTTCACCCCGGCGGTGCTGTTGTGAGTGGGGGTTCACCCTGGCAGTGCTGTGGTGAGTGGGGGTTCACCCTGGCGGTGCTGTGGTGAGTGGGGGTTCACCCCGGCGGTGCTGTGGTGAGCGGGGGTTCACCCAGGCAGTGCTGTGGTGAGCGGGGGTTCACCCTGGCGGTGCTGTGGTGAGTGGGGGTTCACCCAGGCAGTGCTGTGGTGAGCGGGGGTTCACCCTGGCGGTGCTGTGGTGAGTGGGGGTTCACCCAGGCAGTGTTGTGGTGAGCGGGGGTTCACCCTGGCGGTGCTGTGGCGAGTGGGGGTTCACCCCGACGCTGCTGTGGTGAGTGCGGGTTCACCCCGGCGGTGCTGTGGTGAGTGCGGGTTCACCCCGGCGGTGCTGTGGTGAGCGGGGGTTCACCCTGGCGGTGCTGTGGTGAGTGGGGGTTCACCCCGGCGGTGCTGTGGTGAGTGGGGGTTCACCCCGGCGGTGCTGTGGTGAGCGGGGGTTCACCCTGGCGATGTTGTGGTGAGCGGGGGTTCACCCTGGCGGTGCTGTGGTGAGTAGAGGTTCACCCCGGCAGTGCTGTTGTGAGTGGGGGTTCACCCCGGCTGTGCTGTGATTAGTGGGGGTTCACCCCGGCAGTGCTGTGGTGAGTAGAGGTTCACCCCGGCAGTGCTGTTGTGAGTGGGGGTTCACCCCGGCTGTGCTGTGATTAGTGGGGGTTCACCCCGGCGGTGCTGTGGTGAGTGGGGGTTCACCCTGGCGGTGCTGTTGTGAGTGGGGGTTCACCCTGGCGGTGCTGTGGTGAGTGGGGGTTCACCCCGGCAGTGCTGTGATTAGTGGGGGTTCACCCCGGCGGTGCTGTGGTGAGTGTGGGTTCACCCCGGCAGTGCTGTGATTAGTGGGGGTTCACCCCGGCAGTGCTGTGATTAGTGGGGGTTCACCCGGGCGGTGCTGTGATTAGTGGGGGTCACCCCGGGGGTGCTGTGGTGAGTGGGGGTTCACCCCGGCGGTGCTGTGGTGAGTGGGGGTTCACCCCGGGGGTGCTGTGATTAGTGGTTCACCCCGGGGGTGCTGTGGTGAGTGGGGTTCACCCCGACGGTGCTGTGGTGAGTGGGGGTTCACCCTGGCGGTGCTGTTGTGAGTGGGGGTTCGCCCCGGCGGTGCTGTGGTGAGTGGGGTTCACCCCGGGGGTGCTGTGGTGAGTGGGGGTTTGCCCCGGCAGTGCTGTGGTGAGCGGGGGTTCACCCTGGCGGTGCTGTGGTGAGTGGGGGTTCACCCAGGCAGTGCTGTGGTGAGTGGGGGTTCACCCTGGCGGTGCTGTGATGAGCAGGGCTTCACCCTGACGGTGCTGTGATGAGCAGGGCTTCACCCTGGCGGTGCTGTGTGCATCCGGATGATGGGCACCATTGAGAATGTTGTTATAGATGAGGATCTCGGCTCCATGGAGCTTGTCTTTGGAGCTCGCTTTGAGGAGGTGGAGGCTCAGGAGAGAATATTTGTATTCAATAGAGCACAATTATGAAATATGGACCAGGATAAAATAAAGGATTAAAAGACGAGCAGAGCCAGAGCTTGGGAAAACGCTTCCCTGGTAACAGTGCTTTTCGATTCATTGAGATCCTGCTGCACGGTGTGTCGTCTATCCTGATGGGGTCAGGAAGTAGGGGCTGGACAAGGAGTGTCCATGAGCCAGGTGCAAGAGGTGGGAAGTGATTTTCCCATTGAGTTTGAAAATTGGCTCCCATGCTTTAGTAATCTTGAAGTTGGGTGTATCAGGCTCGACAGAGCACACTGTGTCTGGTCTTTGAGGCCTGGGGTCGGTTGGGCCCTCCGATCACTGGCCCTATATTATCCTGTTCTCAAAGCTCATTGTGAGGAGTTTAAAGTGGCTGATCGTGTTGAGTCATCTCCCCTGGCCAGGGCCTAGGCTGTGGATTCATTGGGCACTGGGGCGGCAGCATGGTGAAGTTAACTTCGTTCGTGGGTATCCTGGAAAGATCCTGAGGAATGTTCGACAATCCTGTCATGGCTTTGGTCTTTTAGAGCAAAATAGATGGTGCTATTATCCAGCAGTTCTTCAATAATCTTGCACGTTACTCCCTTGTGATTATGTTGTTTATTTTTTCTTCTATAAATTTAGAGTACCCAATTATTTTTTTCCAATTAAGGGGCAGTTTGGTGTGGTCAATCCAGCTACCCTGCACATCTTTGGGTTGTGGGGTCGAAACCCACGCAAACATGGGGAGAATGTGCAAACTCCACACGGACAGTGTGATTATGTTGTTTATTATTTGTTGTCTTTTCTCCTGTAAGGGCGGTGAGGGTGAGCACGAGGGCGAGAGTCGCACGTTATCAAGTTCTAGCATAAACCATGTTGAGTCGATTATGCGGAATGGGGTCGCTGCACAGTTTTACTCTTCCTTGTCATTATGTGTTAGAATCTTTGTGGTTATGGGAGGGAAGTCCTTTTTGGACCCTAACCCAAACCCTAACTCCTTATCTCATTTATAATGAAGATGAGCGGAGCCACAGTAGGGTGATATAGTGGTTGGTGTGGAGCTGGAATCTCACTGAGATTGAAGGTAGCCCCCCACAGTTAGAGATAACTGTATCTGGTCTTTATTTTGTTTATTGTTATTATGAATGTAAGAATCCATGCTCGTTGCCTTCGATGGCCCGAGAGGTTTATGTATCCTGGGAGCACTGGGTTTCTTCTGACTTTTCCTTGATGTTGTAGTGTTTTCTGAGTCTTTTTTTCTTTTGAGCTATTAGAATAGGAAGAATTAAGTGGTGGCGCAAGCTGAGGTGGGCTTGATCAATCCTTGACTGATTTGTTGAGGAAAGAGATTGTTTCCATGTCTCTACGTTGTTAGAGCCCTTCCCTCGTGTGGGAGTAGGTTTGATGGGAGAGTTAGGTCACCCTGCAGCCATGTCTCTGTAATCCCGACTATGCTTAGCACTGTTGCTTCACAGTGCCAGGGTCTCAGGTCCCGGCTTGGGTCGCTGTCTGTGCGGAGTCTGCACATTCTCCCCGTGTCTGCATGGCTTTTCTCCGGGTGCTCCGGTTTCCTCCCACAAGTTCCGAAACACGTGCTGTTAGATGAATTGGGCATTCTGAATTCTCCCTCAGTGTACCCGAACTGGCGCCGGAATGTGGCGACTAGGGAATTTTCACAGTAACTTCATTGCAGTATTAATGTAAGCTTAATAAAGATTATTATTATTACTTGCCCTCGGACATCAGACCCGGTCTTGCCCATGTGTAACCCATCCAGTTTGTACTGATCCCATTCCTCTCAACAGTATTTAAGGTGGTATATCAGTTTTGCATAGAAATGGCCTCAGACGATTGCTGCACTACCTGCCTAGTCCTCTTACTCTGCCTGGAGGTTATCCATTCCTTTCCTGCCTCTGGAGTCTTAGCCTGTAGTGTGACCACCTGTCTATACATGCTACCCATGATACCCTCCATCTTGCAAATGCCCCACAGTGTCCCCGGCCGCCGCTCGAGCTCAGAAATCTGGGATTGGTCGGTAATTCCCGACCCATGGCTTTGAGCTCACCTGCCGTGACTTACCCCTAATAATATAGCCTTACAAACTATAAACCACAAAATATAGACCTTAAAAACTCTTAAGTATAAAAATGGTAAAACTTACCTGACTGCACTCACCCAATCAGCTGCTTCCCCTTGCCCTGCGCCACTTTTGAATCCTGATATAACCTCAGGAGCTCTGAACTCCAAGCTAGTGCTCAGATAGAGATGAAAATTATTTCTAAACACCTAGTTGTCCATTCACACTCTTGCCCTCTCTGTCTGATATTGTAGCTGACCCAGGTGTGTAAGCTGTCACTAGATATTTGAATAGTTTCTGTATGAATTTCTCCCCCATGGCAACCAGATCACATAGGTCTATCTCCAAGGGGAGATGTTTAGTATGACCTCACCATCCCAATCTCCAGAGTGTTCTGTTTCACTGGAAGTCAAAGGAGACATTTTAAAACATAACCATCTATAAGGTCCAGTGTTTGTAACAAATGGTGTAATTAATTACTGTACAGTGCACATTTGTTACACGTTCCACATGTGAGTATAATAGTTCACTTATACATCCCCCCTTTCCTTGGCAAGAGTCCGAGACTAAACCAGACTCTTTGGTGTAATATTTGACCCCAAGATGATCCTCCAACCACTATATCTGAGTCATCACTAATTTCCACCTCCATAACATTCCCCAATTCTGCCTCAGCTCATTTGCTGCTAAAATCATCATCCATGCATTTGTAACCTCTAGACTTGGCTATTCTAAAATAACCCCTGTAATATTCCATGCGGGACCTACGGGGTGGGAATGCTTGTCATAGAATCATAGAGTTAACATTGCAGAAGGAGGCCATTCGGCCCATCGAGTTTGCACCGGCCCTTAGAAAGTGCACCCTACTTAACCATTTTGAACGTTAAGGGCAATTTATCATGGCCAATCCACCTAACCTGCACATCTTTGGACTATGGGAGGAAACCAGGCACCCGGAGAAAACCCACGCACACACGGGGAGGATGAGCAGACTCCGCACAGACAGTGACCTAAGCCGGGAATCGAACCTGGGACCCTGACGATATAAAGCAACAGTGCTAACCATGTGCTACCATGCCAGCACATGCGGAGTACGAGCTCCTTCAGTGGGGGTGCGGTAACTTAATTACCCAGTGTATATAAGGTCGGCCAGTAAGGCATCGACCAAAGAGGAACCCGGTAGGAGTAAACCGGGAAGTGTATATATATATTGTTTGTAAATAAAACTTTGATCTTATTTTTACTCGGTGTGGACTTCCCGTGTCCTTGTTAAACTCCCGGATGGCCTTCCTCATTCTACCCTCCATACATTTGAGATCATCTAAAACTCTGCTGCCTGTGTCCAAATTTGCAACAGGTTCTGTTCACCTATCGCCCCCGTGGTCGCTGACCTACACTGGCTCCCAGTTAAACAATCCTAGGTTTTAAAATTCTCATCCTTGTTCACAAATGGCTCTATGGCCATGTCGCTCCTTATCACTAAAATTCCTCCACTCCCACAGCCCTCCCAGATATCTGCACTCATCTAATTCTGGCCTCTTTAATATCCCTCATGTTAATTGCTCCACAATTTGGTGGCTATTCCTTCAGTTGCCCAGGTCCTGGAATTCCCTTCCTAATTCCTCTACACCCCTTCTCTATCTTCCCTTGCGATACTTCCTGAAACCTTTTGACCTTGTCTACTTTCTGTGGTAGCAAATTTCACAGATTCGCCACTCTCTGGGTGAAGAAATTTCTCCTCACCTCAGTCCTAAAAGGTTTACCCCTTAACCTCAAACTATGACCCCTAGTTCTGGGTTCCCCCACCGTCAGGAACAGTCTATCTGAATCTATCCTTCCAAACTCCAATGAATATAATCCTAACCGACTTAGTCTCTCCTCATATAACATCCCAGGAATCAGTCTGGTAAACCTTTGCTGCATTCCCTTCATAGCAATAACATCCTTCCTCAGATAAGGACACCAAAACTGCACACAATACTCCAGGTGTGGCCTCACCAATGCCCTTTGCTTTGATAAAGAGTCATCTGGCCATGTCACCTGTCTTGGTCTCCCGCGCATGCGGAGTTGGGGGCAGCCCAATCCTGCGCACACGCAGGTGGGCCGCGCCATCCTGCGCATGCGCGGGGAATGTCTTACGCGTGCTGGCCCCTCACCAACATGGCGCCAATGTTCTGGGGCCGCGCGCGGAAGGAGGTAGGCCTGGAGGCGGGGAGAGGCCGGCCCGCCGATTGGTGGGCCCCGATCGCGGGGCAGACCCCATCGGAGGCCCCCCCTTCTGAAGGAGCCCCCCCCCACAGACCGCCCCCCCCAAGCGTTCCCGCAGAGTTCCCGCCGGCAGCGACCAGGGGTGGGCGGCGCTGGCGGGAACCTGTCATGTCGTAGCGGCCGCTCGGCCCATCCGGGACGGAGAATCGCCGCTCGCCGTTTGCAGCGATTCTCCGAGTGGCCTGGCGTGAATCACGCGCCGCTGCTTTCGGGGGGTGGGAGAATCGCGTACGGGGACGGGGCAGCGTGGCGCAATTCGCGTGGCGCCCCGGCGATTCTCCCACCCGGCGATCGCGCCCTATGTTTTTGTTTCAGGTTCCAGCATCCGCAGTTATTTGCTTTAATCACCAATGCCCTATACAATTGCACTAAAACATCTCTATTCCTATACTCAAATCCTTGCACTGTGGTGGCCAAAATACCATTTGCTTTCTTTACTGATGCATGAGGACACAAAGGTGTCGCTGAGTATTCACTTCTCTCAATTTACCCATTCAAATAATAATCGGCCTTTCTATTTTTGCTACCGAAGTGGATAACCTCACATTTATCCACATGATATTGCAACTGCCAAGCATATGTCCATTCACTCAGCATGTATAATCCTGCTGAAGCATCTCTGCATCCTCCTCACAGCTCACCCTCCAACCCAACTTTGTAGCATCTGCAAATTTGGAGATAATATATTTAGTTCCCTCATACAAATCATTAATAAATAATGTGAACAGTTGGGGTCCTGGCACAGATCGCTGCAGTACCCAGTAGTCACTGCCTGACAATCAGAAGACCCATTTATTTCTATTTTTTGCTTCCTGCCTGCTAACCATCTTTCTATCCATCTCAAGATACTATCCATAATCTCATACGCTTTAACTTTACATAGTAATCTGCTCTGTGAGACCTTGTTGGAAGCCTTCTGAAAATCTAAATAAACCACATCCAGTGGTTCTCCTTGGTCAACTCTACTGGTTACATCTTCAAAGAATTCTAGTAGATTTGTCAAGCATGATTTTCCTTGTGTACATCCATGCTGATTTTGTCTGATTATACCGCTGCTTTCCAAATGATATAAGGGGCGAAATTCTCCGCCCCGCCCCGCCACATTTCTGCCCCGACCCGCCGGGGGATGCTCCTTTACACCGGCCGGTCAATGGGGTTTCCCATTGTGGGGCAGCCCCACTCCGTCGGGAAACCCCCGGGCGCCGGCAAAACGGAGACTCCCGCCGGCGGAGAATGACGCCCTACATCTCACTCCTGTTTTCAAAAGCCTTGTGGAACCACATCAGGCCTGATGTTATGTTTAAAATATCAAGCTAGTCTGTTTTACTAATGTTGAGCAATCTAGTAAGAAAGAGCCACCTGATTATTTATAGGATGGAGACAAATGTTTTCCAATGGTTTGCATGGCTGAAGTAATAAAAGCTGCAAATGTAGGGCCTGATCTTCCAACCACAGTCAGATTGGCACTCCCTTCCTGTTTACTTACACTTCAGGACCCGGTTTGGGTGAGAATAGTGCAGAGCAACGGGTTCCCGAGGCCTACAGTGGAGCGCAGAAGGTAATTTCCAGTCAGTGTGCAGGTGATCAGTGAAGGGGGTGTGGGGGGGTTGTGTGGTCGGTGGGAGTTGTGGGGTGGTCGGTAAGGGGGGGGGGGGGTTTGGTGTATGGGGGGGTGATCAGGAGAGAGTGGTCAGGTGGTCAGTGGGTGGGGTGGTCGTGGGGGGTGATGAGGGTCAGGTGATTAGTGGAAGAGGATCAGGTGGATGGGGGTTGGGTGATCATTCGGGGGGGGGGGCTATTTGGTTGCCAGTGGGGAGTATTGGGGCAGAACCAGGGAGGGTGGGGTGGTGGTTGAAGGGGTCGGGTGTGTGGGAGCTAATCAGTTGGGGGGGGGGGGATGTGGGTGATAGTTGGGATGTTGTGGGTGGTGGGAGGTAGTCGGGTGTTTGGGAGGTCAGGAGTCTAATTGGATATGTGGGAGCGTAGGGTGTTGGGTGGGTTTGGGGGGTTGGTGGGTAGTCGGGTGTTTGGAGGCTAATTAATGGGGGGTCTTGGCTGGCAGTTGGGAGGGTGAATGTTAGTCGAGATATTGGGGGGGTCAGGAGGTTAATCAGGTGTGTGGGAGCATGGTCAGAGGTTTTGGGGGGGGATGGTTGGGTGTCTGGTGGTTAATCGGGTGTCTGGAAGTTTTGTTTATCAGAAATTTAGAGTACCCAATTATATTTTTCCAAAGGTGCAATTTAGTGTGGCCAATCCACCTAACCAGCACATCTTTGGGTTGTGGGGGTGAAACAAGGAGAATGTGCAAACTCCACACGGACAGTAACCCAGGGCCGGGATTCGAACCCAGGTCCTCAGCGCCATAGACCCAGTGCTAACCACTGCGCTACGTGCTGCCCCTGGGTGTGGAAGTTAATCAGTGCAGGGGGTGTCGTTGAGGTGGGTGGTGGTCAGCCGTGGAGTTGGGGGGCCAGGGCGATAATCAAGTGTGTAGGACGGCAGTCAGACGTTGGGGGTGGTCAGGCGGATGGGAGGTGATCTGGAGGGTAATTGAGAGGATGGGAAGGTAGTTGGGGTATAGTTGGGGCTATCCTGTTGGGGGTTGGGAGGTATTGCGTGGGGGGGGGGGGGTCCAGTGGGCATCACTTTTAGTTACCCAGAAGTTAGAAGTTGTAATTTTTCTAACTTATCCTCATCACTATTCTGGTGGTACAGTCAGAACCATCCGAAGTCTACCATTTAAACTGGAATATCAGATGGTTCTCAGTCCACTGTCCCTTAGCGCATTTTTTGGGTACCCTCTGTGCCACAGACATTGGACTTTTGAGCTGAGCTAAAATGTTGTAACTAACTTTAAAATATTAGTCAGCAAAATTTGCGGATGCTGGAATCTGAAACAAGAGTAGAGGATGTTGAAAAACTCAGGCAGCATCTGTAAGGAGAAACAGCAGAGATAACCTTTCGAGTCATAGAAACCATAGAAACCCTACAGTACAGAATGAGGCCATTTGGCACACCGAGTCTGCACCAACCCTCTGAAAGAGCATCCTATCCAGGCCTCCATCCTATCCCCTGCAAACCCATCTAAACTGCACATCATTGGACACTAAGGGGCAATTTATCAAGGTCAATCCACCCAATCGGCACATCTTTGGACTGTGGGAGGAAACCAGAGCACCCGGAGGAAACCCACGCAGACACGGGATGAATATGCAAACTCTGCACAGACAGTCACCCAAGGCCAGAATTGAACCCGGGTACCTGGTGCTGTGAGGCAGCCATGCTAACCACTGTAACACCGTGCCACCCTAAGAGTCCTTTGGCTCTTTGTCAGAACTGAAGGGAAAGCGAATGTGTCAGAACTGTGGGAGGTTGCAACAAAAAGTAAACACAAGGCTCCCACACCTGCTTCCTGCAAGAACTCCATCCCATTCTCCAAGTTTCTCTGCCCTTTGTATCTATGCTGATGATGTCACCTTTGAAAATGGGTGCATCTGATATGTTTGCTTATTTCCTTAACCGTGGTTTTCCCCCCACCTGTGGTTGACATGGCTTTCAATTGGGTTTGACCCATTTCCCTCATGTCTGCCCTCACCCTTTCCCCTCCTTCCCAGAACCATGGCAGGGTCCCCCTTGTCCTCACTTTTCACCCCACTATTCAAAGGTTCATCCTCCATAATTTCCGCCAACTCTAGCGCAATGCTGCCACGAAACATATCTTCTGCTCACCGTCTACTGTCAGCATACCGCAGGGACTACTCCCTCAATGAAACCCTGGTTCATTCATTCATCACGCCCAACTCCACCTCCTTTTACCTCCTCCCTCCTCACCGGTCAAGGCCCCAAATACTCCTGTCAGGTTAAGCAGTGTTTCACTTCCACTTCCTTCAATTTGTCTATTGTATTCACTGTTCCCAATCTTGTCTCCTCTACATTAGGGTGACTATACCCAGACTGGGTGACCGCTTTGCGGAACATCTTCGCTCAGTCCGCAAGCATGACCCCAACCTTCCCATTGG